>NW_027655917.1:0-409805 GCF_964235325.1 Thermobia domestica
AACCAGCCACAGAGCTTTGGGGGACCATGAATATGTTAGAAGGGGCCAAGTCATTAAAAATTCTCTTACAAATATCTAAATTGTGCATTTTGTATTGAGGTCTGGACGGTACATGAAAAATTTAGGGAGGGCCAGGCCCTCCCTAGCCCCCATCTGGCTGCGAGCCTGTTGCAGAGTAACACTTACCAATTGAATCTCGTACAGACTTATTACTATATTGTCACATTTTTCTTTATTGAGGAGGAGGTAGGTTAATGACCGCTCAAGACGTTGCCAATTTCAGTCATCTGCATCTGTCCATCAATCTCTTTTCTCGGAAATGACCGCGAAGACCAGGAGGGTAGGTATGAGCGGTCTGTTTTGTCAATTGTTTCGATCGAAACACCGCCCGAAACAATGAGATCATGTGGTTCTCGAAGCCGTACATGAGAACGAGGTCGCTTCGTATTTTGAAGTGAAATAAATAAATAAGAATATTGCCTTGTTTTCTCAACGCTAAACCTTTTTTAACTTGATGTAATAAATAACCTATATGATACCGATTGATACAATTGGATTTGGGGAAGTATTTCTTTTCATCCAGGGGTGTGTGTAAAGAAATTTGGAGGGGTGTTAGGGGGGTGTTCGGGGGGTGAATATTCTAATACTTTGTCTCTAAAGATCGCAACTGGCCGAACAAAATTAATGTTTGATTTAATGCCAACTTAGAGGCGGCTCGTGAAGAAAGCTACACCTATATATATATATATATATATATATATATATATATATATATATATATATATATATATATATATATATATATATATATATATATATATATATATATATATTTTGCTTGAGACAAAGAATAAAACTTTCTCAGTATAATAATTGTTGTATACAGCAATGAATACATTACATAACCTTTATTTCCTTAGTTTCAAGCGATAAAACTTCAAATTTTGCCAGTGTGACTTTCCTCACGGGTCACCTCTGCTTTATTTATAGATTAGAATGGAATGCTTTTCAAAGAGAGGTGGGTGGCAAGATTTTATTTTAAAAAGACTGTACATCTTCCCATATTACAATACTCCCGATTCTTACGAATCGTTTCGAGGTACTCGCAATAAAATTGTTCACTGAACGCTACAAATATTAACAGTTCCTACTTTTTGAGTTACACATTAGCTCTCTATCTGCTCGTTTGTTCTTCTGTCACCTTGTTCTTAATCAAATGCATATCCGGAATGTGATACATCCACAAGACTTCCTGCATATTCACTGTTGGATTATTGCTTGTTCCATTCGTTAGAGAGCCAACTGCGGGACGAAGGTTCTGAATCCTTGAGATCAGGAGGATAGAAATGGTTTTCCAGAACTAAGGGGACGGTCAATAATAGATACAGTCTGATCGGGCTACGTTATTATTTTTTTGCTATCTTAATCATTTCTTAATCATTGTGTAGAGAACCAGTGTCTCTATGCTCTAAGAGAGAACGAAACAAGGAATGAAACGAAAAATTATTCCTGTGTTCACATCTTTCTGTGATTCTAATATAATTTTTCTTTCTTGAACTTTTACTAACGGGACGGTGTCCTCTAGCGTCCCTTTCGTTTCCAGTCCTCCTCGAGATGAACGGCAAGCGCTCCAAATTCGCAAGCCAAAATCTCGGGTTCAATTAGCACAGAGTTCAATGAATGAGCGGGAGTTCATATGAATACAAATCGTATAAGTGAATAGCGAGACAGAGCCCCATCATCAACGAGACTATGCGAGACGTGGACGTACAACTTAAGGTGGAATCCGAGCTTCATGGACTTCTGCCGGAAATCGAACCATTGTCTCCCACGTCGAAGACTCGTATGATACCCATATAGCCACGAGAGAGCTTAAAACTAGGGATGGCCAGAACCGGTTCCTGGTGGAACGGTTTTCGGGTCTGAACGGATCCGGTTCTAGAAGATCCGGTTCCAGAACCGGTTTTTGGATCCAGATCTGGAAGCGGTTTTCCGGATCCAGGTCTGGAACCTGTTCCGGAACCGGTTTTGAAAACCAGATCTCCAAGAACCGGTTCCTCGCGGAACCTGTTCCGCTGAAACCGAAACTTTGTGACTATCCCTACGCTAAACCCGAGCTGCTGGCAGGCTGCGAACAGTGTGCTAGATGAAATGGAAGCGACAGGCAGGCGCCCAGGCGGCGGCCGCTTGTCTCATTTGGCTAAATAAACGGAACTGGCAAACTGGCAAACTCATTTGGCTACACACCCACTGGTGGACCAATTTTTTTTCTGGGGGCACAAGCGGGTCTGGGCGGGAGGGCACAAGCGCATGGTCCTTTTTGCAGTGTTTTGAAGGTGAACTTTGAGCCTCCTTTACGGGTCTTTGGGGGCTTTCGATTAAGGTCTGGAACTTGTTCCTAAGATCCGGTTCTGGAACCGCGTTTTGAGATCCAGATCTGGAACCGGTTCCTAAGATCCGGTTCTGGAACTGGGTTTTCGGATCCAGGTCCAGGACCGGTTCTGAAAACCGGATCTCCGAGAACCGGTTCCTCGTGGAATCGGTTCCGCCGAAACCGGAACTTTCTGGCCATCCCTACTTAAAACTCCCAATTGGAGCGAATACGAGCACAAGGGGTGAGCCTCATAGAGGATAGCAATTCCCCGCACTTAGTGAATGGCAGGCCAATTAGGTTAATGGGTACGAGGCTTACTAAGAATAACGATTCCGAGCTTGATCTAGTGAGAACTTAAACTAGCGTGAGTTCATTGAGATCAGCAAACGCCAGCCTCATAAAGGATAGCGCTGTGCGAGCGTGACTGAGTCCTGAGTACAAAATGGCAATCTTATCCATACATTCCGCTTAGCTCTCCTACCGTGGTATTAGGCCCAGATTAGCGCCTAGGCTAAGATGGTTAAAGCCTTGGGTGGCATGCGGCTAAGGACATCAATTTAGGTCCCCGCTACATATATTATAAAATAAATAAAAAATAATTAATGTTTTGTACTAGGAATTTTCCAAGAGAGCGTTTATACATTACAGTTTATATAATCTTTTCCCCTTTAAAAGATCAAATTTAAAAATTTTTCTTCGTACATTAAAAAAAGGAATGGAGAACAGCAATTTGAAACTTGATAATTAGAAATAATATTGTATATTACTTTTACTCATGGAAGGGAGAAGCTGTTCCGGTAGTGTATATAGTCTAGGGCATGTGTTCTTAAATTGTGGTAGTTTACTATTAGGTATTCGAGCGACTTCAGGATGGTACGCGAGACTGTAAAGTTATGCGAAAATGTTTTCTTGTTTGAGGTAAAACAAGTGAAATATGTCCGAGTGGAAAACCCAGCTTTGAAATTTGTATTGGTGTTTGCTATTACACTTACTTTTGTTAACGTGGATCTTCTCTTTCATGTATATCAAGAAACAAGTACTGGAATCAGTTGAATGTCATACTCGATTTAAGATAAAGTTAAGTCAATTGAAACCAGACATAAATGCCGTGTTTTTCTAGACAAGTACATCTTTTACACTGAAGGAAGAATGACTACTAATTTTTATACATTCATTGCTTATTCTGACTGAATCATGCTTTCCCAGAATAACTTTGACTACTACTAATATTCTCTATCTTTAATAATAATAATAATAATAATAATAATAATAATAATAATAATAATAATAATAATAATAATAATAATAATAATAATAATAATAATATAATAATAATAATAATGTTTGTCTCTCTGTCTGTGTGTCTGTCATTAGCTTTTTTTGCATATCAAGGAGTCACATAGAGCCTCTAAACTTTGTGCACAAACTTCACCGGATCTAAGAGCGTTAGAAACCGTTTCTTTTCGAATTTCGGGCAGGAGGGAGGTGCGGGTAAAAATTTATACAATGTATTCGTTTCTCGCGGTTTTTAAGAACGCCTTGCCTCTATACAACCCTCATTACAAGCCAGTGGTGTGGGTTGCATAACAGCAGAGGATAAATACACGCTGAGTGGTCTTACTCTCTTTTTAACATGGTTCTGAATTAAGACCTGGCAACAACAGATGCTTATTCCTTTTATCCATTTTCTTAATTAAGATCTGGCAACGATGGATGCTCACAGCTAGTTTTAAAATATGATGATATGTTAGTGGAAATGTGAACAATTTGTACAGAGGTGGGTCTAACCTCAGTTTTTGAGTGATATATATATATATATATTTTTTAAGTGAGTGAGTAAAATTTAAGCTGTTTTTTTATATATATTTTTGGAAGTTTATAGTAAAGTCATGATATATATATCATAGTCTGGGCTCTGGATGCTCCTCGGTTTCTACCTTCTAGAACCGCCACTGACTGTGCAAGGCATCCATCTGTGTTAACTCGACCCAGTACAGTAGCCGTAATCTATCCGCCACTGCAGACAAGTTGCTAATAAAAACTATTTCTGACTTCCCAAGTACGTCTATTCACGATATAGCCTAGCTCTTTGTAGGGTCAAAATCCTGTCAGGACTTTTTCGGTTACCTGAAACAATGCAAATGTATTTGGAATTTCTTTTTACAGAGCTAATTGTATGTCAGTCATCTATTATTTGCAAGCAAATAAACAAGAAATAAAATCAGCAAACGACGTTGTTTTGCAGGGCAAATTTTTATACTTAAGGAGGAATTTATGATGAAATAAATCAGAAAAAAATAGGATCACGACCAATAATGTTAAGTATATATATAAAAAATACTTATCTTCGTCCTATTATGTTATAATACATAGCACATTATCACGACAATGTAACAGCTTTGTCATTTATGACAGCATGCTTCTCAAGATTTTTGTAATGCTTCATGCCTCAACAATTTTGTGGAATGATGTTTATACAATATTAACCAACGGCTACTTTCAGTGAAGAGCGATGCAAAAAACATGTTTCGCGCACACAAAGACTGTCCATTAAGAAGAAACACACTAAAAAAAAATTAAAATAAAACTTACATTCAACCTAAGACGACTTATCATGTCATAAGTTCTTTGAAAAGTTGTTTGCATTTTTCTCTGTTTCAGTTTTCGTGGGATAAATTCTAGAATACTTTGGGCACAGTTTGAAAACAATGGAATTAACATGACCCTCTCTGACATCTTGTATGGGTAAGGAGAACTATGCTCCTTTTATTCACCAGTCTCTTGGCTGATTTTTTTTTAGTGGGTATTTTGTGTACTTAGGTAGCACCGATAGTATGAAGACCGGATCTACTCTTCATGTAGGCTAACTACGATCGGAATTTGAATCGGTGCAGTTGGCTACTGGACAGAACATTACACTGTCTCACCTCTAACAAGCAACTTGCAAAGTTGCTCGTTGCAAAAGCAACTTTGTTTGGATCATTCGATTCTTTCTACTCTCTACGTCAACTGTGTGGTTTGAACGTTGTCACTTGAAATCGCTATCTCACCTTCCCAAATACCTAGGAAAGAGGGGAGAAATGCTTTCTTTCTTATATTTGTCATAGATCCCCATGTTACTTTTGAAGTCCTATCACTTTTTTGCCTATTGGCGAACTGAAGCTAATAACTTTGTAATTAACTAACTACTTGATGCTCTTAAATGATAGGGCATTAATAACTCTTATTTTGCAACCCGAGTCCTGATATCGTATCCTCTGCTTGTAAGATAACTGAATTACAGAACCATAATTGTTATATTATCTGCAGATTAATACACACCAATTTTAGGCACACAAAACTCACATACAAATCCTCTTGAGCTGTAGATCTATAGCTGTATACAGGAGCGGAACCAGCACAGACTTTTTTGGGGGGGGGGTTATGGTGGTGAAAAATCACCACTTTTCTCTCTCACCGGGCTTTTGCAGCACTGGTGCCTGTGCCACTGAGGGAAGGGGGGGATCAAATGATCCTTCGCTTCTCCTGGATTCGCCTATGGCTGTATATCCTAGCTACGACACTCCCCCAAATACCCATTACATCTTGCCTAACTGAAAAATTCTGGGTTACGTGGTTGATCAATGGAGCTGCTCCTAGCTACAGATCCGTAATCGGAATACTAAGATAGGATGCTCGTGTATGTGATAACTTAAGTTCATCTCAGAGCAGACGCGCACCCAGAAATTTTCGTTGGAAGGGATCCAATATTACAAGCTACTACGTCTAAGCAGTATTAAACGGGTGTTATTCTGCACTCGAAAAGGCGATAAGTCATTGTAAAATACTTCTACCTATCTTTTCAGGTGAAAAATGATAGAACTAGATTGTTTTTTATAAGAGAAAGAGTACAGATAAAGTGTAAGATCAAATTTTCATGCTACATCAATCATTTTCCTGTTAAATAAGTAAAAATTTATTGAGAAAGTGTACACAAATATATGTTGTTAGGAAGTTTTTCTTTTTTTTTGGGGGGGGGGGCGAAGGATCGTCGGTGGGACCTGCCTCAGATTATTAATTTGCCAGCTTACTTCTTGAACATACAATATATTTATCTAAATAAGCAATTGAAAGTTTCGGGGGAAGGGGGGAACTGTGAACACCTACCTGTCAAAAATGTATAGTATATGTGCCTTCAGCGAAAGATTCGAATTCCAATTTGAGCTCAAGGGGTTCGGAATCTAAGTTAAACTGTAGGTCTACGTCACATGTAGCCTCAGTACTGAAGATAAATGTTAAACTTTAAATCAACAAATCAACTAGTTGAACAAAATGTTGAAAAATCTGAAAGCACCTGGTTTCCTACATCGATACGAGAACGTTTCCAAAAATGTCGCGGCCTGATCAACTTCGGGAAATGAGAAAAAGAAAACAACGATGTTACTTTTCAATATAATCTCCCTTGATTTCAATACACTTTTCACATCTTTTGATTAATATGCGTATCTCCGTGAAGAAATAGTCAGAACTATTGTCAGTAAAATGGCTTACGCGGTGACTTAATGGTAGAGCCCTTACGTTTACTACAGAATTTTGAGTCAGAGATTAAGACTACTGATTCTGTTGTCATTACAGAATTTTTAAGTTTCCTCGCAATACTTGAAGTCAGTCTAATATTCTCTTCTATTATTATTATTATTATTATTATTATTATTATTATTAATAATAATAATAATAATAATAATAATAATAATAATAATAATAATAATAATAATAATAATAATAATAATAATAATAATAATAATAATTGTGAAAAGCTGAAATATCCAAGCTGGAAGCATTTGAAATGTGGTGTGGCGCAGAATGCTGAGCATATCATGGATCGAAAGGAAAAGGAATGAAGACGTACTAAAGGAAGCTAATGAAGGACGACAGATCATGAAGATAACAGAAAAAAAGAAGAAACAGCATGCTCGGCCATCTTATTCGGCACTCCGATTGTATCAGCATGTTGATACAGAGAAAGACAGAAGCAAAACTACCAAAAAGAAACCTTATCAAAGTATAAAATAGCTAGGAGGTGGCCCAAGGAAGAGAAACATTTTAAAATTTCCATATTGCCCACCAACCTATGGGTGAGGTCAGAAAGAAGAATATTTGTGGACGTTAAGCTGTTTATAGTTAGTAGAGTTCCTAACTGATCAGTTTTTTACCGACTTTGCAGTATTTTTGTCAGGCTCAACTAATATATTTCAAGGTTTAAAATACAATTATTCTTCAGCTGTTTTGCAGATTCTGAATGGGTGCTGGTAATTTTCTTTTTCATAGTTGTCAATCCTACTGGTTAGAGTATTCAAAATTTAAAATGGTTGTAAATTGTAACCATACTTCTAGACGGTTGACGGTAACAATGCAAAACCAACATTACGCTAAGAAGGGTCTTTGTAATTCATGAACAGGGCCGGATCTAGGGGGAATCAATTCGGGGCATTTGCCCAGGGTCGCAGCTGGTTGAGAGTATGTAGGGGGCGCCATTTCGATGCACAATTCGGAAGAAGGGGCAGAGATACGTCTTTGCCCCGGGCGTAATATTTTGTAGATCCGGCCCTGTTCATGAATATTATAAGAGTTGTCTAAAATTCGAAAATAAAAGGGCGCATACGTACCTATCATCTTGTCTTTAATCTTTCGAAAATAAAAGTGATTTGCATAATTTGATTTAACTCGCTTTCTTGTTCTGTCAAATCTATCGTTCACAATTATCAATCACTTGTGGTGGCTAGGGCGATTTAATTGAATGTCTATTACAGGGCCGGTTCTACCATTGTGCAACACATGCATTTGTACGGGGCAGCAAGTTTCTAAGGGAGGCAAAATCTGTCATAATGATATTATTTAAAATAAATACTTCTTGTTAGAAACAGACTTCATGATGATGGTAGTTAAATTTACTAAGTTAACTTTCTATCTGAATAGTACATTCATAAATCATGTTTAGGTCGCATTAGTTTAAGGTCATATGGACAGTGCTAAAGCAAATGATCAAACAAATCCCAGCATAAATTGCTTTATTGTTGTCAAATACAAGAACTCAATTCTCGAATACCTGTTCCATTTAGTTAGTTATCACAGTTTTGATATGAAAACTAGTCTTGTCTTTGTCACAAACAAGTTCCTTATCATTCAAGTTGGAAACAAGTTTTTATTTTTATTTTTTTAAATAAGAGATGTAGGAGGAAAATCAAGAAATAAAGATAAAAGAACTAGTTGCATTGGAATTGCAAACTGATGTATTGACATTGAAGCTCGATACTGAATTCTATATTAAAAAAAAAAAAAAAAAGCATTATATACCACCTTTCCTCTGCAAGTGTGTTTGCTTTATCTTTCACTAATATAATAGATTATTATTTTAAGAAAAAAGAAAAGACACACACAATGAGGTTGTATTTGTAGTGTTTAGGCCTTTCTGAGTGCGTCTGCTCTTTTCCTTTCCTTGATTGGTCATTATGGGGTAGCATACTAAAAATCGTATTTTTAAAAAAAAGGTTTTTTTTTTCTTTCTAGAGAAAAGAGGCGGCAAATGATGCCATAGAACGGAGCGGCAAATTGTCCAGGGCGGTCCTGGTCTCTTGTTGCAAATTTTACAATAACTTTTTAACTCATTTCTAGTTTCTACGTAATCTAAGTTTATCCACCCAATGTATAAAAAAAAATAAAAACCTTTAGATATAATGGGAATTTCAGGTACCCATCCAGTGCTTTGTAAATCTTAAATGGTTGGAGATAAGAGAATGAAACAGGAAAATGTCAGAGGGCACTACGAATGGAGTATTCTACCTGTCCCACAGAAGGAGGATTCCAAGAGCCTTTTAAAAATTTTAAATAGCAAAGTATGTAATATTACATGTTATTGAAAATATCATTGAAAAACAAACAACTTTTGTGTGACAAAAATTTTTAAGAATAATGTTTACGAAATGGCCACCATCTAATAGTGAGTTACCGCACAGTCAAATACAACGTTCAATATTTATTAATCAGTGCACTGTGTTAAAGAGTTCAAACATGTCGAAAGTTGCAATGAATTGAGTGTTCTGCTTGCGTCATAGGGTCTCGTGTGATGGGGTCCTGGGGACACTCGTAAATTGTAAAGTAAGGCGCATCGAATTGAGTACTCTGCTCGTCCCGCACAGGGTCTTATCATGGGGTCGCAGGGTCACTCGAAAATTTTGAATTGTAAAGTATGTAGTTTGATAGTATATTGAAAGAATCAGAAGAATAAACAACTTTTATAGGAAGAAGTTTTTCATGTGAGGGCACCATTTACGAATTGACCAGCATTTAACTGAGTTTTATCTAACTATGAAAGAATTCAGAATTGGGTGGTTAACAACTCTTTAACTGTGAGTTTTATCTGAGAAAGAATTTAGAATTCAGTGGTGACAAACATTTAACTGTGAGTTTTATCTATGAAAGAAATCAGAATTCAATGGTGGCAACTTCGTAAACGGTCTCCACACGACAAACTATTCCCTAAGAAAGTTTATCCGTTCAATGATCTATCAAATTATTTCACGTGTTCTTCTTTTTGATATTACGAGGTCTCATGACAGAAGACTCTGTGATACAAACACAGATGTACCTTCTCACGTTTTCCTATCTAAGTTTTTATATTGTGTGGTTTGTGGACTACGGGCACTTACCTTTAAGGGAACTAATATATATTTTGATTTTATTTATATAAGATATGTAAATTTGATTTTTTAGTGTATTGTAACTTAATGAACAGAAATTTGTGCTGTACTCTCAATCTTAGAAATATTGTATTTAATAAACATGATGCTTTTACTACAAATTTAATTTGATAGTTATTGTCCCGTAAATCCGTCTACAATACGGGAAGTTACTTCCTATATCGTTGATCTGCTTTTCCTCTGCCTATTTGCAGCATTTTAAGTCTTACGCGCAGTCAGTTATATTTCGTTATATTTCTCTAACTCAGCTATACTTAAATACTACCGTTTGTTTTCTAGGTAGTTACAAAAAGTCTTGGGTATGAGGAAATAATGGTTGTGTTTCTGTTTCTTTGCTAGCAACGGCTTCTGTAATTAACCTGCAATATCGGTAAACAACAGCGATTTATTGTAAAATTTAAAATCAAAGGATTTTACAATTTACTTAAAAGTATAAGAATGAATAAATAGATAAATTTAAGAATGAATAAATAGGTAACCCATGACTGAGCTTGAACAAGCTGCAATATCAAATTATAATATGATATTGTATGTAAATTTATTTATTTTCCTATAAGATGCAAGAACGAGCAGTAACGATGAAGATTATGTTCGCTTTCACTCCGAATTGCAACACTAAGTTGTGTTTAAAATTCTAATAGAAAATTATCAAAAAGAGATAAAGTGTATCAAAAAGGACTTTACAACATTGAAAACTCATATTGGTTTATCTATTTGGCTTACAGACGTGATTTTCTGTCATTTGATAGCAGAACACATCGAGGTTTTTTCTTTTTTCTTTTCTTTTAGCCTTATACTTAAAGAGGTTCAATGTTAGAAGTCTATACGGGCTGGAATTTTTAGCCCGGGCCCGGTCCGGCCCGTGAATTTGTAATGCGAGACCCGATCCGAGTCCGATATATGTATTTAGGTCCGAGCCCGGACTGAGTTCGTGTGAAAATCAAATAAGCCCGAACTACAGAAACTTTATAATAAACGCAAAATTGTATTTTTATTTACAGCAATTAGAGGTTTGATTATGTAGTTATGCTTTAGAAGTTCTCCAGAAAGAACGGTCTAATAAATATCGTTGTACAGTATATTTACAAAGTTAGGCCTGAAAAGGCCCGAGAAATATGGTTTTATATTTGAAAATTTACGGTTCGAGCCCGGCTCAGTGATATACGTATATTTTGTAGGCCCGAGTCCGGCCCGCGGGCTCGACCCGAGCCCGTCCAAACTTCTTTTCAATGTGGCTTCCGTTGGTGATGCAAGACACACCCCATCTGAAGTCTTACTTGCTCTACAACGTCTTCAGACGTACGGGGACGACGTGAAGATTCGTTGTGTCTTACCAAATATCCAGTTTCAATAAAACAATTATACCAGTGATAAATAGTAGGCCTACTGGGAGGATCTTTACCAAACTTTGTACGAAAATTACGTTGCGCAGTTGTCGCAGACTTTGATTTTTTAAAAAAAAAAAAACAAAACACAGCTAGGACGCTTGGGACCAGTAAAGGCTGCCATCTTTGCTGGAACTGCTGCTAGCGCTTGCTTTGGCTTTTTTCTGAACTAATGTACTACGTGAGTCAAAACTTGATGTATTTTGCTACAGAATGACGCGAAAACCTTGTCTGTAAGATAGATGAATAAATCAAAATGAGTTTTCAAAGCTGAAAAGCCCTTTTTGATATATCCCGTATTACATGAAAGTTGAAATACATAAAGCTTGTGTTTTTGAAAATAAAGAGGGAAAAGGGAAATAATTTTTAAAAAATCTGTGAACGGGACAATCTAGAAAGAATCACATGTGAAAAAGCATAGAAGTAAATGAGAGAGAAAGAGACAGAACTAAAAGAATTGAAGGGATGGCAATGAAGGCGGGGAAGGGGACTGTTAGAAAATAATACGAACATTATTATAATAAGGTCTTCTAAAAGGTTCTTCCAATTTTCAGAAGGAAAGGGCCATGGGCCCTTAGATACGCTAATGCCAACGAAGTGTGCTGGTAGGGAAGAAAGAAATATAACTGATTGATGAGCGTAGATTTTATTACTATAGAACCACATGAAATAAATGTTTGTATGAACGGTGGTTATAACGTTTTATTCGAATTTTAGATGAGTAATATATCACTGGACGCAACCTCTTCAATCTTTTCACACTTGTTTTTGCTTCTTTCTAGCTGAGTAGATATCCTTCCTTATCGTAATTGAGCAATCATGAAAATTGCTTATTAATTTGCAAAATATGTTTTTACACTACTTACGTCAATAATCCAAATCAATCTTTATTTCCCATTTCTGTTTAACGCGTTATAGTTTAATTTAAAGGCTAATATTTTTAATAATAGAATGCAAATTCTAACAGTCACTTTCATACTCTAAGATTATGTATACTGCGATTAAGTCAACTTGTTAAATTCTTTTTGCTGCTGGTTTAGAGGAGCTGATTGATAGTTTATTGAATATATGAAATGCATGTAGTATAATATCCGATAATCCAATCAACTATTCTATAGTACATTGCGTAACCTAGAATAAACGGTGTAACTTTAGACTTGGTTTGGAGAAGGGGGCAAGCGTATCTACCGTGATAAGTGTGTTACGTTTTTATCATTACATAATCGACTAAAATATATACGTATTTCTCAAATTCGGAACAGGAGAGTATTTCCCCCTGCTCGACTTAAATGACGCCCCTACCTAAAATCCCAATAGAAGAAACGATATAACCTTGCAGTGAGACATACAGTATATACGGTGAAACTTGTCTATGGGACAATCCATACGAAGTGGTCCAGAGGTGGCTGCTCGACCACCTCCGAAAATTATAAAAAAATTAAGTGTGATGAATCTTATATATAAGAAGGTCAATAACATCATTCACGTTGTCGTATGTACAAGTGTTCATGAATGGCGGCCATCTTTGTTGTCAGTGGAGTGCCAATTTTTGCATTTGCAAGCGTTTACGAAAACTACAGTTGCTCAGGATATACGAATCAGACGAATACCAAACAAAAACGAATGTTTAGAGGAGAGACAGGTATAAACTTTTGAGTCTAATAAATATGCAGGGTTGCAGACCACTATATGCAATTACCAGAAAAACTTTTAAACGGGTTGTATTTTGGAATGGCATGAAGTGGGGGGTTCACAAGTTTTGTGCTGAATACTATTGCATGTAAAGAGTTTGTAGAAATATCTACAGCTATGATACTACTGGCTGGCATCGTAGATTTATGGGGTCCGAAAATTGAAGTTTGTGATTTTGATGCCATTTTTGGGGCTAATATCTCAGGAGGGCACAGTGCTAAAAATTGCTGCTTAGACCACAAAGTAATTCTGTATGTGAATAAACTATTGCAAAAAAAATCATGACTGATATTACATGAAGAAAAAAGTAAGGACATGGTAAAAACGGGATGAAAGCACGTGCATGACGATGGTCGTAGCCGGAAAAAATTAAAATGTTTTGATATGTTTCATGCTAGATTTCAAAAACTATGCATAGTGCAGCAGTTAGGCCCGCTTTTGTTTGTGTTCAGTTGTGCAAAAGCTTGCGAGTGGCCTTTGTTTTATTTTTCTAGCTCCATGATCTTTGCCACGTCTATATGGTAAGGGGGTTAGGTCCCCCTTGCATCCAGGACACACATCGTCGAACTGGACGGCGGTATTGAAGTATTTCATGTATCAGCGAAGTGTCATTTAAGTCCGATCCCAGTTACGGAAATTAATATGTTCACAATGTTGCGTTATATAGGATAGACTAGCCCCCTGGCTACCTGGAAACTCCAATTCCAGACCCCCGTGTTTGCTTGGTCTACGACTTGGAATCTCTAAAACCTACAATTCTACCAAATTTCAAGTTTCTTTTCGTATTTCAACTATGTAAAAGATAAGATTTTGTATCACAAGAAAACACTCATCTAAATAACATGGGAATTACTTCATCCCCCGAATAGATACCTTAAAAACTAAAAATATTCACTTTTGGCAATTTTCCTGTGGGTTAGTCCCGGAAGTCTACAATCATGCCAAATTTTATCATTCCAATTCTGCCGGAAGTGCTAAACATTTTAGGGTGTAGAATATGTCCCATATAAATAACATTGGAAAGACCTTTCAGGTCTCCATAAAACCTCTCTACGGTTGAAAATCTTTATTTTTGGCCATTTACTTTGGTAACGCTAACGGAAACATACAAGCATACCGAATTTAAAGTTTTTATTACAATTCTAAGTACCTAAAATATGAGATTATAAGTATAAAAAAGGGTTCATTTAAATAACATGGATAATTTCTTCATTCTCCCTTTAGAAACCCTAAAAATTAAAAATATTAACTTTAGGCAATTTTCATATGGGCTAGTACTTGAAAGCTACGATCATGCTAAATTTCGCCTTTCCACGTCAATCGGAAGTATCCTTTCATTTTATGTAAGTTCATGTAGTTTTATAATTAGTTAGGATAGATGTAACACAACTTTGTGAACATATTAACTTCCATAACATGGATTGGATTTTAATATCAGTTTGTTGATACATTAAGTGCCTTAATACTGCGGTCCAGTTCGACGATGGGGTCGTTTGTGCAAGGGGGACCTAACCCCCTTACCATATAGACGTGGCAAAGATCATGGAGCTAGAAAAATAAAACAAAGGCCACTCGCAAGTTTTTGTACAACTGAACACAAACAAAAGCGGGCCTAATTGCTGCACTATGCATAGTTTTTGACATCTAGAATGAAACATATCAAAACATTTAAATTTTTCCCGGCTACGACCATCGTCACGCACGTGCTTTCTTCCCGTTTTTACCATGTCCTTACTTTTTCTCCATGTAATATCAGTTATGATTTTTTTGCAATAATTTATTCACATATAGAATTACTTTGTGGTCTAAGCAGCATTTTTTTTTTTTTTTTAGCACTTTTCCCTCCTGAGATATTACGTCCCAAAAATGGCATCAAAATCACAAAACAACAAACTTCAAAATCATAAATCTACGGTGCCAGTAGTATCATAGCTGTGGGTGTTTCTACAGACTCTTTACATGCAATAGTTTTGAGCACAAAACTTATGAACCTTCCACTTTATGCCATTCCAAAATACAACCCTTTAAAAGTGCAATTTTCTCTAGTTTATCTGGTGATTTCATGTATTGGTTTGCAACCCTGCATATTTATTTAGACGCAAAAGTTTATATTCTCCGTGTACCTCAGCCTCTCATCTAAACATTCGTTTTTGTTCGGTGCTCGTCAGATGAACTTAGGTAATTTCGTCACCGGAAATTTCGCCACCGGAATTTTCGTCACCGAAAATTTTGACGTAGTAAATTCGCCACCGGTAATTTTGTCACCGAAAATGCCTAGTGTCTTATAGAACTTGACACATTGAATAAACTCGAAAAAGTTTTTGAAATTGCATAGATTATTAAATAAATAGTTACAATAGTTACATATTATTTTAAGTATTATGTCTGAGATAAGAGAGAAAATTTTCAGTAATTCTATCACAGAAATATTAATTAGCATGGAAATTTTGTCACAGTTATCTTTTCATATTTCTTGAACTAAGTAGAGACAAACTAAGTGAACAAAAAGCTTACATGATCTTAATCAAACTTGGAAAGCAATTCAGTTGGTATTGTACTCTGCAAAATCGAAGTTTCGGATACTCGACGCAAGAACAAACACCAGTAGATCATAATGCCAGCTTCAGTAAATGTTAAAAGCACAGGCAAAATGGCTCCTAATGAGTTTGTATATTACTATTTACACATTTTATGTTTTGCCAATATCAAAATTTCCAAACAGAAAATAGTAAAGAAAATGTAAGTCGTTATAATACCATAAGCGTTTTACATGTTCATTTTCTACTGTGCATCACATTAAATGAAACACCAAGCAAAAAATCTGTCAAACTTTTAGTTCCAGCGTTGTACGCTAAACACAAAGGCTGGAGCCGTTTCTGCTAAGTCTGAAACGCTCTTCTGGTTTTCTTTTTTTGGTGGTTGGCCCACATCATCTTGATGAAGCATAGTTGAAACTCTTGCTTCATCTTGTTGAATTCCACGAATAAACCTCCAAATAGTTGGGTGGGATATTCCTACCAGTTGATGAAACTTCTGGTTCCACGATTCACAAATATTATTTGTCCTATGATTGTTGTTCAGGGTGGCTTAGTGAACATTCCAGGTGTCTGGAGGATATAGAGGGGGCACATTGTGTAAACGAATATTTCCGGACCGAGCTTTAACACAGCGATATGTGCCGGACACGTAAGTACTATCAGAACAGTCCAGAAGCTCCCGCTCTTCCTCCAAAGACTCTTGTATTAATCGATGCACATGTGCTATGGGAAGAAATGCCAATCAGTTCATTTTCTAGCAAAATAGACGAAAATTTTCATTGGTCTTCTACTGTTCTGTGAGCTCAAGCTTTTCGACCTTCATGTTGACTGAGTCAGGTGAGAAAAGCAACGCTGTACACGAGTTGAATTTCCAAAAGTTGTTTTTACAGCCTGCATTTCCGCTATCTCGAAATCCAATAACCATAGTTACAAGGTCCGGATATTCACTAAATTCACTTCACTGATGCACCACCTCACGAAACAGTTCTTAATATGAATTTTATGTCTTGCTCTGTATTAGGGCGTACACCTAGTAAAGGAAGTCTCACCTCAAATAATATATACGTTTTTTTTTTTTTTTGTTCTTTTTTGGGAGCCATTGAAAAGTTCCCTTCCATCATCCATGTTTCACTTCTCAATAGCTCCATAAGGTTATATTTAAAGGAAACTTCCAGAAATATATACGTTTTTCTTCCTTTATATAAATGTGTTTTCTTTACATACATATCCAATAACAATTTGCCAATGTTTACTCAAGGAACTATTGAAAGAAGAATATTATATTTCAACTCTGAGTGAAATATTTCAAATATTGAGAAGTGAAACATGGATGGTGGACGCGAGTTGTTTCCAAAAGTTGCTTTTACAGCCTGCATTTCCGCTATCTCGAAATCCATAACCACAGTTACAGGGTCCGCATATTCACTAAATTCACTACATTGATACATCACCGCACGAAACAGTTCTTCATATGAATTTTGTGTCTTACTCTGCATTAGGGCGTACCGTAATACTTAATATTTGTAAATAGTGATATATAAACCCATTAGTTCCCATGTTGCCTGTGCTTTCAACATTTGCTGAAGCTGGCATTATTTTCTTCTACTGGTGCTTGCACCTGCGTCGAGTACCCGAAACTTCAATTTTGTAGAGTTCAACACGAACTGAGTTGTTTTCCAAGTTTGATTAAGATAACGTAAATTGTTTTGGTCATTTGTTTGCCTCCATTTAGTTCAAGAAAGGTGAAAAAATAACCGTTACAAAATTTCCTATATGATAATATTTCTGTGATAGAATTACTGGAAACTTTTGTCTCTCGTCTCAAATACGATATCTAAAATATGTAACTCTTTATTTAGTAATAATAATCTACTTTGATTATGCTGCATAGTTTTGCTTCAGTTGAAGATTAAAGCAAACAACTTCAAAAACTTTTTCGAGTTCATTCTTTCTACTTGTATTATGCTCTAAAAGAAACCCGTGATGAAATTATCGTGACAAAATTTTCGGTGACGAAATTACCTATATGGCAATATTTTGGTGACGAAATTACCGGTGACGAAATTACCGTGACGAACTTTCCGGTGACGAAATTACCGCCGCCCTCGTCAGATTCCTACGTCCTGGGCACCTGTAGTTTTCGCAAACACTTGCAAATGCAAAAATTTGCACTCCACTGACAACAAAGATTGCCGCCATTCAGGAACACTCGTACATACGACAACGTGAATGATGTTAATGACCTTCTCATGCACACGGTTCATCACACTCAAATTTTTATAATTTTCGGAGAGGGTCGAGCAACCATTTTCACAATTTTTGGACCACTTCAGATGGATTGACCCCTATGCAAGATAACCCGATCTTACCGTTTACGATTTTTATCATTCGAGATATGCCTGGTACCAGTGGCGTATTTAGGGGGTGGCTTCCGGGCTTAAGCCCTCCCGAAATCTTACTTAGTATAGTAAAGTAAATGAAATATCTTGCAGAATTTTCACATTTCCAGGCAAAGTCCCCTTCCGAAAGTTAGCAAAGCCTCTCCCGAAACAAAATCGTAAATACGCCACTGCCTGGTACTCTTGAAGATCTGCGAGATCGAAATCTTTCAGCAGTGAGTTTAATAACCAGGGCCCAGTTAATTCACGGTGTGGCAAGAAATGACTTCAGATTCGACGTTAGTTACATGGCAAATGGTGCTTATGTTGAATGGATACAATAAAACTGAATTCTCCTCTATCCAGCGACATATGGTATGTGCCCCTATCCTTCATTGTTCATTACAAATAAATATTTTAAATCTGCGCCTTCATTTTGAATAACTCTGTATATTTTCTAAATATACGATTTTACTGTATTAGGAACTCTGCATGCTGGTATCGATTGCAGTCGGCGGGTATACGGCTCATCATCCAAGGACAACTGTAACAGTATACGTCATACGTCATTTTTACCACACTATCTTGCTCCATTCCAGCTCCCCCTCTTCCTCATATATAAAGTAACATGTAATAGTGGTATATGTACATCACGTTACCACACTATCACGCTCCACTCTAGCTCTACTTCTTCTTCATATATAAAATAACAAATAATAGTGTCATATGTACATCACGTCACCACACTATCTCGCTCCACTCTAGCTCTACCTTTTCCTCATATATAAAAAACAAGTAGTAGAGGCATATGTAATCTTATAAAGTAGTTTGGTTTGTATGCCGAAATATTTTCTTAATATTGAAACCAGAAGTGGTACTAGATTTATACCACTTCCGGTTTTAGTAGAGAGATGGAATATGTTCTTGGGACATTTAATTGACTGTAGAAAACCACTGTTTGTTATCCTGTAGCCGTTGTTACTCTACAGCGATCAACATTAAGACTAAAAGTGGTTGAATTCTATCACTTTCGGTTTCAATAGAAGAATAACAGAAAAGATGGTGCCTACTGTCACAACGCAAAATAGATTCCAAAGAAAAATCTTCTCGCTATCCCTTTTTGTTTTCGCTGTTCGTATATCAATATAAAACCGGAAGTTGTAGTGGATTTCTATCACTTCCGGTTTTGGTCAAGAGTTAAGGATAGAGATGTAATATGTTCTTAAGAGCCTGTCTTACTAAAAATAATACAAATTTTACCATTTGCCTTTTGCTTGTTTATTCATCAGTGAAATGAGATAATGAAATGCAAGTCACAACAATCATAGATAATGCTATTCTACAACAGAAAATATGAATCTGAAGAATGTTCAGTGTTGCCATCCATAGAAATTACAATGTTACCAGAAAAAACAATTTTCCTAAAATCTAAGTTAAGGCAGCGAGTAGAGGAACAAACTCAACCGCATTTGATTACGTATCACATTGTTTTGGTTTCTTGTGAACTACTTTCTAATTAATATTATTATTTAGTTTTAATAACTGTATATTAAAAAACTATTTTGTTTATTACAAACTAAATACAACTATTATTTAAAAAGTAGTTCACATTAAACCAAAACAATATGATACGTAACCAAATGCAGTTGAGTTTGTTCCTCTACTCGCTGCCTTAACTTAGATTTTAGGGAATTTGTTATTCTGGTAACACTGTAATTTTTACGGACGGCAACACTGAACATTCTTTAGGTTCATATTTTCTGTTGTAGAATACCATTATCTATGATTGTGGTGACTTGCATTTCATTATCTCCTTTCACTGATGAATAAACAAGCAAAAGAAAAATGGTAAAATTTGTATTAATTTTTAGTAAGGCAGGCTCTTAATGTGTTGAGACGTTTAATCGATCATAGGAAATCGTTTTTTAGCTATCTATTACCATTTTTGCTCTATAGTGATCGACAATAAAACCAGAAATGGTTGATTAATACCATTTCAGTGTATGGATCATCTCCGTCATCGAACGCGATTTCTAACTTCGAATTCCCCCTATATCTTAACCAAAATTGGTGGTGATCCATCAAGTATTTCTTAATTTTTTTTTTTGTCTCCCGAATGGAAGGACAGAGTAAGTATACAGGGTGTTACAAAAATTGGCCACAATATTTTAGCAATAGATTCCTCACATCAAAATAAGAAAAAAAGTTCATATGGACCTGTGTTCAAAAGTGGATAGTTTCGGAGTTATAAAGTGCCGAAAACGTGAAAAAAGTAAACTTTAAAAGTTCATGGCTCCACTACTATGGGATCTATCGTAGTCGGGTCAAGACATCACTGAGGAACTGATATGTGAACTATCTAAATATCCATGTTTAAGAATGATCCAGTACTTGTACACCAATTTTTAAACAGATAGGTGCAGCAGAGTGATCAAGTACTCCCAAACAACCTCTCTAAAAATGACTGTGCAAGTACCAGAGATTCTGAAAGATAGATATTTGGATAGTTCACATCTTAGTTCCTCAGTGATGTCTTCACTTGACTACGATCGGTCCTATAGCAGTGGAACTATGGGTCTTTAAAGTTCAATTTTTTTCAATTTTTCTTCACCCTATAACTACGAAACTATGCAGCATAGGCGTCTCTGGCGGGGAAGACGAGGGGGTCGCGTCCCCCCCAATATTTTGAAGTACAAAATATTCAATATTTCATTCTAATTTAATTTATTTACTAACGACAGAATAACAAACAAACAAATAAATAATAATAATTATATTTATTTGGAATATATTATTCAGGCTGTGGAACGATTATATCAGAGTTCTTGATATACCTTAGGGGATCCGTGAAGGTAAGCAGAAAGATAACAAATGGAATCGGAGATAATAAATAGGTTGGGCTAGGTAGCAACAAATGGAATCGAAGATAATAAATAGGTTGGGCTAGGTAACACCATTTTAATCACTTTCTTCGATGTCCCCCCCAAATTTTACATACCAGAGACGCCAGTGCTATGCAGTTCCAACCACAGGTCCATATGAACTTTTTTTTTTCTTATTTTTGGTTGTGAGAAATCTGTTCCCAAAATATTGACAATCTTTTTCAACATCCTGTATAAAGGAAATCTTGATAAATCAAATTTCTTGAAACTAAGTGAAAACAATGATATTTTAGTATTGAAAGCATGTTTCCGCCCTACTTGGATTTGTTAAACAACAGGTGTTTAACACCTCTTAGATTTTCAACATGAATGCTTAGCAAATGACTTAACAGAAGAAACTGACTACAAATAATGATTTCCAAACACAAGTGCTGTATCTGTAGTTAAAAGAAACATTAAGTCAGATAAAAAAAACGCATCTAAGAGATACATGCATACTAAGAAAAAAGATACGCTTTTGTTCAACATGGAAATGTTTTCTATACAACTAATCAAGCAACCAGAAGAGTTTCTTTCTATTATACTTAAACACACTACAAAGCGTCGCCGCACCATGAACTTGAATATAACCGAAGAAAAAAAAGTACCAGGTCATACCCACGCGCACAAAAAAAGAGAAATACAACCACGGAACGTAGTTAGTACCTACTATCACCAGTTGCATGCAGTTAGCATTGAGAAGGCCGCCAAGGTATTATGTCGGACTGTCTGCTGGGAGAGAAAAATATTTTTCTCCATTACACTTTCTTTATCTGTTGAGAAAAAAAAGAAACATCAAGAAGAAAAGGTGGAGAAAATGTAACAATGACCACTGTACAAAATAAGACAAAAGAAAGGTAAAAAAAAAAGAATGTTTTTGGAAGTGGCCAAGTCATGCCATGGACAACAGAAGCTGGAGAGTCTTAAAAGAGAACAAAGAACTTCTTAAGTCTTTCCATCCTAAGCACTTTTATTAAAGCTTCTTTTCTTTCTATCTTACAAAAAGAATTTGTTGCCAAGTAGCTAAGCTTCAATGACAAAAGCCAACGGAGAGAATCATTTTAAAACGTGGGAGATTTAGCTACAGAAAATACAAGGGAAAAATCTTCGAAACAAAAAGATTTAATATTTTGATTAAAATGTGTTTTAGAATTTTCTTTTAAGAAAAGGTAAAAGAACCTCAGCCTACAATTAAGTAGTTAAAAAGAAGATATAATAACATGATTCGTAATAGAATAAAATTCTTTCCTCTCTTATCTTCAGATAAATCATGAAATCCATTATATGATAAGATCCAAAGAACCGTTTTTTTACTCCGTATATGAGAATTACATTACATGAAGAAAAATTACATGAGAAGAATAATCAGATCAGCAAAATTTACTCTAGGGTACGGTAAATGCATAATAATCGATAAATTGTATATTCAGGTTCAAAATTCGTACTGTTGCAAAAACTTCTAAAGATCTTTATTTTTTTAAAAAATGAGCAAGATAATAATAATAATATAGCAAAAATTCTCGGCATTTAACAGAATCACATATTGAAATAGCATAACTATTCTAATAATTATTAGGATAGGGGCCACGGTGGCTCAGTGGTGCATGAGGTCTTTGGTTCGATCCCAGCTTGCGCCACGTGAGATTTGTAGTAGACAAACACCGTGAGCGTGGGTTTTCTCAAGGTTCCACTGTTTTCTTCTACTTTCTTCATTCCACCATTTCATTCATTTCTCATCACCACCGTCTCCTATAGCCTAGCCGGCATAATAGTGGGATGTAAAACTTAGATATCATTTCATTTCATTACTAGGATAATGAAAATAAATGCAGAAGAAGAACAAAATAGCTTATCTTGTCTCAAGAAAACTTGTCAGTCTCTCTTACGGATTTGGCGTGGGAGACCCGGGTTCGATTCCCGGCGGGAGCTCATGTGGTTCGGATTCCACGTTAATCAGTAGGTCCACGTCTCATATAGCCTCGCTGCTGAACGGGACGCTAAACTAAAATCAACTCAACTCAACTCTCTTACGGACACAACAAAGCACTTTCTTTTCAAGTTACATTAGTGTACAATCTACAATACAATTAAGTTACAATAGGGCACAGTATTTTAAAGTTACAATAGATTACCTGTTTAAAGTTATAAAAGGGTACAATTTTCATTTCAAGTTGCAAAAGGATATGTTGCTTACAATAGGTTACCCAGTTTTTACATTTACATAAGGATAATATTTTCCTTTCAAGTAGCAATAGGATACTTTCTTTTATAGGTACAATACGGTATCCACTTTCAAGTTCAATGAGTATAATGTTTTGAAATTATGAAAGGGAAATATTTTGTATTGAAACTGCAATAGATCAAATTCTTTTAAAAGCCACAAAACGGTACTTTGTGTTTACGTTACAAAGATTTACTATTTAGATTTCTGGGCTTTCGGCATCTAAGGCCATTTAGCTCGCCACGTTTGAGGGATGACGTCCCTCGGCGAGCACACTATTCGGGGAAAGGGAAGGAATAAAGGATTGAGGAAGGAAGGAAGCGGTCTGGGATCTATAAGTTAGGTACCACCCCGGCATTTGCCTGGTGTGAATGAGGAAAACCCAGGAAAACCTCATTCAGGGTGACTGGCCTGAAAAAGCGTTTTACACTTTTTCGACCGAGTGCCCCCACCGGAAATCGAACCCGAGACCTCTCGCACCGAAGGCGAGAGCATTAGCGACTACACTACGCGGGAGGCAGTACGTTGCAAAGAGTACCCTATTCTAAAGTACCCTAACAGAATAATATTACTGTTTCAAAGTTGTAATAGAACGCATTACTTTGATGGTATAATACGGTACTCTCTTTTTAAGCTACAATAGGGCATCCTATTTCAAAGATACATAAGGATAGTATTCTCGTTTAAAGTTCAATAGAACTCATTCTCTTAAAGATACAATATATGTATCGTCTTTCTAAGTTACAATAAAATGCGACACAAAAGCAAAATACTCCCGTTTCAACTAATAATTATGATAATTTATGTAAAGGTACACTCATGTCCAAAATTATTTTCGCATGTCTATAAATGTGTTGGTGTAGGAATATAATTTGATAACTAATTCGCCTGGTATTTCTTGTAACGTTAGTATGTGTATAATCGGCAAAGACATGTATGTGGCAAATTTCATGTCAAAAGAGCAGTAAATAAGAACAATAAAACGAAATTAAAATTTTCTTGCCTATTTAGCAACATTTTATTTTACTCATTCTAATTTTCGTATTTATAATTCTTTTCTTATGAAATTCACCACAACTTCCGGATTATACATTTCCGGATTATACACACAGTATTAGTATTAAAAGTACCATGCAAAATCATTATCAAATTATATTCTTACAAGAAGACAGTTATACAATGCGACAATCATTTTGGACATGAGTGTACAATGTGAATAAGGCACTGTATTTTCATTTTACAATAGGGAAGGTATTCTGATTTCCAGTTACAATATTGCATGTTCTTTCAAAAATAGAATAACATGTCGTCTTTTCAAGTTACAATATAAAGGTACAGGATAAAGGATGTGGGTATCTAATTTAATGGACATTATTCGTGCAGTAGTAGTTAAGCCAAGCGTTCCGACAGCTGTGAATCTGTTTTGATACAGAATTTTTACTGTTGACCTTGCATCATTATGAAGCAAATAAAAAGATACTTGGATTTCGTTTTTTTGAAGTCCCAGGAATAGCAGCTCTGGCAGGTTTATGCACTTAACCATGCAATACCCACTTCAAGGTGCAGGAGGTTACTGCTGATTTCAGGAAGTGGCCCGGGAGGAAATTTCCCCTGGAAGATATCTCCGATCGTGCTTAACATAAGTTGAGTTGAGTTGATTTTGAGTTTAACGTCCCTTTTCAGCAACGAGGCTACATGAGACGTGGACCTGCTGATTAACGTGGAATCCGAATCACATGAGCTCTCGCCGGGAAATGCTTAACATAAGTCAGCAGTATTTTCGCAGTACTACCTTCAATAGTACTTTCAATAGGACTCCATATAATGAAAGTCCCTACCGGAACAAATCTGAAATCATCGCTGATGCAGGCGGTTATACTGATTCGTGGACTCTAGCCCCAAATTTAATAATAATAATAATAATAATAATAATAATAATAATAATAATAATAATAATAATAATAATAATAATAATAATAATAATAATAATAGTAAAAGATTGAAAAGAAGCCGAGTCGATTGGTGTTGTTCTATGACCCAGCTTCTTGAAAGCCAGAAACAGCCTATACCGTAAGAAATCTTAAATAATGATCTGAGCACTCTCTAACTGCACCGGTAGGGGGCACGGTGGCTCAGTGGTAGAGTTCTGGTGCGTGGGGTCCCTGGTTCGATCCCCGACCAATAAGTTTATGGTGTACATCATATACGAGGCTTTTCTCGGGGTACTCCCGTTTCCTCCCACTTTCTCATTCCACTATTTCTTCCATAACCATTCATTTGCCTTAATCATCGTCTCCCTTAGCCTAAAAGGGCATAATAGTGGGACCTCAAACTGAAATATTTCATTTCCTTTGTAACTTCACCGAATATAGTCCCCAGTTGTGGTTAATAGCCCGTCTTTCATAACCACAGTGTTGTATAAGGATGCAGGACAGAAAATAATAATAATAATAATAATAATAATAATAATAATAATAAACTATCATTTTTTCAATGCTATGAACTTATACATTTCAATGAAACCAGTAAGCAAGTAATAACTGTTAACGGTACGGTTATTAAGGAAGCAAGGCTAATTGTGCGTAATAAGACACTTAAAAAAAAATACAATACAGTTGCGTCGTAAATAAGGGAAAGTAAGTTCACAAAGTCTGAAGATCCAACATAAGATGTTTTAAGGACCGGAAGCAGGGTTTTAGAAAGAGGCAAAGCTTTACTTTATATGCGCAAAACACCTACTATAATGTGTAAGGTGCTCAAATTACCCACCAGAAAGAAAGGAGAAAACGGAAGACGATTTTTATTACTTTATAGCTCTGACAAATAATATTCATGTCCTGTGGGCGTCATTACATTGATCTTACAAGTAGGAAGATTAAAATAAAAATTACATAAATATTACCGCTATTACGATCGTGTTTATGGTTATGCTTCCGTTGAAGAAGGGATGATGTGTAATATGCGATATTGGCGGGAGTAGTACCAAAAAAAAAAAAAAAAAAAAAAGTATAAGCAAATTAATTCAAAGATCGGTTTAAAAACAAGAATTTTAGGAATTATAAAAAAAATGCTTCAAAAATTGCGATCTTGCCCAATAATTAGTTTTTGATTGAAATATTAGTTTTTGGATCAGGGGTCTCAAAATTTTTGAACGGTCCCTAAATCGAGTTTTCGTATTTTCTACGGAATAAGCTATATCATACTAAGTTAAGTGATAGTTTTGGATTGGCTACACTGTATATAGGTTTCCAGATATAAGGCGTGCAAGAAAATTTTTGATGGAATGAAATATATTGGATCTTTGATTAGGGACCACAAACGGCCCCTAAGTGGAGTTTTCGTATTTTCTACGGAATAACCACATCATACTGAGTTAAGTGATAGTTTGGGTTTGGTTACGCTATATGTAGTTCTCCAGATATAAGGCGTACAAGAAAATTTTTGCATTTTTGATTGGATTATATTAGATAGTTGATCAGGGGACACAAAATTTTTGAATGACCCCTAAATCGAAAATGTAAAAAAATGAAATCTTTTTACATCCTACAGTTATGGCTGTTAGGCTAAAGGAGATTGTGATTATAAGAAATTAATGAAATGGTGGAATGCAGAAAGTGGGAGGAAACGAGAAAACCCTGAGAAAACCCACGAGCATGGTGTTTGTCCACTACAAAGTTCACACGGACCCCTAAATCGAGTTTTCGTTTTTTTCTACGGAATAAGCATATCATATTGAGTTAAGTGATAGTTTGGGTTTGGCTATACTATATGGAGTTGTCCAGATATGAAGCGTACAAGAAAATCAAATAAAATTTTTGATTGAAATACATTGGATCTTTTGATTAAAAAAATGTTATTATAAAAGTATCTAGATTAAACTTCATAATTTCAAATAGAGCTTTTGCCTAAGTTAATAATCGGTTTATGGTTGCAACTTTTCCATATTATTAGTTTGTCCTGTCCGGAAAAGATTGTACCCTTTTAATTTTTTTTTCTAGGTGCCCAGTATGTGGAAAGAGGTGTCAGTGACAAGGACTGCTATTAGATATTCCAAGTTTTAATTGAAATCTCCACTGTTCCCAAGACCACAATTTTTTCAAGATGGCACCCATACACCTATAGAAAGCATTTTTTGCTGTGGAACACGCATAGACAACTTCCATTATCACAGTTCAATGAAACTTTCGGTGACAGTTTGCGGTCAATCCACCTGACAAGAATTTCATTGAGCGTTGGCATACACAACTCATGGAGACAGGATGCCTATGCAAAGACAAAAGCACCGGCCGTCCTTCGCATTCAGAGAAGACAGTGGATCGAGTTGGGAAATCCTTCCGACGCAGCTCTACGAAATCAGTTCGGAAAGCAGTCGTGAGTCAGCAATTTCCCGCTCAACAGTCTGGGATGTTCTTCGTAAGCATTTGAAAATCAAGGCTTACAAGCTGAAACTTGTGCAGGGACTTTCTAAAGATGAAAAAAAAAAATCACACTGTCTTCGGTGTAGACATGTTCGGATTCCTGGAAAATGATTATTCTAGGAACATGGTGGTTTTCAGTGATGAGGCGACCTTCCATATCAACTGCAAAGTCAGCGAATCATTTAGCATGTTAGAGATTCTCCAAAGTTGAACATCCTTGCTGCCATGTGCAGAGCGAAGCTTTATGGGTCATTCTTCTTTGCAGAAAGATCTGTAATATGATTTAAATGAACCTTCGACTAAATATCTGCCGTATCACGAAGGGCGCCCATATTGAATCTTTGTAAGGTAGCTAAAAAGTGGTTGATATATTGCCTTGCTTTTGCATATAAAGGATTCTAATATCGAATCTTGGGGCCTGAGAATATTTTTCTGAAAAGAGTACATTGTTTTTCGAACACCCTGTACTTACGGAGTTGAGACAAACTAAGTTGGAATTACACGTCATTTTGGTGTAGAGTACGCATCCTTTAGCACGTAATATCACAAGAACGATCGTCTATATTCTTCCGTTTGATCATGTACCAAATAGTGTCCTAGTGTAGGCTCTTGACAACTCTTGCTTTTCCCGCTTAAAAAGCTCGCCGCGTGCTCTCAGAGGTGTGTGTATCCCATGTTGAGAACCACTGTTCTATGCAATGAACTGCAACAACTTGCTCAAAATCAGAAAGAATGGACAGTACAGGAAGAGAAGTTACAGCTTAGATTGCAACACTATATTTGTTCCGTATCTGCAGAAAAACTAGACTCATTTCATTTCACTATACAATCGAGATAATGACCTGATTAACAACAGGAAATTCAATCGAATTGTATTAGAATAATTCTTCAAGGTCAGTTAATTAACATATAGAACTAGTCTAACATATAATGACATTCTGTAAAATATTCGCGTTAAATGATGTCAACTGTATACAGGTAGGCAACCAAACAAAAGAAAAGCATTTCCGAGAGAAAGTAGAGTCCATTAAAAATGATAGAGTATAGGATTTGCCGTTTCGAACATTTCCCGAACGAAACGTAGGAGAGTATAGTACAACATGTTGAACTAATGGGTTAACTTTCTCCGACAGGATGTTGTTGTATGAATCGCCACTCCCACTTACAAAGTAAAGAAAGCAAGTAGGTTGACACATTTGTGAAAAATCTTGACTGGACATACGACTCCAAGGATTAATATATTAAACCAAGATTCTTGAATTTACAATCTACTAGGTCTACGAGCAGTCAGATGTTATTTGGTTCAGTTTCACTGTAATATGAGAGGTGTCTAACTACATTATACTCTTCGCTGAATTCTCTTATGGCTATATGGTTAGCAAAATGTCCCTTTGACAAAGGAGACCAGGATTTGAT
Organism: Thermobia domestica; assembly: GCF_964235325.1. NCBI lineage: Eukaryota > Metazoa > Arthropoda > Insecta > Zygentoma > Lepismatidae > Thermobia > Thermobia domestica. The sequence goes on from NW_027655917.1 coordinate 29,079, forward strand.
TCCCAGTGGGAATTCGCTCAGTTCGGATCCTACGTTAAGCTATAGGTCCAGTCTCATATAATCTCGGTACCATAAACTAAACTCTGAACCATAGACTGAACCTGCTTATATTCTGTGTTGACTATGGCCTTGGTATTCAATAATGTAATTCTTGACACCAGTGACTGCGTCAGTTTATGTAAAATCAAGAAATTAGACTTTTGATGTGGATTGGAAGGCCCGTCATAATCAAACTATAGCTTTTCAGTATCCTATATTTATTAATAGATTATGTAAATATTTTATCGATGTTGAATAGGTGTTTTAAGTCGTTACACACTTTTAATTTCTTCTTCTTCTTCTTCTTCTTCTTATTATTATTATTATTATTATTATTATTATTATTATTATTATTATTATTATTATTATTATTATTATTATTTCGGATAGAAACACACAATGATATTAAAACGTTATTAAATTTATAAGCTCATTTTCCTTAACAAATGTTTTCGAAATTTCACTTAATCTTCAAATGTACGAGGGTGACTAGGAAAGTTTAGACATACGGCCAAACGGGACACTGCAGGAATAAAATTTTGCTTGCATGAAAAGCATCTCTCCTTTGTAGGTGAACTCGCTTAGTCTTGTGACGATCATGACGTGGTGAACTGTGTTGTCAAGTGGTCGAAGTTTCAACCATTTGCATCACAGCAATGGAGTTGAAAAAAAAAATGGATTTGCGAGCGAAGATTCTGTACAACTTTAAATGTGGTTTAAAAGAATCGAAGTCGCTGGAAAGGTTGGTACAATCCTTTGGGGAGAGTGCAACACTGCATGCAACAGTGTTTCATTGGTTTTTAGAATTTAAACGAGGCCAGACCTGATTAAAGTCTGTGACAAACATCTTGGCATTTCAGCTAAACGAATAAAACGCAAGCTCTGGCGCGACGTTGCCAAGTGGTTAAGGGGTGTGGCTATGGTTAAGCAGACAAACTAAATATATATAAATTTTTTACTAGGATAAGGGATAATTAAATAGATTTAGGGGAACTAGTTTTTCGCATTAAAGAATTTGGAAATTTCGCGTTGCGTTTTTCATATTTCGCGTTTTGTAGCATTTTCCAAAGTTTCGCATTTGTAGAAAAAATATTCCCAGTGGAAAAGATATTTTCTGACATTGTTACAATTGTTCCTTTTATTCATATATTACTACCTTGAGTAGCAGAAGACAGAAGGTGTTTGCTATGATACCATTGGCTCAGTGTTGGGTAAGTTACTTGTAAAAATGTAACGCGTTACAAGTTACTTTACTTTCTCTTAAAATGTAATGCGTTAGTAACGCGTTACTTGCAACAAAAAAGTAACTGTTACTTTACTTCGAAAGTAACGCGTTACTAATGCGTTACTTTTGGGTCAGAAACTTTATAAATGTGAAAAAATTGACTTCAATTTTCCGTACTACTACTACTACTACTACTACTATTATTATTATTATTATTATTATTATTATTATTATTATTATTATTATTATTATTATTATTATTATTATTATTGCACTTTTGAATCGCTTTATGTAAATGCAAGGACAAATTTTTACTTGATATATGAACATTTTCATATAATGTAACATTGATAAAATGCCATACTGCGTTACTCGTAGGGATGGACACGAGCGAGGTCGAGCGAGTTTTCATTGAAACTCGATTCGACTAGAAACAGACATCTTTGAGCTCGAGCCGAGAACTAGGCTCGAAAAGTTTCCTCCAACTCGAGTCGAATTGGGGTCGAGTTTCGAGTCGCGTAGAGCCAAATCCGGTGTGTAGTTTCGAGTACATTCTTCATGTGTATTACATAGACAGTATAATTATTATCAATGACACTACTACTACTACTACAATTTACATTATTATTATTATTATTATTATTATTATTATTATTATTTATAACAACACTGTATATAAACATGAAAGATAGGCGGTTTGTATTTGAATACTGAAAAAGTACTTGATTGCCAACCTCGGTAATCGTGAAGTCTTGGAGTCAAGGACATTGTTCACTAACATCTGAATTTAGGTTGAGGGTCTAGGTTGAGTATTCGGGCTCGAGCCAAACACTGTTAAAAGTTGTAGGGCAATGGCCAAATATCTTCAAAACTGCTCGGCCCGAGTTTAGAATTGTCAACAACTCGAGCAGCTCGGCTCACAGCTCATTCACTATCGACCCGAACTGAGAAGTGAGCCGAGCCAACAGTTCACCCAACCGACTCGGCTAGAGCCCTCGGCTAAGTTGAGCCGAACCGAGCAGATGGCTCATCCCTACCAAGCCAGCTCGAGCCGATGGTTCACCTCACGTGAGCCGGCTCGAGCCATCTTCTCAGTTGAGTCGAGTCGAGCTGAACTTGTTATAAAAATCTCTTGTGGTCTCGCTATCGAGATAAGACGAGATGCGAGCAGTGTCCCCTCTCGTGAGCAACACTAAAATTATTCCATATTACTGTTTAGCTTACATTTCTCATGGCTTTCGTTTTCCAAGGTAATCAGGCCATGATTTCAAGACAAGTTAAAACGAACGAGCCATTTATCAAACTCGACTGGACTCGAAGCTCGACCCGAAAAACTGAATCGGCTCGGAACTCGACTCGAGAATATTACCTTTGAGTCAACTCGAGTCAAGTCGAGTTTTAGCTTGACTCGTGCTCATCCCTATGCGTTAGAAAAATTGGTTGCTTATTATTATTCTGCTAAACTAATTATATAATAATAACAATGTTGTTATGTAAAATTAAAAATACAGAATATAGAGAAACATTACACTACAACTAATAAAATGAGAACAAATGAACTGGGAGTAAATCAAAACTTGCCAGTAACTCTAAAATCCGTACATGCTTTTTAAAGCTAGTTTCAATCTCTATAATCAACGGGACTCTAGGATAAGCAAACTGATCTGAAAGAACTCCAATATTACATACCATCAGCAAACTATTTTCTAGTAATAAAGTAGGCCTGCTCATCAGAACACAGATTATTCATATTAACCCCTTACTGGAATCGTTAATTATGGTACCCTAGTTGTTGATAAATATTTTTCGCCGGGGCACTTCAGACACTTTAGTTTTAAATTCTATCCACCATCAGCCTCAGTTCTTAAGAAAAAAGTATTCTTTCAAATGTTCGAACCATAAAATATTTTCGTTCTCCATCTTTCGTTATCCATAGAAACAACACCAATCAAAGTACCGGTATCATTGCACTCCTAGTTCACTCACTGAATGTTTTGATTTGGAGCTGTCAAAATCTACGACAAACTCTTCCAGATGCTTGCAATCAGTACACGTGATTTCCCTAAGGCTGTCCTCATCTTTCAAAAACAGCAAGTGGCACTACGAACTTATCTGTTTCTTTGTATGTCTGTGACTGTCGGTCACTGGCATACGTAGTTCATGCTCGATTGTTTCATTCTGAGAAATTCACTTAGAGGGAAGAAACATTTGTTTCCGAAAAAGATAGGTACACCTATATTGTAGTTACTTATTCGAAATGTAACGCGAAAAAAGTAACGCAAACTAGGTGCGTTACTTAAAAATTTGTAACGCGTTACCATTACAGTTACTTTTGAAAAAATGTAACGCGTTACTAGGAAACGTTACTTAAAAAGTAACGCGTTACAAGTAACGCGTTACTTGCGTTACGTTACTTCCCATGACTGCATTGGCTACCCTGTCTAGCTAATTAAAACGGTTCCTCCCCATGCAGCTGCGATGGTGATAGCTAACGCGCAACATGTTCTCTATAACCGTGTTCGAATGACCCAAAATGCAACGTTCATGCCACATTCTACCGTCCGTCAGGGAAAAACTGGCGTTTTTAAATTGATGAAAACGTATTTTTAAAATCATGCGTTATTTCGCGTATTGTTAGATATTTCGTGCAAAACTGCCAATTTCGCGTTTTATCGCTCAACGCAAACCAATGAAAATACACATAGAATATCATAACCCGTCAAGAAACTGAAAATTACTTACTTCTGACGCATTTCGTTTTATCGCGCATTGCGAAAAACTTGTTCATCTAACCGTCGTTAATGGAAAAAAATGAAATGAAATTTTTGAGCTTTACGTCCCACGATTATGCCGGTTAGGCTAAAGGAGACGGTTATTATGAGAAATGAATGAAATGGTGGAACAAAGAAAGTGGGAGGAAACGGGAGAACCCCGAGGAAACCCACAAGCACGGTGTTTGTCCACCACAAGGTTCACTTGGCGGGAGCAGGGTTTGAACCCGGGACCCCATGCACCATAGGTGGACGCTCTACCACTGAGCCATCGCGGCCCCTATAGTTACTGGAGTTTCAAAGCTAATGTCCATAACTTTTATTTCGTACTAAAGAAAATATTTAAAGAACTTTATTCAATATTTAAAATATTTACTGTTTTTTGCATGGTTTTGTCTTCATTTTAGCTCGCGATCTTCTGTCAAGACGCTTTTCTTTCATAATCTTCTGCAATGGCCTAGGAAATTAACTAAATACAGAAAAAAATTATAAAAATTTCTAAAACAACATTTTAGATAAAAAAAAAAAGAAGAGAAATAATGTATGACAGTAATCAGAAGTAATTAACTTTCTACTTTAAAGTGTCAACTACGTACTTGAGACTCTTCAAGCGTTAAACTTTCACAATTTTTATGATGTACGTATTACTTAGAGAAGCACTTTTGCCACCCGTATATCTCTCCTTACAGACAAATTAATACTTTTCAAACCTTTAATTACTTTATGCGATTTAACTGGAATCACCTGAGGTGACATGCAATTCTCTAATAATTATCAAACTCTTCTTTAATAAACACAAGAGAAACAAAAAGTGTTGGAAAGCCTCTTCAGATATTGTAAGTATACATTGTTTTTGTTTTTATAATCAAACTAGTAATAATAAACGGAGAAGTAAATGGAAAGTTATGAATTAAAAAAAAAGGGGATCTTGTAGTTTGGTATTGCAGCTGTCCATTAGTATTGTAAATACTGGCGGTTCTTGAGGGAAGTTACACAGGTGGAACTTAATTTTTTATAGCTTCTAACTAAGGGAATAAAAGTTACCCAATGTTCTAATTGTTGTATATAAAAATTGGAGCATTTGGTAACTTTCCTTCCCTTAGTTTGAAGCGATAATGGTTTAATTTCTATCGTTTCCTCAAGAGTTGCCATTGATTGCAATTGAGTAATTTAAAACCCAATTCCCCTTTGAATACGTATTCCAATGGAAGTGAAATGTTAGAATCCATTATATATATATAATGTTCATGACTTCGCACCTCTTGAACCACGAGACCTATCTCGATCAAATTTTCAACATAAATGAGGTTTAGGCACGGGATAGTTTTTATCATTTCATTTTATGGTGCAGCTTAGGGAAGGGGAAGATATATAAAAATATATAAAATGAAAGTGACTACGTTCGTAACTTAATAACTCTCGAACCACCCGACCGATCTCGATCAATTTTTTATCATAGATGAGGTTCGGGCCTGGTATGGTTTTTATAATTTCACTTGGATAGTGCAACTTAGAGGAGGGGGGAGGAGGGCAACGCCGCCGATATCTCTGTAAATTTGGGGGGCCTATTCAGATGCAGAAAGCATACGGTACTATGAGGATTTTAAGACAAATTGCATTCAAATTATGCCAAATATTGTAAATTTACAAATACAATGCGGGAGCTCACATGAGCTTTGGAGGGGCCCGGGTCCCCTTGGCCACCCAGGATCGGCGCCCTTGGAGGAGGAGAATATTTAAAAATGATCGAAAATGACCGATGGTAATGAATCCATAGTTTTCAGGGTCGCTGAGATGAACAGTAACACTTCCAATGCCGTTTAAATCCAAACTCAATTTGGGTAGGGGGAGATATGTAAAAATGATTTATAAGGACTGATATTAGTGTCGAATCCATAGTTTTCGGGGTTTCTAATACAAACTGACACTTCTCATGTCTTTTAAATCCAAATTCATCCCCACAACTTGGGGAGAAGATGGAGATATATATATATATAAATGATCGAAAATGACCAATATTAGTTTCGAATACATAGTTTTCGGGCTCGCTGAGACGAACAGTGACACTTCCGATGCCGTTTAAATCCAAATTCAGGCCCACAACTTGTAGGAGGGGAGAGAGAAATGAACAAAAATGATCGAAAATGACCGATATATTAGTGTCGAATCCAATTTTCGGGGTCGCTGAGACGAATAGTGACACTTCCGATGCCGTTTAAATCCAAATTCAGCAGTATATGTCCAAAATTGCACGTATTTTCCCAATGCGAAGAACGGGTATTCTGCTCGTATACTCTATTTTGGGGATAAATGTTGAACCCCTATATTTCTTTAGAATGTACCCTTGACACGGTAAGAGTCCAGCTTGAGGTAAGTACTAACAATGTTCCAAAATACATCTTAATCCCTTGTTGAACCGTTTCCCCGTGATGAGATCACAAACAACAACCAACATTGCTTTCAATGTGAAGAAAAAAATATGGATAATGACCCATCCTATACCCCTTAAAACGGAAGATTTCCAAAACGATGAGATGTGTTTCCGCTTATTTTTCATGAGGAAGCTCCTGAGATACTAAATTTTTTACATAAATTTTGATCTTCTGCTCCACTCTAAGAACACACATTTTAATTAAAATTACCATTCTAATATATTTGCTATGTAAAAGAAGATAAGCTATATCTTAAAGAGTACGCCTATATACCCATTGTAAATATTTGAAGCCAGTTTGTTAAGATACTGTAGTTGAAGTTGAGGGTTGTGGGCGTTAAATGGGGGATGTATATACAGTATATCGATCACTCCTTGATGTGTTGAAGGGATCCTATAAGACAATAATATTTATTCTACAGCAAATCAATTATCACACCATAACTTAAACGCATACATCACACCCTCAAAAATTTCTCTGGAGAAGGAAATGACAGTTTTTATCCAGTTATATAATAACATTATATTAAAAATCTGTTACCATTTCGAACTTAATAAGAATACGTTTTAAAAACTTTGAAAGAATTAATATTTCAAAAATAAATGTATTCTTCAGACTGTAACCACAAAATGGCTAATTATTAGTAATTGTCATTTGGTATTATTAATATGAAGAGAGCCACCTGTATGACAAATATATAAAAAGTTCGAAATATGGTATTTTGGTTATACTTATACTAATCATAAATGGCAAATCGTAATAATAAACAATCACACTAAAAGAGCCTTCCCGCTGGTACAGTGGCTAGCACATGCATCTTTTTGATACATATGGTCCCGGGTTCGATTACCGGTGAGAGCACACCCAAAAAGATGCTTTCACAACTATTTACTTACATTAATCCCTCGTTTCTTCGTGCAGTTTTACTATACGGATCCATAGCAGGCACGTAGCAAAGGAAGGGGGGTCCGGGGGTCCGGACCCCTTCCCTTCGAGACCATAAATGAAAAAATTAAGGAAGGATGAAACAAAATGAAATGAGAAAAAGAAGGATCAGCGTTAAAAATTAAAAAAAAACTACAGGAAGCTTTTGGTTACTCTTTCTTATGAGGAAATTTGTATTACTTGCAATACATGGTGGCGAGGTGAGCGAGATATCCTGGAAGAGTCAGGGAATTTGAAACTTCTAGAAAAGTTACAGAATTTGCAGAATTTCTGCTACTGGTCAGGGAGATTTCGAGCTTCCGAAAGCATAGTGCCGTTGAGTAACAGCATGGACATATTTTATCATAATTTTTCGTCATCGCATTCTTGCAGAACCAAACATGTTATTTCAAAAACAATTTTCTACTGCTTCTTTAACCTGTCATTTGGAACAGACAGTAGATGACAGAATAATAAAAACAAAAGTTTATATGGAAAAGGAGTTCTATTAGCATTTGATTCGACAGAAAAAGGAGCGGATATAATGTAAAATATTTTACAAGACGTTATTGAGTATGTACTTTTTATAATAGTTGAGATCATAATGAAAGGAAAATTATTATATTTGAATGAAAAAAAGAAACGAACGTAAATATTGTAAAATGTTTTTCAATACTTCAATACCCCCCCCTCACGAAATCCTGACTACGTGCCTGTCCATAGTATAAGTAGCAGTAGAAGTAGGAACGGATTAGAAGCCCCGCAGGGCAGGCCCGTATCCACGGGGGACTAGGGGGTCCGGGCCCCCCTAAAATTTTCACGCTAGGCTTGCAAATGAACTATAATATGGTTGGGTCGGGCCCCCTAACTTCTACCGGACCCCCACATTCTTCGGCTGGCTACGGACCTGCCGCAGGAATTCGTTGGGTTCTGTTCTCGACATAAAATGGGCAAATTAAAGACTTCCCCACATTTTTCCGTGCATTTTACAATCTATGGATCCGTATAGTAAAACTGTACCCGTTTCTTTTAGCCTGAAGGTCATAACTATGAGAATACGTTAAACTAAAACAAAATCATTGTACACAGATAGATGTCACTATATGCGCTATGGCTTGCCTGCTTCTAATTCAGTGGTAGATCTAGCCCGAAGCCTATTCTCTCCTTTGGCTCCTCGGTTTGTTGAGTGACGAAAATAATTGAAACTATTATTTATATTTTTTTGAAACCTTATTGTAAGCATTGCCTTTTACTCTTTACTAGAAAATTTTTGAAACATTAGATATAGTTTCAGTTGCAGGTTTTCTCTTATCCAATGTGTAAAACAATGGTTGAGGTTCATAATTATGTCAACGTCCAACCTAGTCATAATATCCATCGGGAGAGAGTTAAGCTGGAACTTATGCAGGACCCATGAAATATTGTAAACAAATGATTTATCTATCTATCTGTCCCCCCAGTTTTTACCTTCTAGATCCGCCACTGCTCTGATTGCATAAGTATAGTATGGAGTTCGGAATATTTGGTGAATAAAGTCAAGCAAATAAGTAAATTCGTTAAATTAATCCAATTAGAGCTCCAGGCCCGTATCCTTGTGGGGCGGGGGCACAGGGAACTGCCCCTTAAAATTTTCAGGTTAGGCTTGCAAATGAAATATAATATGGTTGGATCGCACCAATCAACTTCTACTGGACCCCTCTACATTCTGGGGCAGGCTACGGGCCTGTAAAACTCTTAATTAAGAATTATTTTCAACCTATAGTGTACAACGAGGCGAAGGTCCCGGTGAAACAACTGAAGTGGTTTATAATAATACGAATGCGATGATCACTAAATGATGAACATCTTCAGTATAAAGCAGAGAATACTGTAAGACAAAATAAGGAAATTTGATCTGACTCTTCCGGTATGATTACTGACAAGAATGACAAACTAAATTCATTATTAGTGGTTCAGTTTTCATCACGTTTTTTTTCTTTTTTTTTTTTTTTTGTTTGATAAGGCACATTTATAAATAAACCAAAACTAACAAAATGGTATTACCGGAAGCAAATATTATGGAAACTTTTTTTTTCATTATTACATTAGAGTTCTTAGTTTCCAACTTGTCTCTTGTGTATATACTGAACAGTGTTTACATAAACACAAAAGGACTTTTACAAGATTTTGATCTCAACTTCCATTAGAGCTATTATCAATTGTAATGGAGGAAAGAGAGAGAGAGAGAGAGAAAAAAAGCGAAAGTATGCAATTTTAACCAAATAGTTCACGCTCCAAATGTTATGAAAAGAAATATTGTCCATGTATAGATGTCACTGACTGTTTACATTAAGATAAAAATCACTGTATACTGATGCTGTAAGAGAGAAGCATAATAATGGAAAGTGATTTTTGCAGAAGAAAAATTACCTTTTGAATAATTGAGCTTTTTTAGTAAAGTGTGCTTTACTGTAGTACCTCAGTGTAAGGAAACCGCTAGTCCTGAAGGTTACACTAACATTATTTTTATTTGTATAATAATAAAACTTCCGGTATATAAAATGTGTCAAAGAAATGAAATGTGAATGAACTTTTGATTGTCTGACATTCAAAACGGAGGAAGATTGATCACAGCTTTACTAGATGCAATAATGTTAATGGATAAAACTAGCCAAGGAAGCTTCAACCATGCTGGAAGTAAGTGTAAACATACAAAACTAATGGATGTTTCGCTAAGTACTTTCAATGACATTTTTCTGAAATCTTACACTCTTAGCGAAAGTGTTTAAATCTTACAAGTGTCTTTGTTGCAGAAGAATAAAAAAGGCTGAGACGTTAATGTATATGCACAGAACATTGCAATGATAGTTTGAAACTCTTTTTCTCCAGCAAAAGTCTTTTAAAGCTAGAAAAAAATCCTTACTCCCTATGTTTATTTTGTTCATATAAATGTTCTGTAAACGTTTACAATATAGTTAAATGACTTTTGTTTTTACACATTTACTAGTTCAACAAAATATTTAAGCCTGAATTGAGAACCTGCTTGGAACTAACTTTAGAATTAAAAGATACAACCATATGATACTAGCCGTAATTGTGATTATTATTGAGAGGAACTAGCTTGAATTTACGTGTGAACATTCTATATAATTCTAGTGTTCACATTGAAAATTATATGCTTGTATGAAATGTATGGAATGTATGAAATGTATGTCTTGAAATGTATGGGAGGAACAGAAGAAAATGCAAACACAGAAGATAAACATTTTGAGATTATAATATCCTAATTTTTATTCCATAAATTTTATTCTACAATGTTATTATTTCTAACCTCTAATTTTTATTCCATAAATTTTATTCTACAATGTTATTATTTATACCCTATCTACTACATTGCTTGACAGTTGGTAGATAGGGAACAAATATTGACTCATAATTTTTGTTCTCACAACCCCGTGTCTATGTATCGTTCGCTATAAATATACCAATAGAAGGCACTAGTGAGCCGTAGTGTTCATTGATAGAGGGATGCTCTTTGTGCGTCAGTATCATGAAAAGAATGCGACGCTGAGTAAGAAGATGGTACCCACGAGATAACAGTCAAATCCGGTAAAGGTCCTGACAGTGAATAGTCTGTTCGAAGATTGCGAGAAAGGTTAGAGACAGGCCCGTATCCAGGGGGGTTTAGGGTGGCCACCCGTTCAAAATTTTTGCTGCCCCCCAATAATTTTCACGGTATGCTTGCAAATGAACTGTATTATGGTGATGAACTATAATATGGTTGGATCGGGCCCCCCTAACTTCAGCCGCCTCCCGTAAATTTTTGGGCTGGTACCGGCCTGGTTACAGATGATTATGATCGTGACAGAGATGTAGATCGGCTTGAGGCAGGCCAAAGTCTTACAGAAGTTGTGCGATGGGTGTACACTGTATGATATAGGTATAACTAGAAGGAGCCAGGGGGCAGATCCCCCCAGAATACCATTGGACCACAAGTTGAAACTGTAGTTGTTCTTTGCCCAATTCTGAGAAGTAAAGGGTAATCGCCCCCAATGAAAATATTCTAGCTACACTAAAGGCGCATCATAGACTATCATTTCCTGACTACACAAAGTTGCTGTCACAACAAGAACAGCTGTGCGTCTGCATGATGTGGGGGGTTGTGGATGGTGCAAAAAAGTTCGATAGAATCGGTACTTAGGCTAGATGGCAAAAACGAATCGATTTGTCATTTCAGCCAAAATTGCTCAAGCCTTGTCGTTACGTCTAATGTCCATGCTCTCCAGAACTATTTCAAGAGATCACAGCGATTGAATAGTATTGAGTTGTATGACTTCAGAGGACCATCGAGAAAGATTACTGTGGTGTAGGGATAATTGTAACCCGGCCCAAGTGAGATGGTCCAATGTGAAGCCCTCCGATTGAATCGCGAGAGCACGGTATCATCTGCTGCACATTCTTGAAAGTGACATATATGGTATGAAGTTATGTTATGGACAGGCATAATTAAAAATAGAGGAAGACAACTGTACATCTTCGATGCAGGATCTGTTACTGGAGAACACAATCTACCGAGACCCTGAAAAGATATGTTTATCTTTTCTTCGATGTAGTGGGTTCTGACTTTGTTTATATGGAGGACAACACATGCCTATATAGAAGCCACACACGCCCACTTACAGAGACCGTGGAGAGTCCGGAAAGCCATTAACCATATGGGTTTGGTCAACATTTTCCCCAGAGCTTAATTCCATATAACATGCTTACACTTGTCTCGGAGGACAAAATTCTCTAAGGAAAAATTGGGACAAAATACCCTCGACTTTCCTAAACGCTCTCATAGGCAACATGAGAAATAAATGTGCATGATGTTGTGTTGTCCGAGGTGGCTATAGACCTCACTGATGTGATCACAAATTTTAACGCACATGGCAACTTGCATTTCATGTTCAATCTATATATTTCTTTGCATTTTTGTTTTTGATTAACCACGTCTGTTTCTCTGCATTGCTAAGTATCCAAGCCATCTTTTGACAAAAAGGTGGAGTAATATCTGTAGTACCCGGATCATGTTTTCAAAAGTTATGAGTCAATATGTGTTTATTTCTTGGCGACGAAAACAGTTTATTTTTGTCCATTTAGTTATCTCGCGGGTCATATTCATGACTACAGTGGGTTGAAACACTTAAAATACACAATTTGATTATAGCCAAGATACGATTCCTTGTTACAAATTTTCTATTGAAGTTGAGAATAATGCAAACCATATGAAACCTCTTTGATACTCTCGTATTTTTTAGCGAAAAGAAGTGCAAGTGCACGTGAGAACGACATTACATTTTGAGGGTGAGGGCCTGTGATTGATGGCGAAAATATATTTTGAAGGTAAGTGAAGGTGAGGGCGACAATATATTTTGAGGGTGAGAATGATGTCTGTAAATACATTTTGAGTGTGGAGGCTACAATATATTTTAAGGATGAAGGAGAAGGTAAGTGAGGGTGAGAAAGACAATCCATTTTTAGGGCGAGCGAGGGTGATGGTAACAATACATTTTGAGAGCGATTGAGGACAAAAAGACATTTTGAGAGTGAGAATGATAGTGAAGTGACGATAGATTTTGAGGGATAGCGAAGATAAGGGTGACAAATCATTTTCAGAGTGAGGACGAGTGAGGTTGAGGAAGACTCAAAGATGGTCTGGAGACGAAGGTGGTTGAGGGTGAGTGACATATTTTGAGGGCGAAGGCGAGTAAGAATTCATTTTTGAGTGTGAGGGCGACAAATACTGTATTTTGAGGGTAAGGGTGACTACGCATTTTGAGAGTGGGGTGAGGGTGACAATACATCTGGACTATGAGGGCGACAGTATCTTTTGAGGATGAAGACGAGGGAGTGAGGGTAGAAAAATGCTCACTTCTTGTTTATTACTAGATGTTAGGAAATACATTTTGGAAAATAGGTCAAGAACTGCCATAGCTAAAGAAGCATTCAACAAAAGAAAGATCACTCTTAACTAGCAGGCTCAATATTGGACTTAGGAAGAAGTTAATCAAGTGCTATGGAGCATTGGATTGTATGGTTCAGAGACTTGGACGTTTCGAAAGTTAGAGAAGAAATATTTAAGGAACTTCGAAATGTAATGTCGGAGAAAAATGGAGAAGATAAAATGAACAGAGAGAGCAAGAAACCAAGATTTTTAAAAACGGATAGGAGAGAGGAAAACACTTCTAGCCAGCATCCTTCGCAGGAAGGCCGATTGGAATGGACACATCTTGCGAAGAAATTGTCTTGATCGTACCGCCATAGAAGGAAAGATGGAAGGAAAGCGAGGAATAGGAAGAAGAAGAACACAAGTGATTGATGATTTGAAAAATGGAAGAAAATGTTGTGAGTTAAAAGAGGAAGCTGAAGATCGAGAAACGTGGAAGAAAAATTTCCATGCCAAAATCTAAAATTGAAAAAAAAATCCTCGTTAGTCCCAGGACCTGCCGAAAGGCAGAATACCTAATAAAATAATAATAATAATAATAATAATAATAATAATAATAATAATAATAATAATAATAATAAATAATGGAATTAATACATTTTCTATCCTGCACATTTATGTAGTAGTATTGGAAGTGCCAAAGAGAGCAGACGTTTTTAAAATACGTATATTTAAATAAAAAAAAAGCAAAGATAGAATCAATAGCTGTACCCAAGGGCTGCAATTTTTGTAATTAAGTATTTATTAAGGGTCTGCATTTTTCAATGCAGACAACTCAACTCGTTAATCTACTGTGTATTACGCAGTGAAACAAGAGCAAAGCGCGACCTTTTTATAATGTGACCTCTACAGAGAAGACATAACAGCACCCCATTTTCAGACTCGCGTTAGAGATTCATTAAGAGTCAATTTAAAATTCAGAGACCGACAATTTCACCTTGAAGTTCACAAGCATGGATATTTGTTGTGTTTTGATTATAGACAATTGAATACCAATTGGCGCCATTTCCATTCGAAATGAGCATCTGCACTTTGTGATAACTAAACTGAATCGTGAGGAAATTTAAGAATAGCTTAAACTCCATTTATCTCTGTATCTTACTGTCGCCTATACATCCTTTCATTGTGAAGTCACACTTTTCGAGGTCACTCGACTTAAATCTCATTTTCATAATGCAAATACTTTTTCCCCCGCAAAGATACCTGTTTTTTTTATTTAAGTGAAAATAAAACAAGGTGACATAATGTTTTATTCTGATTGCTTTTTTTAAAAGTTAAATATAAATAAAATAAGCACAAACATTGTTCCACCATAAATGTCCTTCATTTCTTACCGTGTGATTCCATTCGGAATCACAAGCTTCCTTGGTATTCATAGCGCATATATCGTGCCGAATGATTCCAAGTTGTTTCATACGTTGTAGTTATAGCGCCCTGGCAATATAGAATTTTGAGGGGAAAAAAGTCTTTCTTACTTCTGTAGACTTCTACATATAATCCATTGAAATAAAAAAAAATCTTCATTTCCACATACTACTACTACTACTACTACTACTACTACTACTACTACTACTACTACTACTACTACTAGTAGTACTACTAGTACTACTACTACTACTACTACTACTACTACTACTACTACTACTACTACTACTACTAATAATAATAATAATAATAATAATAATAATAATAATAATAATAATAATAATTCAGGTCAGAAAGGGTTAACAGTAAAATAGTTCCAATTATCAGCAACAGGCATTGGGAAACGATAGAATCAAATTTTGAGACGAGATTTCCTAACGGAAAAATAAAGATCTTTTTCGAAATATGGGTCTAAATAGCATTTCCTTTTAGAACGCTAAGCTATTTATTTATTTTTTTTTCAGAAATTTTATAAGTGAAATTTTCATCATCCGCGTTTATGCTCTGTAGGCCACAAGAGAGGGAAATGAAAATGAAATTAAATCTTCAAGTTCTACGTCCCACGGTTATGCCGGCTAGGCCAAAGGAGAGAGTGATGATGAAAAATGAACGAAATGGTGGAATGACGAAAGTGGGGGGAAACTGGAGATCCCTGAGAAAACGGGAAACCCCCGAAATACATTCTTGCGTACATACCTGGATAAAATTACTTCTACCTACGACAAAAATGTCGTTATTAACAATAATACGTGATCATTTCTATGCAACACTAGTGTATTTTATCTTCTATTTTTTGGTAACTTTAAGGATATTTATCAAAATAGGTGAAGGTAAATACGCCATGTTAAGGATGTTGCATTTCTATGGCCTTAAATTTCATGTGACACAAAGAACAAGACACGTGGGTTGCAAAGTAACCTTTTCCGCGTGTAGAAAAAAAAATGTGGCAATGATGCGACTGACTTCTAATTTGTACCCAGGGTAAAAGAAAAAAGTGTTACAAAGTGGCGTATTTACCAACACGTGCAGGTAATAAATCTTGTAACTGCTTACATCGTCTGTATTATACGAACACAAATATTACTACACAATATGGCTGAAGAAAAAAAAATAGAATAACCTAAGTGCAAGATGAAAATAAAAAGATAAAATGTGAAAACGATAATTTCGAAAGTTGAAATGAAGTTCCCCGAAAATAAAAAAAGATAAAATGTAAAACGATAATTTCCAAAGTTGAAATGAAGTTCCAAACTGAAACGTTTTACTCCATAAGAAGATAAACAAACACTGCCACTGTACTGTGACTTAAAAGAACTACACTGTTATTAAATGGAACATTTGGGACAAATAAAAACATCTTTGTCTTCTGCAGTCAGTCCTGCACAAGCCCTGGCGTATTTCGCTGCACCATGCTTGGTATTGATTTAGTAGCCATGGAATCACAAATATTGAAATTACACTTACAAAACAAAGTGTTCGTAGACGGACAGGAAATAAGGCGTACATTGCTATAAACAATAGGCAATGTTCTGAGTTACCATGGTACTAATAACGGATTTTTACCTCTATTGACATAATATCTTTCCACGGAACCTTTCCCAAACAAAAAACACTGCACAGCGTGGCGGTCTCAGCAGCACTGTCTCCCAGAGTATTCATCGAATCAAACTTGTTCAAGACCTTGGGACATATTGGAGGCGCATTTTAGCGAATTTCTTCGGAAACGTCCCAGCACTGAACACTTGGCGTATTTAGCTGCATTGGCGTATATACCTGCAGTTACCTTATATTTTAAGTTCTATGATATGTTGTGAGAAATCTTTGTACATCAACAAAAAGAAAAAAATATATAATTAACAATAATAAAACAATGTGTATATGTCATCCATCGACTTTTCGCATAGAGTCACCTAAAGTCACCAAATTTTGTACAGATATTGATCTTCACCAGATGCAATCGTGTACGAAGCCCTATTTTCGACATTCGGCTTGAGGAGAGATTTCAGGGTGGGGTGAAAATGCATGCACATTTCTAGTAGGTTTGTAGTAGGGATGGCCAATTCCAGAATTTTTACTTTCCCGAATCCGCAAAGTAAAATCGGAAAATTCCGGGAATTCGCAAAAATTCAGGATTTGGAAACAATTCCAGAATTTCGAAAAAATTCTGAATTTAAAAAATCCGATTTCGGAAAAAATCCGAAATTCGAAAAATTCCAGAAACTTTTCTGAATTCCGGAATTTTTCCGAAGTCTGGAGTTTTTCTGAATTCCGGAATTTTCCCGAACTCCGGAAAGTGAAATTTTCGATTCCGGAAAATAAATTTTCTGTAATCCGGATTTCGGAAAATTTTGGCCAGCCCTTTCTACGAACGCTTGTTCTGTATGCAACCAACATCACGTCTTGTTCATGTGAGTTTACATAATAGCATATGATAAATATCTGGGAAATGGAAGAAGAATATACATTTTCCTCGTCCTATCTTTTTTAAAAATCAAGGTTCTAAATTAAGATCCAGCAACGAAAAATACCTACAGCTTATACAGATTACAAAAGGAAAGGGGTTAACTTCCGCAGATGGCGGCTCTGAAATACAAAATTTACGGAGAAATGAATAGAATCAGACGAAATGTTAGCATGAGAATAATAAGAAAAGGAAATGGAGGTTGTCAGTGTAGGTTGATGATTAATTAGGGAGAAAAAACGAAGTTCAATTCTAGACTACATGAATGCGCGTCTTGATACGATATTAGGTAAACAGGTAATAGAGCATAAATATGGCAGTGTTTCGAACCCAATGTCTCATTAACTGACCTACGACGCTGCAGTAATGGTGAGAAATACAGAAATAAATATAGAGCGGCAACTAATGAGAGTTTCATCTTAACCAAATGAGGTAAAATGGAGCAAAATGTTGGGTGCTATCCCATTTTATGAGGACATAAATTTGAAGAATCTGCGGATGAAATATGTTACTTGATTTTACAATATAAAGGTATCTTACCTCTTACAAATGGAAAATGTGTTCTTTACCACGTAGTACTTCATAAGAATGACAAAGTGAAGTACTATGTGAAGGCAATGTACCGGTACAAAAAATACTAGAAGTGTCAGAAAACTATGCCACACGCTCGGCATGTCTTTTTATGTCATTTCCACTATCCTCGTTTACACTAATACCTACCATCGCTGACGCGCCTTCTCCCTACGGAAGCATCCCCCTCGCTACTGCATAAGCTCCTTTACTGTGCTCTTACCCTGACTCGGTTAGATAAAATTTGTACTTTTTATTGGCCACCTAGCAAATGTTGGTTTATGTTTTTAACAATTAGTGTTTTATGCTACAGGTGCACACACTGTAGTTATACTCAGTCTTCCAAAAGTCAATCTACACCTACTAATGCAACTCCTCTCTTAACACTTTCTGAGACAGTAAGAGTGCATTTCCTACTTAGAAAAGTTTATACAGCATTTAATGACCCTCAGTACAGCAACCTAGTACTTTCATATGCGTTTTGTAACTTTTCATGTCCAAGAGACACGTATATAAATAGCAGGCTGGCATCAATCCTCCTCTGAAAGTTTATTTACATACTACTGTAGAAGGGTGTTGCTATAATACTGGTTGGAAACATGAAATCGTAAGGATTGATTGGTTTCGTTATTTCTGAATACTTGTGTAATTTGTAATACTTAACAGTTGGAAGTTACTGATTTTGCACAGTGATACAATAGATAGGAAGATACATGTAGTGAAGAGCAAAGAAACCAGAAAACGCAAAATATTTGTGATTAACAGTTAAGAGTGTACGACGGAAATGAAAGAGAAATAATTCTAGGGAAGGTATATTAAAGTAGTAACAACAGATAAATAGTAGCATAACATTGAAAACAGGTTTACATGGGTCGTCATCTGCGGAAGATTAGCCAAAGAAAAGTTTAATAGAATTACACTCTTAAACAATCTGCGGAAGATTAGCCAAAGAAAAGTTTAATAGAATTACACTCTTAAACAAGTTTATCATGGATCGGAAAGAGAATGTTACTAAAGATCTAAATTTCAGAAACGTATTTATGATTCCACAAGATTCAAGAAACTTGTGGAAGGAAAGAAACGATGAAAGAAGAAGAAATTAACAAGACCCACACCCTATATTGTAAATATAAAGTAATAAAGAATTAGAAGAAAGTAAACTAATCAAACAGAAAAAAACTAAGTTCTGATGACAATTCCAGAACTTAAACCTTCACGTTCCTTATTTGTGTTAGTGTATAGTGCCTTGTTTAGTGTTTTGCTAGTGGTGGCAGGATTTTAAAATATAACAAGTGTTTTAGAAGAAGAAAGAAAATAAGAAGACTTTACAAAGCTGGTGAGAGAAATTCAGACAGACCAAAACAGTTCTGATGTTGATTTCCAGAACTAACAACTAACGAAAAATTGGAAATCTGGAAGTCCGATTTCCTTTCAAAGAATTTTCTTTTTAGTGGGAAAGACAGGTATGAATAACACCAAGAAATAAATTCATACAGGGGAGATAACTATTTAAAGAAAAAAAAAGATCCTGGTAATACTTGTTTAAATTGTTTACTAATTATTTCTTTTCTCTTTTCAGCTTACCTTAACATTTTATGCAAGGTGTTTCCTGCTCATGTATATGTATGTAGTATGTGTGTGTGTGTATGTGACTTTGTGTATCTTTTCAATTTTTTAAAAAAAGGAAATAAAACAACAAGGAAAAATAAAGAAAAAATAAAGAATAGGGCATGATTTAAATTTTGTTTTAGGTATCATGCCAATAAAAGGTAAGCCTCGCCTCACCCTAACTGAGGCCAATCATAAAAAGAGGAGAGAAAACATACGAAAAAAAATTAAAAAGTAGTAGAGAGAGAATTACGAGTAAGAGGCAGTAGCGTCTGCCATTTAATAAGACCATATGAAATGGCAAAGGCAGGGGAAAGTGGAGGCTTAAAAAAAAAAAAAAAAAAAAAACGTATTTATGATGCCATCTTCACGAATTGAACAACTTATTTAAATTACTTTTTTTTTGTAATTTTAACTTACAAGTGAATGGATAGATGGCTGATAAAAAATTGTGTGTTGAAAATAGAAATTTTGATAATTTGTTTGAATTTTTTCAGAAACATAACACAAAATATTTAACGTAATAAATATTTACTAACTACTTCTTATTACTTAAACTTGAGTTTATCCTAGTCTTACGTAAATTAATAGTGTCTTAAGTTGCTTTCCCGCAAAGTTAACTTCGGTGTCTTCATAAATTTCACAGGATTAATTCTCATTTGAATAAGATTTATTCCAGCATATTTTTATTCTGTTATACAGACAGAAAAGCCGACGATTTCACCACCCATCTGATAGTCTTTACACCTCCTCCGAGCATTCGCCGCCGCAGTTCCAGAGTTTCCAAAGAAGAAATTGACTAATTACTACAGCCTTCCGTCCATCACACTTTAGACATCAATAATCCTTTGACTAGGGACATCACTTCCGGGGATATTCATACCGTTATTTGGCGCAAACGTAGCACTGCTCCTGGCTTCGATGAAATATTGTACAGTCTTCTTAAAGAATGTTCGGCAAACTTCTTCATTTTTCTGGCTACAATATATACCTTTATACTACATACTGGATACTATCCTTTCGATCGGAAGGTTTCAAAAGTCTGTATGTTTCTTAAACCGAAAAACCGCCGGACTCTGTACAATCATATCGTTCCATCCAGCTAACTTCTACCCTGGGCAAAATCCTTGAAAAAATACTAGTTCTACGTTTACACCCCTATATCTCTGAACGTCAACTTTTACCACTTCATCAGACTGGATTTAGACCTTATTAGAGTATAAAGAATCAATTATTACGCTTAACCACCATTCTTACTAATCACTATAATAATTCTCTTCCATCCCATATCATCCTAATGGATCTTGAAAAGGCATTGACCAGATTATTTTATAAACTGATTAAGTTGGGTCTCCTTCTTTCATATCTGCGAGTCATATATTTATTCATACTTAACCGTATTGCCTATGTCAGTGTAAACAAGTCCTTGTCTCATCCAGTCTTCCCACACACAGGGGTGCCGCAAGGTTCTAGTTTATCGCCTCTTATACTGTACATTTTATATGCAGATTTGCCATCTCCAGCGCCGAACACTTATCTATTTCAATACGCTGACAACGCAGCCTTCCTAACAGGTAAAACAATATAACAAATTAACACAAATTTGCAGGCTACGATTACAACTTTCCTCGACTGGTGTGGCAAGTGGTGATTGTCAGTACAAAGGCAAAACTCAGACACTAGTTGTCCTCCCATCTAAGTGTTGTAGTAAAGTTCGACCTAATCCAAATTTATTGCAAATTCAGGTAGGCGAACACCTTCTTCATCCTTCCAAAACAGTCACATACTTAGGTATCGTCTTTGACGATAAGTTACGATGGACATCTCAACTTCAGAAACTTATTTCGAAGGTTAAAAACAGACTACAACTTCTTTGACGTCTTATTGGAACTGGGGACTAAATTCTAACTTACTGCTTAACAACTACAAAGCCTTCATGAGAAGTGTACTCACTTTTGGTCACCTAGCATGGTGTTCAGGACCACAGAAATTTTATAATAGACTCGAGATTCTAGAGAGACACGCCATTCACTTAGGATATTGGATCAAACTCCCATACCATAATACTGATCTATATTACAAAATTGACTTTCCTCCTCTCGTTCATCACATCGCCCACTTGCGTCAAAAGTTTATAGCCAAGAATCTTCAGGATCGGAAGGATATGTTTCTGGATACAATGTTTACATACTTGCAGCAAGAATCTCCATATAAATACTATTATACACACAACGCGTCTGCTGGAATATACCTTCGCAGTATTCCAGCAGATCATCATGCCGCATTCTTCCATCATCACCTCATTCACCAGCATATTCCTCATCTTCTTCCATTATAGCACTGTCTCTCTACACCACTAATAAGGGCTCTCCATACGTCACTCATCAGTCCTAACTCGCCCCAGGACAGAAGATTAACATGCATTTGTCTCTTGTAACATCACTATAATGTGTTGTGGTGTCCAGAGCACCTCATTCATCATTTTGCCTTAGTCGTTAATTTCTAATGTAATATATTTCAACAATACTTCGTATATTTCACAATATTTGCTTCTGCACTATTTATTATTATTGTATTTTGCACCTAGGTTATTGTTTTGTATGTGCAGCTTTGTTTACTAGTTTAATATTATTGTTGTAACATTTGTTTAATATGTTTATTATTATTATTATTATTATTATTATTATTATTATTATTATTATTATTATTATTAATGTATATTTCTTTCACAGCTCACTGACCATGTACCAGTAAAATTCTAATTTTTACCTATGTGACTTCCCTCAAGAGACGCCACTGATTCGACATTAAATTTCCATTAATTTAAATCTATTTTCCTCTAAGAATTTAAGACAGGCATAAAAGCATAGCTTTTCTGTATTTTAAATGGAAATATACATCATGGTTTAAGAAACGTGTATTTGTTATTTACTACTTTGCGATTTAGTAGCTATATTTTGAGTAGCTTCTTAGAAACCGCTGCATTTGTTAAAATCGTATCGAAATACAGATTTAATAAGATTTTGAAAACAGGGTAACAAAATTGAATAAAATCGCTGGCAAAGTGTCGCAAGAGACCCAGGCACAGGCCCGTATCCACGGGGGGTCTAGGGGACCGGCCCCCCTAAATTTTTGCTGGCCCCCTCTAAAATTTTCACGGTAGGCTTGCAAATGAACTATACTATGGTGATGAACTATAATATTGTTGGATCGGGCCCCCCCCCCTAAATTTTTGAGCTGGCTACCGGCCTGCCCAGACATATGAAAGGTACCGTAGTAAGAACTTCAGAAATTAAAATACAAAGTACGTATGCTTAATGCAGGATATGTTAGAAACAGTTTTCTAATTCCTCATTTTATTGGTAATTAACAGGAACACTTTGTTTTCCCGTTTTAATTTCGAAATGATTTGTTGTACAGTAAAACCTCTGCACAACGGACACTGATTGGGCATTTATTGTTCCTCAAGAAAGAGGTGTCCGCTAGACAGATGTTACAGATATTTAGTTTATTCGCCTCATGCTATAGTTCTATGCTCTACACTGTAAATATATTAATTACCGGTATTTACTTATTAATTATTATTAAATGTAATTATAGGCTAATATCCAAATATTGTACTCGGTTTCGAATTACTTCATCTTCTTTCTGTGAGATGAAGAGGAAATCGTCTTCTGTAAAAATTACGTTCATGTTATCGACGTGTTCATTATTAAGATGAGTCACTGGGGGATGTGTTTAGGTGGGCACGTAGTGCAAAATACACTGCATGTGTTATAATTTTCTTTTTAAGTACATGTCGTTCCCATGTAAAAATTCCCCAATTCGCATTTTAAATCTTGCAATATTATTGAATAAAAAAATGAAATGAAAGCTTTCAGTTTTACGTCACACAATTACATCATGTAGGCTAAAGGAGACAGTGATTATGGTCAGTGTTTCTTCCACACCTGTTTTTTTGGGGGCACTGTCCCCCCGGAGCTCTGAGAGTGCCCCTGGAGCAGACCAAAATAATACGTTTATAACAAGGGCGCCCACCAGGGAGGGTAAGGTGGGGCGCTCGCCCACCCTTAAGAGGAAATTATAGTTGGGAATATCGAAAACCCAATAGAATTTTTACATTAGTTAGAAAAAATTTGAAACTATATTTGAAACGTCGCTTATACTTGCCCCCTTTGGAAACCACAGCATGGGCGCCCTTGGTTTTTAATATAATAAATAGAATAGTATCAGCAGTGCTCCCCAGAAGTGGTACCCTCCCGGAACATTATTTCTGAAAGAACCACTGATTATGATAATGAATGAAACGCTGCAATGAAGAAAGAGGGAGGAAACTGGACAACATGAAGAAAAACATACGAAACAAGATGTTTGTCCACCACAAAGTCCATTTGGGACAAGCTAGAATTGAACCAGGGATCACATACACAAAAGAGGTGAACGCTATAGCATCGAGCCACCGTGACTTGCAAAAGCATTATTATTAAGTAATAAAATTGTAGTTAGAAATTACCTTTCATTACAATCATGGGAAGCAATGATTATTTCAAATTTTTCCTCCCTCGGGGAATTTAAGTATCGGACGGGCTAGTGAGAAGTATTGCAAAAAATACTAGCAATCCACATTGAACACAATCAGAGATATGACCAGAGGAGGAGTTCTGAAGAGGAACTTCACTGAAGGGTTGAATTTCTGTCTGCTTTATCATATCGCATTTTTTTTTAAATCATATCTTTTTGTTGTTGAGGGTGCTAAATACGTATAAACCGAAAATAATTACTGTCTACTTTCATGAGTTTGCTATACTGCAGAGGGAAGAGGACTGGAAGACTCCTGTATTCGTATCTGAGGTTGTTCATAAAAAAGGAGGGTTTTGTTCTGTAATTAAACATATATTTTTGCGAGGAAAAATATTTTTAAAAACCTTCGTATTTTGGAGTTCTTTTGTTTTTAATTGAGAGGTGTACGTTAAGGATTATTGCACTATATTATAGTTAAACGAAATAGATATTTTTCATGCAAATTTAAACTGACTGCAATTTTTGAATTATTTGCATTATAGATCACTCTGTTTTTCTCATATAATTATGCTGTAGTAGATTCTTCAAATTTTGTATCTTATTTACAACTCTAATCACTCTTCGTAAAATGCTATTAATGACTGAAACAAACAGATTTAATCTTCTGTATCAATATGAAAGAAAATGCAAGTCATTTTCCACACAATCTAGATTTTCTGCAAATAAAATACTGTCAATCTTTTTAGGCATACGCGAAACACATCCCAACAAGTTGTATAAAATATATCAATCTTCGCAATTGCAATGAAATTAGCATGAAGCAAATGTGTATAGTTCTTTTCCATGATAGAAGGTGCTTATATTTTTCAATTAATTGATTTATATGTGGGAAGTATTTTGTTTTTATTTGTTGGAAATAAACGAAATTCTAGTGGTTTTATTTTACTAGGCTCTTATCCAAAGCTCTTTAAATATCACTTGTTATGTGATTGATTGATAATTGTAATATTTATAAATCAATCTTATTATGATCAAGTTTCAAGTTTTGCATATGTAATACAAATTCATTTTTACATAGCAACGGACATTTAAATAAAATCGTTTTTGAAAGAAAATAATACAAATAAATAGATGAAATTGTTCTACTAATCAAGACTGGCAACAGCTAAAACTATATATAGCTCTACGCTTAAATAAAAATTTCCAAAACATTTCTTTAAATTAATGGAAGACAGGGGCGGATCCAGGGGGGAAGATCGCTTCCCCCCAGAAGAGAAATTTTCTTATTTTTATCTATAAATAAAGCTCATCCCAGAGTTTGGAGCTCTTAAAACTAGCTCTAAGTAGCAGTATTACAACTCATCGCCCCTCCCCTCACCAGGCCGTCCTGGATCCGCCCGTAATTGAAGGTTACTAGAAGGGATTAGACTTCTTCTAACTTTCATGGACTCGGGAGCCCATGGCTTAATGCCCTGAAACTATGAGGTAAGCTTCTCACATGCACTTACTATAGATTCTCCTCAGAAACACAGCGCAAAGAGAATCATGAATATAAACTAACCTACATATTAATGTAAAATCCGTACTTTATCTGAGTTATACCGAAAATCGAACTGGGATTCCTTAGTATTAAGGACAAAAACACTTGAAACCGCTCAGACAGATGTTGACTATATAACAAATTCATGGATGTTAATTAACATGTAAGTCGTTGTTATATTGTGTTAAAAAAAAAATATTGTACTTGAGATCTAAAATCTAAAAAAAAAAAAAAAAAAAAGGTTGGTTTGTAACCTAAAATTTAATGCTGTAGGAGAACCATGTCACTTATTGAATTGAAACCCATAGTAAAACATGCTCTTGTTAAGCCCTTCAAAAATCTTTGTTTAACGTCCCACGATTATATCATTAAGGCTAAGGGCAAGGCATGTGAATGATGACGAAAGAATTGATGGAATGAAAAATGGGAGGAAACTGGAGTACCCCGATAAAATATACGCACACGATGTTGTCCACCACAAACTTACCTGGTCGGGGATCGAACCAGAGATCCTACGCACCAGAGAAGTAAGCGCTCTACCGCTGAACCACCGTGCCCCCTCCCAACTTAAGCTCTTCATTGTGATACTAGCAAAAAAGATGACAGTAGCCTTACATATAATTGTTAATCAGATATAGCCTAAAATTGTATTAAATTTTGATTTGTATTTGTACTAAAACATTGTATATAAAGACACTTTAAGCTGAACAAAATAGTTTGTCTGAGGATAAATTCTCATGTGCAGTTTTCGACAAAATAAAGAAACGAACTAAAAAAGTATCCCATTTGTGGCCAATGAGAGTTGAAAGTTTTTTAAAAATGTTGCAAGAAATTGTATGACTTACGTAGTAAAATACACTGTAAACTAATAGATTGTATCTATTTTTGTTGTCTTTACCTAATGCTTACACATATACTCCTTTATATACGGTACAGGGGCGTATTCACGCAGGGATCCACCGGATTCGTACTTTCTCCCCCCCCCTAAAAAACTTCGTAACTCGACAATCATTTATACATTTCCTTAATAAAACTAGATTTGTTTAGCGGAGATATTCTTGATCTAGCATAAAGATTTGGTCTTATATTTCATCTATACTTTTTTCTTATAAAAACAACCTACTTCTATATTCTTTTCTGAAAATCTAGGTGGCACTACTTTACAATTACTTACTCCCTTTTCGAGTATAGAATAACACCAGTTCAATACCGCTGTACACAGTGGCGTATTTAGGGGGCTATCGGGCTTAAGTTCCCAATAAATAAATAAATTTGTTAGTTTTTCGAATTCCACGTACACTCATCTCCAAAATGATTGTCGCATGTCTATAAATATGTTGTTGTAGGAATATAATTTGATAACGAATTTGCCCGGTATTTCTTATAATGTTAGTATGTGTATAATAGGCAAAGACATGTATGTGACAAGTTTCATGTCAAAAGAGCAGTAAATAAGAACAACAAAACGAAAACAAAACTTTCTTGTCCAGTTAGCAACATTTTGTTTTACTCGTTCTAATTGCCGTATTTATGATTATTTCCCTATGAAATTTACCACAAATATAAATTTCCCGATTATACACATAGTTTCAGTATTAAAAGTACCCTGCAAAATCACTTCTCAAATTATATT
Source organism: Thermobia domestica (assembly GCF_964235325.1). Lineage (NCBI taxonomy): Eukaryota > Metazoa > Arthropoda > Insecta > Zygentoma > Lepismatidae > Thermobia > Thermobia domestica. The sequence goes on from NW_027655917.1 coordinate 56,196, forward strand.
CTTACACGAAGACAGTTATAGATATGCGACAATCATTTTGAACATGAGTGTAGAACAATAATTCTTCTTACCACTTCTAAGAATTGACTTTCCATTTCCTTATGCTCTTTGTTCAGAAATAATACAGTATTTGTCAAATTTCATTTCATGTAAGAACTGTGTTCTTTTTTCTTTCTTTCGTCTATTCTACTCTTCTGTTTCTTTTTCTTAGTTGTTACTTTCTTTCATTTCCCCTACCATACTTTCGACCATCGTTAGTTGTGATTCAAGTCGACCGTCGCGCCCAAAACTAAGAGGAGCTGATAAGCGAAACTGGTGTTCCACACCAATTTGCACGGACATCAATATAACGGGACGTTAGTTATTATAGCAAAGAAATATTTACATCGTTTAGAGAGGTAAATGTTTGAATTAAAGAAAATCAAGAGGGGGGGAAAAGGTAGCTCTTGAAACTAGGTAGGGCAAGAGGATGCTTCATTTTTCTTCTATGAATATAATAAAAAATTAGATTGACTGCTAAATTTTTGTATCATATCACATAAGATTCACCAGTCTGCAATTTTTGCCATTAAAACTGCAATCTGTATATTTCAGCTTCAACTTGTCTCAACATTTTCTTTCAGTTTTCACAGATAAAACTGAATATTTCCACATTTTCCCAAAATGAAATCAGTTAAGTTGAAATGAGATTAGAAATATTCAACGTGTGTTTGCAGGAGCGCCATTTCAGATTTGTCTGGGGGGGGGGGGGCTAAGACGTTTTTTCCTAATATCATTAGACAATCGATTAAATACGTATATTTAATTTCTCAAACTCAGAAGGGCAATTGCCCCCTTATTTTCCTGGGTTTTAAAGGGTGAAAAGGAAAAATATAAGTGCTTATTCACCTGTTGTGCATAGCTCCCCCGAAACAAAATCCTAAATACGCCACTGACTGTACATAAAAGTAGTGTCTTGTAGTATCGGATCCCCCCCTTTCCAAATTTTGGACCCCACCCAACATAAATTTCTGGGTGCTCACTTGCGTACAGTACATACTGTTTGTAAAGAGTGGTAAAAAGATATTAAAAATAATAACAATACAGCTAGATGAAAGAAGAAAGAAAGCAAGAAGTTTGTTGACTTACCAACTGAAGTAATCGGGGAAATTCAGGCGAAACAAGGAGATGAAATGTTAGCATTGAGCTCATTGAGCCCCAACTAACAGAAAGCACAAGTCATTAACTTTACTACTCTGAAGCGAAAGGAAAAAGAAACACATACAACTCTCTTCATAGCATTAAGTTGTCTGCCTGGTACGGTTATGCCTCGATACACACTTCTGTGTACTCGAGAAGCACACACACACACACTCACAGCAATATCAACAAACACAACTGCTCTACAACACTACATTTTATACACAATAAAAACAGAAACTGTAGTTAATAGAAGCAAGGTTGGCACACTGACTTGATTCTAATAAAAAAAAAGTACTGTTTCGTTTTTTCCCCTCTCTCTTTCTTCCTGTGAAGGGCAAGTTAAGTGGGCATTTTTATTTTGTTAAGAAAGAAAGCGTAGGTGATAATCAGTTACGCATTTTATTCAAAGAGTGGTCGAGTCAAGCACAAAACCTCTCGGAGCCAAAATTTGAATGTCATGGTGCAGAGGAAATGTGTATTTATTTATTCTTCCTATTTAATATTAAAATAGCGTTCACTTTTTCCAAATTCGTTTTTAGTAGTGTTTTGTGATCATAAGAGTGTGCAACTGTTGGTACTTTTTTTTCTTTTTTTTTTTTAAAAAAAGAAAACTATAATATTTTGATTTGAATTGGAAATTATGATCCTTTACACATGTAGCTTCTAAAAATACAAGCTATGTTTCAATCTGTTCTTCCTATGTCAACGATCTTGAGACTTCGTCCAGTTGTTCAGACGTCCATTTATTTACGAAGGTTATGCCGGCCAGGTTAAAGGAGACGGTGATGATGAGAAATGAATAAAATCAAGGTGACCAGACGTCCCGTTTTAGCCGGGACAGTCCCTTATTTTCAACCGTTGTTCCGTTTTTTCTGATTCTCAAACGGGACGCCTAAATGTCCCGTTTTTAAGCAAACATGAATCAGGTGTCCCATAATTATTATTCAAAATATAAATGGTCAATGCTAATCCTACACTCTTCCGTACCAACACATTGGGAAGGTTCAGCCGTGCCTAGAACTGCTGAATATTCAAATGAAAATTGAGTGTTCTGTGGTTCAAGTGGGAATTGAGTGGGAATTCTGAGTGTTGAAGTAGTTAAAAGTATTGTTGGGTAGTACTTAAGTTAGAAACGCTGTGTTATCATTCTTACTTGTGTATTTTGTAAATTGAAAACACTGCTAAGGAAGTCATCCTCCTCCCCCCCGTCGCCGATTCGTATGCGTCCCGTTTTTGAAAGTAAAAGTTCTGGTCACCTTGATGGTAGAATGAAGAAAATAGGAGGAAACGGGAGAACCCCGAGAAAACTCATGCACACTGTGTTTGTCCACCACAAAGCTCACTTAGCGCGAGCTGGCATCGAACAAAGGTCCCCATGCAATAGACTTGAACGCTCTACCACTGAGCCACCGCGGCCCCCTCGATCACTTTTATATCTCCTCTTCCCCAAGTTGCAGGGCTAAATGTGAATTTAAATGACATCGGAAGTGACCCGAAAACTGTGGATTCGGCACTAATATCGGCCATTTTTGATTATATATATATTCTTTCCAAGTTGCGGCACTGAATTTAGATTTAAATATTCGACACTAATATCGGTCATTTTCGATCATTTATAAATGTCCCTGCCCCTCCTCCTCTCCTAAGTTGCACTTCAAAGTAATATAATAAAAAGCATCCGAGATCCGAATTTCATCTATGTTGAAAATTTTGACAAGATCGATCGAGTGATTCAAGAGATTAAGAGTCACAAACATAGTCACTTTCAATTTTATAATATAGATTCGTTCATGAGTTCAAATCCTGCATTCTTAGACAATGCTAGTTGTATAAGCGCACAAACTCTAAAATTAAGGGGAAGGAGAAACGTTCAATACATCAAAGTTTCAAAGCTCCCCCCTCATTATGTGGGTAGCATACGCGCTTTCGGTGCGGGAGACTCCAGGCCGATACCAGTGTACTATCTTAATTTCCAACGTTGTATAATAATAATAATAATAATAATAATAATAATAATAATAATAATAATAATAATAATAAAATATGAAAATAAAACTTACGTATATCGTGTGTTACTTTTTTCAATTTCTGGGTGAATTGTCAATAAATTTCGATGTTCCACGTTTATAAAATAGATGGTGAATAACTATTTTCAGGAATGGAAACAAATATATTTTGTTTTCAGAAATGCAGTGACTCCATCACACTTTTGTACCAGTACGTTATGCTGACCGGATTTATACTAAAAACGTTTTGAACTCCACACATACCCTGAGGGAACTTTTAGAAATTATTTCTCGTTTGATATTTTACTTCCTTTCTTTCATTGGTTCATTGTTTTGTTTTCGTCTTCCTTCAAGTATTAGAGCACAAATTTCGTTTTTTGGTACTTGTGTTTTAAGAATCACATATGAATATGGACTTTGCCGATAAGAAAAAAAAAAAAGACTATAGACTAAAAGTTGACAACATTAAAATGCTTATTGATGAGTCATTATGTTTACTTTGCACTCCTACTCGTAGAGAATTTTATTGGCGTGGATTATACATATAGTGAAAAATGCTATTTCGATGAAAATTCCCTTTTTCCCCATTCCGGACAATTAAAATGTCTAAAATCTCACAAAATGGGATTTTTCCCACGGGTTGGGATTACAGGTCAATACTCGGTTAGTATATTTACCTACGAGTGAAAAGTTCTGAAACTTTAATAACAATAATTCTGTAACAACTCCCTCATTTTAACCTGTGTGTAAATTAATGTTGTTTTCACTGGTTTAGACTATTTGATATTTACCAAGACTCCTTGTAGTAGTTTAACATTGTGTGCATATATTAAAACGTTAGTTCTTCCATTTGTACCAGACTTTATAGGCACTCTCCAGCACTGTAAGATTTCACAAATAAATTTCTGTTTCCAGTAGAATATGTATTAATTAACACGTACCAATACTTCATGCTTTTGCTTGTAACCTGTCTCTTGTATTTCTAATCCATCTCGTGACAAACGAGCAATTGCTAGATGTTGATATGTCTGTTCAATACTACATACTGCTCAATGAATTTGTATAGTGAGATTGCCTCGAAATTTCGGTGTTAATCATAGGCGCCGATATAGGGAGTCTCAATCCTACCAAAAATTTGCTTAGGGCCCCTCAGAATCGATATTTTTGCTTTAATCTGTGCACGGACATATAGCAACGAAATACATTCCTGAACGTCCCCCTCCTCCAAGTTATACAGATATTGTAGAGTCTACGTTTTAAGATATTTTTCTTGACCATCTCTCAAGTAAGAACAATATTTAGAACATTCAGACCGCTTTAAAATAAGAAGAAAATTGGTAAAGCATTTCTTTTATTGGGAGTAGTCAGAAAGTTTCAATAGACCCTACATACTTTTTCTTGACTTTTAAAACAACAGATTTAAATGGCGTTATAATAAACTAATGTTCAAGATTTTGTTGCCATTGCTATGTTCCACAGTTTGTGTATTAAGTATAAAAACTAGTGACATTTTGACACTGACGCAAATCCCGGGGTGATGATGGGGACATGTCCTCCTCAATCTCGCAAATGGGGTACCATCCCCACAATAATCCGATTTAATTTTGGTGGGGGGGGGGGGTAGAAATGTGATCATTTGTGTAAGACTGCCACAAAGGAAAGTGTGATGAAATTGATGTCCCAATCCAATATTGAAGTCAACTCTGCTCCCCTGATCCTCCACAGCATTGTTTTTCGACTTCTATGTTCAACAATATTTTAAACATCGCAAAGAAAGAAGAAGAAGAAAAAGTAAACGATCTTACCTGTCCCTTCCCTCAATGTTGAAGACAGATTTGCGTCGCTGGATTTGGATGCTCGTACATCTATGAGTCACATATGAAGAGGCTTGGCTAAACTTTTGTTCTATGAATCATAACTAAACTTTAAACTTATTAATAAACGCGTTTTCTAATGTTTAAAAACGCATAGAACAGACTTTTCTAATTTGTATGTCTCGGAGTCCTGGTGGACCTTGTCTGGCTTACAGAAGCACCGTGAAATATCAGGAAAATTTCACTGAAATGAGACTTAGCCCACGTTGTTAATCGAACTCGATCATCGATGGGATGCTAAAGGATATGAATTGGACACCGTACAAATGGCCTATCACCACTGAGAAGATTTTTAAGTAAGCAGCAGCCTCATTCGTCCAGTGATGTACACAAAATTTCATAAAGGTGGAACTTCAAGCACTTAATCACGTATGTTCCCAACACACTCATAAGTTTTAGCTTTCGGCGTAAGCATGCAATAACTTAATTTTCCTTCAGGTTTATGTGTGTCTTATGTATGTGTGTATGCGATAATTTATTCCTGGGAAACTACTGGCCGGATCTAAATCAAATTTTCTGGACAAATAGTTCACCGTCTAAGGTATACAGATCAGGCTGTGTTTTGTGTCTGAGTTCAGCTAGGGATGATCTCGGCTCGGCTCGGATCACTTTGCATTTGGTACTTTGTTTCTCGGTAACTACTGGGAGGATCTTTACGAAATTTGGTGAGCAAGTAGTAGTTGCATTCCATTTAATTGTAGTTACATCCCATTTACATTTCAACGATAAACATATGTTATTCTATAACATTTTTCAAATTAATTAATAGAATTAGTAAACATTTATCCCCGTGTCTCGACTACAGCCATGCACTTATCACATACCTGTTATTTTCTTTAAAATGATTGCTGTTTGGGACTTTTTTTTATCGTTTTGAAAAGAAAAGTAGCGAGAAATAATAATAAAAAAAATCACCTCAAGGACAATTTATTCTGAAAATGTCGTGCTTCCTGTAATGCAGTTTATGCACGAAGCCATTTCTTCGTAACTATTACTCAAACCGTTAGTTATCCATTTACTTTTCTTTTTCAAAGTTTAAGTTTTTAAAAGTCAACTATTAAAAATAACTAACATTTTCCATATTTTTGTATTTTTCTCCTGAAAGTATCTAGCTGTATATAATAAACTACTTAACTCTTATGCAATCTTAATAGAAAAATTGTAGGAATTATTTTCACTGGAGGAAAAAAAGGTTAAAGAAAACTTGATTTTTGCCACCAAATCATCTTAACTCAGAACGGAAATGAGGCATTCCTTCTACGTAAAAGAGTACGCCACGTCATGGAGAGTCATGGTCTTTCTAAAAGGAAATTCATTTACTTCTCTGAAGCAGCTATGACATAATGAAACAATTTTCCCTCTATTTGGCAATCAAGGAAAAAGAAAAGTTTACGTACTTCTCTTAATGCACTGAGTTACAAAATAAAACTTTCTTTCCACGAATTTTGCTTTCATTCGACTCTCGCATTTGGTTAAATTCTAGAATGTATATTTTTGAGGAAACCTCAAGAGAGAACTATTTGAAGCCCAAATACGAAGCAGCTTATCAAAGCTCAAAAATATTTCTTAAGGAAGTATTAATGGGAATTGGGGATTTCAAGATTAGAGGGCAGATCATTAACAAGAGCAGGTATACAGATGATAACGGTTATTATGGCTAGAACGGAAGAAAGACTACAGCAGATGGTTGACAAAATAGACACTGGGTAACTATATGGAATGGAAATCAACATCGCAAAATCGAAAGTCATAAGAATATCCCTTGGAAATGCGCCCTTGCGGGTCAGAGTAGAACAAAGACAACTTGAAGAGGTGGATCATTTCAAATATCTGGGAAGTATTTTGACGAAAGACTAGTGCTGCACCAAAGACATCAGGTCAAGAATTGCCTTATCCAAAGAAGCATTCAACAAGAAAAAGTCACTCTTAACTAGCAATCTTAATATTGGACTAAGGAAGAAATTGGCCAAGCGCTATACATGGAGTATTGGACTTTATGGTTCAGGGAAGTGGACATTACGGAAGTTAGAAAAGAAATATTCAGGGAGCTTTGAAATGTGATGTTGGAGGAAGATGGAGAAGATAAAATGTACAGAAAGAGTAACCGACGAAGGTGTTTTAAAACGGTTAGGAGAGAAGAGGACACTTCTAGCCATCATCCTTTGAAGAAAGGCCAATTAGATTGGACACATTTTGCGAAGAAAATGTCTGCTTCATACCGCCATAGAAGGAAAGATGGAAGGAAAGCAAGGACTAGGAAGAAGAAGAACACAAGTGATCGATGATTTGAAAAATAGAAGAAAGTATTGGGAGTTAAAAGAGGAAGCTGAAAATCGAGAAATATGGAAGAAACATTTCCTGGCCCAAACTGAAAAGAAGAAGAGAAAAGAAAAAAACTCATTAGTCACAGGATCTGTCAAAAGGCAGAATACTCAATAATAATAATAATAATAATAATAATAATAATAATAATAATAATAATAATAATAATAATAATAATAATGGCTAACTAGTCTACCTGTCAACTGGCATGGTTAGTCCCAGGAGAGCGCTCGCTGGCCACTAGACAAGGGGGAGGGCATGATGATACGAGAGAATAAGAAGAATCGTCTCTAGGGTTAGATTAACGTACGAGAGAATTTCATTAATGGGGTTTTAGTTCTCGTTACTACGGCATTGATCCAGGGGTTTCTTAAACAATAGACATTGGATTGTTTACGAAACAAGAATTAAAGCTGTCTCCTCTCAAAAAAGTGCCATGGAAATGATATCTTGTCTCGGAAAATGTATTTGTTTCTATAAAAAGCAGTGGCGTTTACAAGGAGGGTATAGGGTTTAACCCCTCTCCGTCTTTGAGTAAAACATTATGGAAAAATAAAAGTTTATTATATTAAGATATATGTATACAAAATTTACGCTTGTCCTATAAGAATATCAGATTTAGTGCTTCAACCTCCCCATGATGAAATTCTGCCTACGCTGCGGATAGGAAGTGATCTCATGAGGGATCCTAAATAGATTTATTTAATAGCTTATGGTATTTATTTAATCTGATGCCAAACATATATTTTACAGCTATAGTATTCAACATTTTCTATAATGTTCAGTAATTTGAGTTAAGAGTCAAAACTTAAAATTTCATACGAAAAAAATATTTTAAAAAATTTCCTACGTTTTGTTTATGTTGAACATACACACACACGCACAGAAAGCAAAATGTCTGAGTCACCAAAATAAGTTATGTAATTCTTTAAAATTGTTTACTCTTTTGGCAAACGCGTCAAACAAAGTTTTAAAGAGTCATGTTGGATTCTGTCCAAAGAAATAATTAACTTTTTTTTTTTTTCAAAAGTAGTTCCTCTCTATGACATAACGAAAATACCTTTAACTGATCGTCATATTTGTGATTATTATGGAAATTGGCCTATTAATACTGGTGCTCCGGCAGTACATTAAGTGGAGTGGTGTAGCCTAAACTTCGCGGTTTTTTCTTTTTGCACCGTTTAATGTTTTCCAAAAGTAATTAATTTCTCGATAGAAGAGAAAGCAAACATTCATTGCCCCAGACAAGAGACCATCATTTATCATTAGATAATCCATTAAATAATGTGAAATTCTGTTTCATTCTTTTCTTTTTGGTGCATCTTGCAACATGACAAATTATATTGAATTATTGTCAAAAAGAGAACTGCACAAAAGGTCTGAAAGGAGAAGATGTAGATGAATAAGAGGAATATAGCATTGATTTGGAAGAAGAATGCTAAAAAGTTATCAATATGCTACCAAATGTCTAAAGGAACTGCTATAATTTGCTTTACGTCGAAATGACACTGATTGGTTAGAGTGGTTTCTGAGGCTAATGTGTTTGTGGAAAGTCGAGAAGGCAACCAGTAATATGTAACTTGCGTACAGAAAACTTTCCTTGATTATTCGAAACAAAGCAGCAATGTGTACAGAAAACCCTTTTGGACTATTGGCTAAAAAATAAAGTGAACACATGTAAAGTATTTTTTTCTGTTCATTGTAAATTTTGTGTATATTAATTTGTAGTAGAAACAAATGCTCTAAATTGACTAACTACAGTATGTACAGCACCTTATTTTATCTCTGTAAGTCCATTGTATGCAGTGGCGGATCCTGGATATGATCAAGGGAGGGGCTAAACCGAAATTTGCCGTTTTATCCAGTGCAAAGCTGAATTGAAGCCCATTTTATCCAGTGTAAATCTGAGCGTCAAGGGGGGGGGGCTATAGCCCCTTAGCCCCCTTGGATTCGCCCTTGATTCTATGCATGCACATTTTTTTTTTTTTTTTTTTTTTTTTGCATAGATCTACCTTTATTAAGGGGAAACCTATCTTTAACTGAAATGTTTACGAGTTCAAAGACAGGTTTATTGAATAAAATGTAATATATGTCTCAAACTCGGCGCAGGGAGGACAATTACCTAACTAATCCCCTAAATGACGCATCTGTTGGTCAGTAAGGGGCATGGAAACTAACGATAGATATGCAAGAACGTTGACCATATTTACGGTTTCCCATGCTCCGGAAACAAAGAAATAAAAAAAAATGAAAAATATTTACAATGATAAATAGTTTAAAACGCAGAACATACAAATGGGCGTATTTGCGTGTCCGTGTATATCATACGGAAATTAAAATAAATACTTCTCAAAACGTGAGAAATGCATCAGAAAGATAATACGTAAAAGACATAAATCTTTAATATTCAAAGAGAGATGATTTTGGAGAAACATTTAAAGGTTAATTATTAGCATATCCAGACAAAAATTTGTTCTTTCTTTTCGTTTGTTTATTTTAAAAACGGAAAACAAGAAAAGAAGAAAAACACGCGGAAGACATTAGAATTTGTCAACGTATTAGTTTGCGTGAAGGATTGTTGTAAATGACAAATTCATGTCATTGTTGAAACTCATTGAGCATGCTGTAATTGATTCCGAAGTGAATGGTTCGTGAGAACGTCAAATGTCTGAATTGATGCTGAGTTTTCTTTGAGAGCGTCTGACCTTGATTGCAGCCAAGTGTGACACCAGGAATGAATGTTCGTAGACTCTTCAGACACGGGAACACCTGTCATCTTATTTCCTTTTACCATTTATTTACCCAATTAAAATGCGCTTTGCAGAATTCATCACCATGTGTTTATCTGGCGACTGGTAACAGCATCTTCCTTGATATTAACAATAAATAAACAAGTTTAATGTCCTTCAATTATGTACTGTAGACAGGGGTTCTCTATTTTTCAACAATCATTCGCTCTTTGTAACATTGCATCCCTTTGTTTGTCTAGTATCCGAGTGATCCCAGGTTCCATTTAAGACAGAATCATTTTAAATAATTATGTATTTTTCCTTAATTCTTTTCGACTGTGCAGTACAAGCACTCTGTAGTCTGTTTCCACAGTTCTCCAGGGGACACTCCCCTGTTTGTAAATCACAGAGTATAGATCAAAGTAGGTAGGTATATGAAAGAAAAATTGTAGGAGAAAGAGAGTGGATAAAAACGGGAGAACTTTGAGATAACCCTCATATATATTGTTGCCCACCATTAGCTCACACCGGGTTCCCTTTTGTTTAGTTCCGATTTGCTTAGTCAAAATGATGTTTTATTATATGTAAATGTAATATCCTAAAAATTCTAAAAATGCTGGCTGAAACGTCTCTTCTTTGAACGGGGAGGATAGTTTTATGAAAACTATTTGAACCCCCCCTTAGGATATCCATTACAAAAGTGTAACGATAATAATCCGTAATATCACCATATTTCCATTCTCAAACCTCAGCCGCTCCTTCTGCCATTTTCTCTTTAGAATATGAATTATTATAATAGTATAATGATAATAATCCATAATATTACCCCGTCTTCACCCCTAACCTCATCTTCCATGCTAATGGAGGATGAATGTGGAGTTAAACGGTATGGGGGGTATCACTATGTCACTATTAATCTCAGCGACATCGAAAACTATGAATTGGACACTAATATCGGTCATTTTCGGTTATTTCCACATATTGTTCCTCTCCCACCCCTTCCTCTCACTCTTATGCCAATGAAGGATGAATTAGCTGCTAAATGAGACCGAGAGCATCACTACTCATCTCAGCGAGTCCGAAAACTATAGAGTGAACAGTAATATCGGGTCGTTACCAATATTTTTACATGTCACCGTTTCATTTGTACACGGAAATTATGAGTTATGCCTCCGATACGTCCATTAGGATATGCACTTTGATCGATTTAATATTGAAAGATCATTTGGAGATCTAAGATTGATAATCGTGGCAAGTGCCATTTTAATTTGTTCAATAGTTATTGCGTAATAGGGTCAGAGAGAAACTCACATTTGCTCTTATATAATAATTCTTCAACACACAACATACAATTTTTTTCACAAAGTAAGATACATTTAAATAGATTTGGAGCAGGTACGTATGCAGGAATTTATTTTGGAAGAGGTCCAAACCTTTTGAAGGTTCGGGGGAGAATAAATTATATTTAAAAATTTGCAAAATCATCCCAAATTTATAGAAGAGTCTAGATTTCGGAGGCTCTAAGAACAGATACTCTGCATACGTCCATCAATTAAGAGGAAAATCAGTAATATAAAACTGTTAAAATCTTTGTTCATTCCAGAGCAACATATTTAAAGCGAATTACATTAGTCATTTAGTTTTCTTCTTAGAGTGGAGATTTTAACGTAGGGATGCCACAGTAGCGTGCGAATTACACTGCATTTACTTTTCTTCTTACGCTGAATATTTTAACGTAGTAACAACACAGTAACACTTGACAAATGTTTACTTGTGTCACAACTAGGTGGCAGTGTACTTTTATTTCTTTCATTTTCTTTCTTTCTTTCTTTCTTTAAGTGTTCTCCGTATTTAAATGCTTCTCGCGTTTAGGTGCGAGACAGCCGATAGGATCTTATATGGTCAGATCCCCGTCATTTGCAGCACCACGTCTTCGTATAGACTGGCAGTCTAAAGAAACGTTAGACCAAAAAGTATCACACATAATCATTGTATAAGTTTATATATGGTCATATGATAAAATTTTCACCTCTATTCAATTATTAAATTAAATTTTGCGGGAATATTATTATCCAACTTGAAATTTCGAAATTTGGGGAACATACTTCATTATATGTGCATTATTATGTGAGGATATTAACAAACCCTTTTGGTTCTAACATTAAATAGTTGCTTTATGTAACTTGTAATCAATAAGGTATTATAATTTCTCCAAACGGAAATAGTTTTAAAATAAAATTTAACGTTAATGAGACAGCACAAACAAATTCAATGAATGTAATACATGATGTTGCAGTTGTTAAATTTCTCCCGTCACTTCCCACTACTCTAATAGCTAGTGCACTGAGAAAAAAAATTGTAGGTGGCGTACTTAAAAAGATAGGTTACATGCGTAATTCCTGTAGTTTTTGGACTTAACGTACAACAGACGTATAACTGAAACCGCATGTTTTATACTTCTTTCCGTATAAGTGTTCCATTTATACGTACTTTCCATATGAAACAATATAGGCGGTCAGGATCTCTCATACAAATGGATGTATATAACATATAGCTGGCGAAGGTAACATAAGTATAAGCATGTGATATACGGAAAACTGTTAGATGCCATACATCCTGCAACGGCATGATATAACATCTAAGGGCAGTGCCTATATTGCATACGGATAACGTATGCTCCGTACTGATTTCTATAGTAAGCAAGAGGATACCGTATGTTTGTACAATATACCGCTGTCCGGAGAACGGATTTTTCTCTGTGTGCGTGTGCCAGCCTTTGGTACATGTAGTCCTGGGTTCAATTCCGAGGAGAAGAGTGTTCAACGCATTACGGTGGTTCGGATCCCATCCTAAACTGTAGATCCATGTCTTACATAGCATAGGTTCTATAAAAGGACGCTGAACTTTTAAAATAAAGCAAGCATACTTCACCCTGAAAATAGATAATGCAGCGATTTTGCAATATGGTTTGTGTACTCTCTAATGTAATGTATATATTATATTTAACTAATACAGGGATCCAAATAATCACTTGCCTACTCGCCTGGAGCGAGTGGTTTATCGGTGCGGGCGAGTATTTAATATCATACCCAAGGTAAGTAAATGATTTCTATTGTGAGATGTGAGCTAGTAGCTTTTTCTTGGGCTAGTAAAATTTTGATGCTTATTTGCATCCCTGAACTAATCAATCTGGTATTCCACAAAAAGCAAATTTTTCAAACTCAAATTACAACAAATCACTGGGAAATTTAATCCTGCGTACATTTCAGCAGTGATGTTATATGGGGGGGTCAAGAAAATTTAAGAATGATAGTCATTTTAATACAGCACAGTGCAACACCAATTACATACTACCTATTAAAATCGATCATGATTGGTATTAAAATACCACCTATAAATACATGTAACAGCAATCAATTATATTTTTCAATATAAACTACACTTATCGCAATATGAGTTACTGTAATTCAAGATTGACGAAATGACAAATGTTTGACACTAATTCCTTGTAATTTTACTACCCTCAAATACTATTGTAAAATTATAAAAATGAAATAAAATCTTTGTTTTACGTCTCACGAATATCGCCGGCTAGGCTAAAGCAGACGGTGATCATGAGAAATGAATGAAATGGTGGAATGAAGAAAGTGGGGGCAAACGGGATAACTCCAGAAAATCCACACACATGCTGTTTGTCACCACAAAGCTGACTTTACGCGAGCTGAGATCGAACCAAGAACACCATGCACAAAAGGTGAACGCTCTACCACTGAGCCACCGCGACCTGTGTAAAATTATAAATGCATAAAGATTCACAATAACTTAATAATTTTACTTTAACAAGAACTATATTATTCGTGTTTCGATTCAATGTAAAATTAACAACAATAGATTTGCTAGTCACTCTTCATTTTACTTTACTACAATGTCCCTGATATTTGTTTTCCGGATATATTTTTTACCCTAATATATTTGAATATACGCGTCTTGTACGCTTTTCGAGTAAAATTCTCAAACTAAAAGATTTGAAATCGCGTTAACATATAATAAGACAAGGTCTTTGCTAATTAAAAAGAAAACAGATTTGTATAGAACTGCATTCCTTTGAGGATTGTCTCAGTATCTTATTTGGAGTGACAGACTACGAGATGCAAGGTCAGGTGGATTGCATGACGTTGTCATATTTGTAAGACTTCATATGCATCTTATATGAAACTTCATATGTATGTTTTCTTTATGAAATACATAGGTATTAAAATTAAAATAAACATATTCATATTCTATTATTAGTGGATGGAAATTTCATCATTTAGGCGAACTGAATGTTACATTTCTAGAAGGTTACCCTAAAAGTAACACGCACTGTCACTTATACGTAAATTGAGAATATTTAGTCCAATAATGTGGTCCATTCTAGAATACAAAATGTAGTCACAAATATGTAGTCCATTCTTATGTTTACAGATGGATCCAAGGATTTCAAAGGGCTGTAGCCCCTGTTCTGCTCCAAATTTATCTATATAGCGTAAATAAAAATGGATATAACGATGCTTGACATTTAATCATTCCAACATCGCTGCAACTTTTTGACTAGATTTTGGCACATGAGTGAACCTTGACCTAACTACATTTGTAGCACCTTTTGGCATGAAAAGAGGAGGGGTAAAATATAAAAATAATTAAAAGCAACCAATAGTAGTATCCAATCCAGTTTTCGGGGTAGCAGAGATGAATAATAATACTTCTGATGCCATTTAAATACAAATTCATTCCTCGTCAGTTAAAGATTGAGGAGTGCGGTGCAAAGAGGTGATGTGTAAAAATAAATCTAACATGATCGATATTAGTGTCGAATTTATAGTTTTCGGAGTCAGAGAGTTAAAAAAAAAAAATGAGATTTCCGATGTCCTTTAACGAGTTTGGTCTTCAACGGTATGAGGAGAAATAGGAAAGGGTGATGTAAAAATAATCGAAAACGACCAGTATTAGTGCCCATTCCATGGTTTTTGTAATTGCTTAGATAATAGTGACATTCCTTTTGTCAATTAAGTTAAATTGAAATCTTTCAGTTTAGCGTGTCATGATTATGATTGTCAGGCTAAGGGAGAGGGATGATTAAGACAAGCGAATGATGATGGAAGAACTAATAGAATGAGAATGTGGGGGGAAATGGACGTATTCCGAGGACAGGATCACAAACTTACCTGGTCGGGGATCGAACTAGAGACATTATGCCAAATAAGTTTGTGATGGGCAACATTGTGTTCGTGGGTTTTCTCGAGGTACTCCCGTTTTCTCCCACATTAACATTTCATCAATTCTTTCGTCATCATTCACTTGCCTTTATCATCCATCTCGCTTAGCCTAAAGGGGATAATCGTAGGACATTAAACAGAAAGATTTCATTTTATTTTCATTTCAATAATAATAGAAGGGTAGCAAGCCATGGGGGCTCTGGGGGGACTTGGCGTGAGCTGGGATCGAACCAAGGACCCTATACACCAGAGGTGAACGCTCTCCCACTGAGCAAACGAAGCCCCCTTAAAAGTGAATGATTATGAAAGAATTGGTGGAATCAGAATGTGGGAGAATTCTGAGAAAAACCTACTGATAAATTGTTTCCTACTAGAAATTAACTTGGCCTCGGATCGAACGAGGAACTTCTTGTACAGTCCGCAGCAAAAAACCTGCAACATGCGCAAAAAACCTGCAACATGAGCATGTAAGTTTATTGTGAAACGACGAGATCTCTTGCTCCAAAATAAGTGTGCTGAGGAGGACGCCGAGGTTTCTCCTGGAAGATTCGTGCCGCTTAGACGTTATGTTGATTTTCTGTGCTGTTAAGCGTAGTTTCGCAATAAACTTACATGCTCATGTTGCAGGATTTTTGCTGCGAACTGTACCAGAGATGAGTGCTATACCATTGAGCTACTTCTTGGACTTGGGCAACAAGGAATAACTTTCGTGCATGAATTTTAGATAAGTACTAATTAATTCAGTTTTACTGAGCCATTTCTTTCGTGCAATTGTGCTTTGCTTTAAGTGAAGAATTAAATTGCCATTTCTACGTTTGAATCTCGGATGTCTATTCACAACAATTTCGATCCGAATTTATTTAGCAATTTCGCTAGAAGCTGACACTTTATTATGGGTTCCTAGAGAACTTAATATGTCTTCATACGTAAATACGCGTATTAACTAGAAGAATGGCAAAACTATTATACTAGAATATTTGTACAAAGGGACTTGTGTTCAAACGCGCCAGCGCTCATTTACTGACTGTTAGAGGGATAAAATTCCCCACTGAGCCCTCTACCCTACGATAGCTCATCTCTAGAACGAGAGGGTTTTGCTTCGAACTCTGAATATGCGTGCATGTGGTGGACAATATCGTGCCCTTGGGTATCTCGAGATTTTATCATTACCCCCTTGTTCGTCTCTTCTTCTCTTTTAAGCTTTATGTCCCATGTTTACGGCGGCTAGGCTAAAGGAGACGGTGATCATGAGAAATGAATCAAGTGGCAGAAACGGGAGAACAACGAGAAAACCCACGCACACGGTGTTTGTCCACCACAAAGTTCATTTGACGCGAGCTGGAATCAAACCAAGGACCCCGTGCACCAAAAGTGAACGCTCTAGCACTGAGCCACCACGGCCCCCAATAAATACTTTAAATTTAAAATGTGGTTTTGATATGTTGAATGGTATGGCGAGTGTACACACACATTGAAAAAAAAAAAAAAAGACGAGCAGGCGTAAAACGGGCCAAAATCCTGTAAATCCGTTGAAAATCTTGAATTTAATTTATTTCTTCGTATTCATCACATTTTCTTCTTCTATCGTCCTATTAAAAAAATGAAAATATAAAATCAAACTTGACAAACATGACTTTCTATCTCAAAGGTATCTACCAGGGATCAGTGATTCAAATACCTCTGCATAGTATTATGTCGAGGAGAATGCGTTCATAAATTTTACATAACTTGTATATACACACCCTTTTGAAGTTGCACTTTATTCAATACTCAAAGTATATTAAGTAGTAAGCAATTTTAAGTACTTTTCGCTCAGTAAAGTAATTTCTTTTACTATCAAGAAAATGAAATGAAATGTTTTAAGTTTTACGTCCCACGTATATGTCTGCTAGGCTAAAAGGAGACGGTGATGATGAGAAATGAATGAAATAGTGGAATGAAGAAAGTGGGAAAACCCTGATTAAACCCACGCACAAAGTGTTTGTCGGCCACAAAGTTTACTTGGCGAGAGCTGGGATCAAACCAAGGGCCCCATTTACCAGCGGTGAACGCTCTACCATTGAGTCACAGCGGTCCCTTTTAATTTCAAGGGTCTTCAGTGCATCAGTGATAAGAGTGCTGACGACTTGGACTTAAGGACATTCGTTATATAAACCCGAGTCACCTTACGGTGAAAAACATTGCGATCGTGAGATTTTCTCAGCGTTTTTATTCCTCCACTTCCTCATCCTATCAATTTTTTCATTACCAGTTGCCTATAGGGCATAATAGAATTTCCTTCTCTTTTTTCACTACCGAATGAAGTATCAACGACTCTTTCTGTTAATAAATGATATAATCCAAAATCATATAGAAGTTTAAAAATAAAAAAAAAAGTGTCAGGAAAAATTAAGAAACAAATTTAATAATGATCTATCAAGTGTAAATTTTCAATTTAATTAAAATTACGATAAAATCATTATACGTAGATAAGTTGCTATGCATTTAAGTCTGCTGGTCGTTTCTTTAAACTTGTATTACCTACACACTCCGTAATAGAATTTTTCATTCTTTAGTTTAACATCTTACGATTATGCACCAAGGTTAAGAGAGACAGTGTTAATGAAATGATTGATATTGATGGAATGTAGAAAGTGGGAGAAAATGAGAGAACCCTGAGAAGACTGATGCAAAAGTTGTCTGTCCCCACATAGCACACTTGGATATGAAAGTTGAAATCGAAACAAGGACCTCATGCGCCGGAGATGAACGCTCTACCACATAGCTACAGACCTCCGTAACTTTCATAGTTCTCTCACGATACAAAGTAGCATCTTTGCCTTTGCTGCCGAAGACTTGGGTTCATTCCGGAAAAAGTACATTACAATTAGTTCAGATACATATTACTGTGTAATTTTGCATTTTATTCATGCACGGTGGCTCAGCGGTAGAGCGTTCACCTCCGGTGCATGGGATCCCTGGTTCGATTTCAGCTCGCCCCAAGTGACAAACAGCTGTTCATGATTTTTCTCTGGGTTCTCCCTTTATTCATTCCACCATTTCATTCATTTCTAATAATCACCGTCTCCTTTAGCCTAGCCGACATAATCGTGGGACCTATTTCATTTGCATATGCATTTCATTCATTCGCCGTACGGCAAGGCAACATTAAACTTGAAACAAACTAATTAGTTGGATTGTAATTTAGTGTTCCTTTCAGCGTCGACGCTATATGAGACATAAACTTTACAGCTTAACGTGGGATTTGAATCACATGTTTTACTACAGGGAGTCGAACCCAATAATCCAGCACCGAAGGCCCGTACGCTAATCACATAGGCACGAAGAACATCTATGAACTTAAGAAGTTTACCTACTATTCTTTGTGCTACACCTAAATTGAGAAATGATTATTCTTGATGTAATAAATTTCTTTATATTTAGTTGCGATATCAAATTATTGGGGGATAAATATACGAATGTTTTTGATATGTCCTTATTTTATGCCCGCACGGATACAAATAAAATTTAGGATGTAGGTGTCAAGAAGTTCATTATTACAGAATTAGAAGTACATAACTGATGTAAAATAAAACTAAGAGAAAAAATATGAATATTTCATTACTCACGCTTGTGGCAATCAGCTGACGAGTCATCCTCGGAAGTAATAAGTGCACCCGCGCGCGTATTAGATGATGCGTGTATATGTGTGTGTGTACGTGTGTGTGTATGTGAAAAACTCGACAACAGTTCCTTGATCTGGTGTTACTGGAAGCGGCGCTATGTAGACACTGAATGCTGAACCAGCCCAGAAGCCAACAAACCAAAAACTTCCCACGGAATTGGCCTGCCTGCGTCCTTGTCGCTTGATACGCACGGAGGGCGACCTTCTGGGGGGCTTTTGAGTCGTCGATTAAAAAGACAAACGTTCTCGCTGATGGTCTCTCCTACACAGATACACACACACACATACACCAATAATCACATGTATGTACACAGACACACTGAGGCAGAAAGAGAAGATCACACTGTTGATGATAAAATTCTTAATATAAGTACTGTGAATACCAGTAGTTCAACTTCTTTTAAAACTCTTCACAAGAACAGTACAACCACTCCCCCTTTTAAGATGATGTTTTTTGTCTTCTTTTCTGAGAACATTAAGTAGCACCAACAGCTTCTGGTGCTGGAGTAGAGCCCAATTGGTCCAGCTCGCATCCAACCCTTTCCATTTGGGGCGATACTCTAGTAGGAAGCGGTCAGTCAGTGGGAGGATGTGACGTAGAGATTAAGAGGGCGGGGTTTAGCGAACAAACAAGGCCCACGCCGGATCACCTAATCTTGTTTTTTTTTTTTTTTTTTTCCTCGATGATGACAGGTTTTTAGCAAAATCCACGTGGGTTGCAATGGGAGCACACTAGAAGAAGTGGTAGCAGTCACTTGCAAGAATCCAGTCCACTTCTTCTTAACAACAATTGACACAATCGCATAAAGTAACAACAATGCTAAAGAATTAAGACAAAAAAGAAATGATGATATGTATTATTAACTTCCTGTCCTTATTTTCGTAACAGACCGTACAAAATTAATAATGTCACTTGTTTTATAGACCAACTTTGATTATCCAGTTATGTCAAAATAAAAATAAACTTCTGTTAATTATTAAAAGTAATTTCTTCCTGTTAATAACTTTGCTTCCTTTAAAAAAATATATTAAAAAAAGTTTATCACTAGCACAAAACAATTTCCTTGAATGTCATCGTTAAATCGCTGAGTTGTTTTGTCAACAAAATATGACACCATGATTTCACATGGGAAAATAACTTTCCATGACATTATTTGACATTGTGACTCATTTACCAATTACTCTTGCTAACTTTTTCGTAAAACTATTTCTTTTTTAAATATTTCTTGCAAAACACGAAAAAAAAAAAACCCACTCTACGGATGTTTATAGGATTTCTTCACATCGAGATATTTATATATGTCTTCCGTTACTGATTCACACTATGTGTGTGTGTGTGATACTTTGTTATCGTACTTTTCTTTCCTGTTATGGCACCAGAGATGTTTGTTGAAAGCAAAAACACTTATGTGAGAAATAAGCTTGCCGTCTTTGTCTTACAAGGAATTATACGTATTTTTTTTTTGTCTCAGAGCACAAAAATGTCGAGAATTAAGGAAGTTTAAGTTAAGCCTTGTTTATCAGTGTAAATTTTCTCGTTATAACAATGTCCTTATTTGTAGCGAAATATTTTGACACTGAATAACAAAATAAATCTTGTAATCATCATACCAGCTCTTGAACACAGCTTAATCACCAACAGCGTTGCCAGGTTATCTTTAAAAAAGAAAGAAAAAAAGAAATTTGGTATTCCTCTTGATTATTATTGTTATTATTACTACACACAAATTCACGCGTGGGACACACTAAATATCTTCACTCAAATTCTTATGACACACATCCAAACACGCCCAGATGTGAATATAAACTGACTGAAGGATAAAAATACAATGAAATAGTGTTGGTGGGAACACGCCTTAAATTATTCAGGAACTGCTTCTCTCATTCATTGGCACTATAAGAATATTTGCATCCGATGTCACACTATTGTTTTTTTTTCTCTTGTTTGTTTCTTTTCCTATTTAACATTCAACTACCACTTCCTTGTGTCGCTGCATTAGAAGAATGTCTTTTAATCCGACTACGTGCGTCCAATCCAATGTCACACCAGCACAGTGTATCACATCCGTCAACTGCAGTGGACAACTAAAACTGCTTCTGTTTGTTGTGAAGTTTCTTTCTGGATGAAACTATCTTGTTTAGAATATCGGACGGAAGAGATTTCCCCCCACCCTTTTTTACGTTTTTGAGAATCCCCCTTCCACTTCTGAGAAAGAAAAATCCTCAGAGAGGATGCGGTCAACAGTAGTATGATGACTGTGACGTCATAACCCGCGGAGCATGAACGCCGTCGGTCTGACTTGCCCAGTGGTGAAAGTGTTTCTCTTTGTTGAAAAATAAAAGAAAAATCTCGCTCTCGGTCCGTCCCATGTTCTAGATTCGTGCACTGGACATTTTTTTTTTTCACTTTCTGTACGTACGTACAGCTCTCAATACGTTGACCTCAAGATTAGGTCATTTTTTTTATGAGGTCACTTTTCTCTCAATTTGGATAACGTTGTGTAAGACTACTACAATCCAGCTGCTGCACGGTATATAATAAAATGATTTATTAATACTGCAGGTTGTTTTTATTCAATAAAAATGCAGTGAAACGTTTTTCTTTTTAGAATAAGATGCTTCTTGAAGACTATAAGATTGCTACTTGATACACGTCAAATCTAAATGCAAATATATGTAAATTGTGCCCTACAAACTCTTTCGTAACAGAAGTGGCTACTTTTAAAATGGCATACAAAAAAGAAGTAACATACCAACTATACAACTGAATCTGCCGAAAGTAATACGTATTCTGTTGGCATTCAAACAATTTATTGTATTTTTTAGAATACTTTTGTTTCTATGGGGGGCGGAACCTTATAATAAAAGAAAAAAGTTACGTAAACTAGTCGGATGACCAAAACTAACTGTGCTTCTTTCTAATTACAAGATACATATCAAACTAAGTAGCAACTTTATTTCTCTTATAAAACTAATATTTGTTCTGCTTGCTTCGTTCGTTTCAAAATCTGTCCTTTGAAGTTCCACTGATGCCAGAACCCTCTTTCGCTATTTCACTTGCAGTTAGAGTTGCCCACTAGGCAATATTAGACAGCATCTTCGTGACGAGAAAGAGTTCTTCCCATAGGAGCACATACACTTTTCGAGACGAGAGATCACTTTGACTACACCTTTTCGAAAAAGATAGAGCTCTTCCCATAAAAACACATATACTTTCCTAGACAAGAGATCCCTTTGACTACACCTTTTCAAAACGAAATAGAGCTCTTCCCATAGGAGCACATACACTTTTCGAGACAAGAGATCACTTTGACTACACCTTTTCGAAAGAGATAGAGCTCTTCCCATAAAAACACATACACTTTCCTAGAGGAGAGATCCCTTTGACTGCACTTTTTCGAGACGAAACAGAGGTTTTCCCATCGGATCACATGCACGTTCCGAGAAGAGATATCCCTTTGGCTGCACCTTTTCGAGACCGGACAACCTAAACTCCTGTCTTGTAGGCAACCGTAATTTTGACGTTATAAATTTTGTAACCATATTTCTGGTGCATAAGAAAAAGGGTTTATAACCCTTTCCAGAAAAGGATCTTGCATCGTTTGGCCTAATCCTCGTTTCGCCTAACCAATTATCTGACACTTTCATGACAGATAAAAGATAAGCTTTATGTCCGCCATTTTAGGCGAAATAAGGATACTCGTTTGGCCTAATCCTCGTTTTGCCTAAAATGATGGACTATAAAAAATCGCGGAGATAAAACTGGAGGGAAATTTTTCAAAAAAAAAAAAATTCCCTACTATGTGAAGAACTGAGAAATACAAATTAGTTTTCCCATAACTAATTTGTAATAGGACTATTTGCTTTCGGAAAAATGTTTCGACAATTGTACAGTTACTTTTCCGTTCCATTTTGAGAATATTAATGTCCCCACAGGGTATATAGTGACTATATTTGAGATGAGAGAAACACAAAAAGTTACACCTGTTATTAATTTTGTTTAAAGGTGAGTCTGTTCAAAAGTAACTTTTAGTTTGCAGTTTGTTTCCAAATATCTGATATTGTCAAATGGTACTGCTAATCGGTACGTTACAGGAAATATAGTTTGTGTGTTTCTTCTTATGTAGGTGCAAAAGTTATTTTCGTGTAGGTTTTGCTGATCTTTCAGACGATTTCGTTCCAGTTTCAACACTTTTTTGAAACTGTTAATGCATTATAAGGGATCCGATTGTGATTCTATTGTAATTGCAATTCGTATGAAATTTGTAACTATTTCGAGCTAGATCTGACGAAAGATCCCTAAATTTGCTTATAACTTAACAATGGACAATTGTGATCGCAATGAATGATTTGTGACAAATCGCTCCGCTTACAAATTGCTCTTTGGATAATTCCACAATTCAAACATCTCAATGTGTTACTGACAAAGAAAGAAGAAAAATATATTTCATTTCTTATTACTTTTGAAATTACAACTTTTGAGTTGAATTTCCACTCGTTTCACATACTACCGGGAATGTCCATAGCATAAGTCTCTGAGATGCACAATGAGATTGAAATCGAGGCTTCTCGGTGGTTGTTTCAGCAGGAAAAAGTGGAATGCTCCTCCAAACAGATGGTGGCCAACCGGATCTGTTACGAGGGTGGTTGTCCTGCTGGTATACTCAATTTTCACTCGTATGACAGAAATAAAGATATAATTGACTCTGGTGATCTTCGTACTTCGATGCAATACGGGTGAATAGTAGGTACCAAAGGTCCAAAACATTGCTTACAGAAAAACACTATAAATCAACATGGTCTCCGTTATCTTGTACAATTCCAAACCTGACATGATTTCGTTGGGCTGGCACCAAATTATAGATCACTATCGGTGTGATGAGATTGAAATCGAGACTCATCACACCAGGGTTTGCTGGTTTAAACCAGCTGTTAAAAAAAAATAGTTTAAACCCAAAAAAAAAAAAAAAAACGAAAAACATTCGTAAAAGTGTAAGTGTTCGTAAAATCTTGATGGACACACATTTATGGGTTATCACGTTTCACTCCCGTATATTATTCGTATTATATTCAGATCTAAATTTCCCATTCATTACTCAAAAAGATTATACTACAAAAGCAACTTCTGTATTTCTTTATAAGTTTATGAATGCCTCTTTTGTGATTTTTTTATAGTTTGTTATTTTATATAGATTGTTATTATATCAATCAAAGAAAATTTCTAAATATTGTTTCAGTTTAATAATGTTCACTATTGATAAAATGCATCGAAATGCTGTAGTTTTTTTGAGAAGGAGGGTTCATACAAATCCCACGAGAGGCATTTATTGAAATCAGAAATATCTTTGGTATTTATGTATAAATGGGTCAGAGCCAAAGTGGCTCAAATAATTCGTATCTTTATTCACTTTTCTTACAGAGATGCAAATTAAGTCTATTTCTTCTTCTTCTCGTTGTATTTCTCTATCTTGGACTAATAAACGTCGTAATGAACTAACTTGGACTAAATTAGTTCTTCTGTACTCTGCAGCATTTTGAAATTGTCCATATGTAATTCTGTATAATGGTTTCCCATGTGCAACTTTTATATCTTTTTGTCCTTCTGAAGTTACTCTTGACAGTTACATTAACAAGTACCTAAAGATCAGCACAGCGTATTTTTACCAGGAGTCCTTCATGAGTGAGTCGGCGGACATATCGCATTTGTGGTCAATTAGTCCCGGTTTCGAATTTAAATGGAGGACAAGTTCTCTCGGATGTAAGCCGAGAAGCGGTTTGAATCCGCTTTAAGCTTATGTGACCTCTTCCAGCATAACCCGGTTGTTGCATAATAACACAAAGATGAAACAAAATTATTTCTCTCCATATGTAATATAAACTCATACAGCAAATTATTTAAACAAAAAACCTGGTTAAACTCCCCCCCCCAAAAAAAATACCGGGTTTAAACAAAAAAAAAACGGGTTTATTGTTGGGTTGTTTTTTTTTTTAAAAAAACATGGTTTTTGCCAACCCTGCATCGCACCATGCTACTCGTTTTCATAGTCCAGTCACGGCATTTTGTTGCCAGTGTAAAACATTAATCGTAGTGACAAATAATGACAAGTAGCAACCTCATGGATTATCGGCTTCTGAAGTCCATACGATGAAGCGAACGTTGTTTACTAACTATCCGGCTGAACCCCTTATTCAGTTGGGTGTCCGTCTTGGCTAAGGTTTACTGGTGTTCGGTGCAGTAAGCAAAGTTATGAAAACATTTATACCTTGTTCTCTTACATGTGAGTTTCTTTTTACATTGTTAAATTACTGTAGATTTCAAAATTATGCAGATTCAATATTGAAACCGGAAATATATCTATAACTTATGGCAGGAATAGTGATAATGTGAGACATGCAACCTGTTTATCGGAAACTGAATTCTCATCAAAAACGATTTCTCATTATCTCTTACGATTTTTAATATTTAGGAATCAATATTGAAACCGAAAGTTGTACTAGTTCTTACTTTAATAGAAGACTGAAGCTGAGATGAAATCTATTCTTAAGATTTGGAATCCATACCATAAATCGTTTGGATCATTAGAGAACGTGTCGATATATATACGATATATGAGTAGGCCAATGACAAAACCCGTTAAATTCAATTTTAAAAAATGAGATAGTGGTTGCTCTGGAAACCTTAACTGGAAAGCTATTATTTCCAAATAGTATTCAGTAGAAAAGAGCCATTTTAACTAGTTGAAAATTGAGATTGAAATATGTGCCAATTACCATAACTTGTTAAACCCATCATGGCAACAGACGCAAAACCAGTTAAATCCCTCTTCCATATTCAGTTTCATAAAATGTTAAATCCCAAACCTGCAAATAACCTAACGAGAAAAGCAAAATCAAACCCGGTTAATTCATATTTCAAACAATTTGAGGTTTCGTACTGTATAGGATTAGTTTAGTAATCTGAATATTTATTGCAACTCTTCGTAAATCGGGGGCGCGGTGGCTCAGTGGTAGAGCGTTCACCTCTGGTGCTTGGGGTCCCGGGTTCGATCCCAGCCTCCGCCAAGTGAACTTTGTGGTGGACAAACACCGTGCTCGTGGGTTTTCTCGGGGTTCTCCCGTTTCCTCCCACTTTCTTCATTCCACCATTTCACTCATCTCTCATAATCACCGTCTCCTTTAGCCTAACCTTCATAACCGTGGGACGTAAAACTTAAAGATTTCATTTCATTTCATTTCTTCGTAAATCATTCGAAATTTTATTTGGCAGAATTTGAAGTGTGTGCTTTCATTATTTTTTAATTTTTGGACTGAAAATTGAAAAAAAAGGAAAACGAAATCTTTAGTTTTACGTCCCACGGTTATGCCGGTTAGGCTAAAGGAGACGATGATGATGAGAAATGAATAAAATGATGGAATGAAGAAAGTGGGAGGAAAGAGGAGAACCCCGAGAAAACCCACGAGCACGGTGTTTGTCCACCACAAAGTCCACATGGCGCGAGCTGGGATCGAACCAGGGACACCAAGCATCGGAGGCGAACGCTCTACTACTGAGCCACCGCGCACCCTGGACTGAAAATGGAGACACTATACAGACACTATACATCTTAACCTAACTGTTCGTGAAACTTTTCTGTGCTTATTTGCTTTTCTTTAATAATTACTAGACAAATGCACGCAAAATCGAAAGAACACGATACTCTAAGCAGCGATGATCATAATTTTGTTATCAGACAACACCAAAATTGTCTAGAAAACGTACAAGACACATGAAAAACTGGAAACGAAATGTAGCCAAAAAGACAAGGTGAGTGGACTATCTATGATTAAAAGTCGTTTGTTTTGTATTTCAGGGTAACTCTTTACTTTGAACAGAACATTGTTGGATTAGGTTCTTCTCTAAACGGTCTCTTCAGCTTCAGCAGAACCTCTTTCTTAAAATGTCTCATGTCAATTATCATTCAAAATTATAACATGTTTCTGGTGCAACATGTTAAAAAATTTTCCCACTTATTTACCATTTCTGATTCTCTTTCTGCCACTGTTTTGCTCAAACTCAACATTTGCACATTTTGTTTTGCTATATTTCAAATTCATATATTGGGATAATTGGCAAATTAATTTTCACCCTATGTTAGTCCATAAAAGTTTACAAACTCTTCCAAAATATAGTCACTCAGTTTCGAAATGTATATGGATAGATATAATTAACTCCGCTTGTAGTTACGAAGGATTTGACGATTGAAAGCAGCTCAAAGCTCACGTTTTACAAAGAGGTTTTGAGGAACAGAAAACCGAGAAAATGGTGATGCACCAGAGGACGACGACGATATAGACTTCTATTTAGTGATGATGATGATGGAGAGGAGGTTACATAATTCAATTTTTTGCACATTAGGATCCATTGTTTTCAATTTAGAATAAAATTTATGTATCCATATTAATTTGTGCCAATCTTGTGCAATGTATAGTTGATAATACATCCCCCCCCCCCCAGTATTTTAGTAGGCATAATACTGATTTCTGACTCTGACTCCCTTTTCTTTTCATAAGTTTTCAATCTTGGGCCTCAACAAAAATGGCCGCTCGTCCAGATGCAAAACTTGTTATTTCCATTTACATACGCAAAACCTGTTAAATCCAAACTATTTTCTTCAATAACGCAATTCACAGACTAGTGTGATTATACAGCTTTCGTCAGACCAACACTCACATTAATCTTAATTTTTTAATGTTCTCTAGTTTCTAATGTTATTTTACAACTATGACGTGTTTAAACAGTTTTTCTCGATTTGTCACAAATTTTAAAATGTGAATTAAACGGGTTTTTCTATTCGCCTACTTATATATATTCGTTTATATCCATGTTCCTAGCAAACACATAAAGGAGATTTGGCAATCCTAACTCCTTGAAAATAGTTAATATAATATTAATCTATATAGTTTGCATTTCTTAATTCTTTATATGCTAGGGAATTTTCTCTTATATAATTTCCCTCTAGTTGAATTTCCACGATTTTTCTTATTGTCTGCCATTTTAGGCGTAACGAGGATTAGGCCAAACGAGGATCCTTTTTTCGCCTAAAATGGCGGACACAAATCTTATCATTTATCTGTCATAAAAGTGTCAGATAATTGGTTAGGCGAAACGAGGATTAGGCCAAACGTGGCGACACGCCAGAAAAGCAATCGAAACAAACTCCCCTCTCTCCCTACCTCTTTGCCATCGCATATGGAGGAAGCAGAATAATAGTCAATGTTTCTTGTAAAGACAAACATTAAAGTAGTAATTGTTGGTAGCGGGGTATGAGAAGATAAGGATGAGAAACTACCTTGACAAGGAGGACAACTGTTTAGCTAAGCGGCATCGGAAGTGTCACTGTTCATCTCAGTGACCCCGAAAACTATGGATTCGACACTAATATAGGTTATTTTCGATCATTTACATATATGACGAATCCATATATATATTCCTCTTTCCATTCCCTAAGATGCGCAGTCAAGGTTGAATTATCCCAGGCTCGAACCTTATCTATGTTGAAAATTTGATCCAGATCGGTCGGGTGATTCAAGAGTTATTAAGTCACAAACTTAGTCAGTTTTACATAGACAGATAGATAGATATAGATTTGTTTTAAGAAAATAATAGAACGAAAATGTTATTCTGAATATCTTATATATTCTATCTATTTATTAATACTTTATTCTCACTAATAAAATTGAACTCCTTCGTAGCTATACATGTATGGTTAGCAGAACTCATGTGGTTTGGATTCCATATTAAGCTGTAGGTTCACATCTCATATAGGCTCGGTACTGAACGGGACACTAACCTCCAAATCAACCAACTGACCAACCAATGAACTGAAGTCAAAAGAGGACTTCCGGATAATAAAGGGAAACGCAACAAAGGATTATTATCTTAATAGATATTCATTGTGGATTTGCTTCATTAGAGTGAACTCGACAAAACGTTTATCAGTTAGTATTATTATATTTGTGTTGTTGTTGTCGAAATCGCAGTCAATATTATTACTTTGAATAAATAATTAAAAAGGTGCCAATGTTGTTTATCAATACAAAGTGTTTCATAAAGGAACTTTGCAACTTTGTAAATTCATACAAATTTATTTAGACTAGTTACAGAGCTGCTTTTGATGCCATTTAGTAGCAAAATAGATCTAATCTAACGTATTAGTATATAGCTCATCTAGTGTATAGTATCGAATAGCACCAACACAAGCGCTAGTGACAATTGTAACAAAGATGACTGCCGGGGTCGCGGTGGCTTAGTGGTAGAGCGTTCAGCTCTGGTGCTTACGACCCGCTCGGGAGAGTAATACTCCCGGAAGTACGTTTTTCCGCGCGCTACTCTAGACAGCTGTTTTACGCGCTATCCTAGCCAGTTGTTTTAAGTTGGTCACAAAATTTATATCATGAAGTACAACGGGGAACAAAACGACCCTATATCATGGAGTACAAGGGCATAAGTACTACAACTACTTATCTGCATAAAAATAAATAAATCACTTTTTTAAGTATTATTTTCATATTATTTTAATTTAATAAATGTTATAAAAATGTAAAAAAAGGTAAAAAAAAATTTCCTCGGGCGGGATTTGAACTCGCGCCAAAAGAAGGCTTTATTATTAGCATACAGCGCTAGTCCACTCGGCCACTGAGGCCAACAACAGCAAGCGTTTGTTGTCTGCTATTTGAATGCAACGTGGCAAGAAGTGGATAACGCCAACCAATCAGAAATTTGTTTCTCGTTTCTACTTCCGGGAGCATTACTCTCCCGAGCTAGTCCTCTGGTGCTTGGGGTCCCTGGTACGATCCCAGCTCACGCCGTGTGGACTTTGTGGTGGACAAACACCGTGCTCGTGGGTTTTCTCGGGGTTCTCCCGTTTCCTCCCACTTTCTTCATTCCACCATTTTCACTCATCTCTCATCATCACAGTCTCCTTTAGCCTAACCGGTATAATCGTGGGATGTAAAACTTAAAGATTTCATTTCATTTCAAAGATGGCTGCCTTCAGAGATCCCGAGCGCGTGCTGTGTGTTTTGGTATGGAGAATCGAAGTCTGCAGCAAACAAACGATTTTTCATGCTGAGTATGGGAAAGATCCTCCCCGTAGTCACACCATTTATGGTTGGCATAAGTGTTACACCGGCTTCCCTCACTGAGATCAAAGCAAGAACCTACGCCACCGTTGATATTACGCCTGACACGCTGCTGCGGGTTTGGCGGGAAGCACTGGTGCAATGCAGCCTCTTTGCCAGTTGCAGTATGAAACTTTTCCTTATCCACCGTATTCTCCCAATATTTCTCCCACTGACTACCACCTGTTCCGACATTTTGAGCAATACTTAGAAAATGAGCTTTTTTTTTTTTTTTTTTTTTTTTTTTTTTTTTTTTTTTTTAATAATCAGGCAGAGAAGTGAGGACTTGATCGCAACGCAGACTTTATACTTCTTTCGCCACGAAATTCAATTGTTGGTCGAGCGATGGCAAAAGTAGGCAGTTACAGCCAGCAACTATCTTGATTAACCAGGTATTGTAGCTTCCATTTTTCCTTTTTGGTCTTTGGAAATGATTCATCTAAGGTGGACATTTCATTAGTATCAACCTAATAAATCACGTTACGTTACAGTTATTCCTTAGATATATAAAGAAATGGCTTGTCATATTCTAAAGCTATCAGTAAAATATTTATTTATTACATGAACAAAATCGTCTGATTTTTTTATTTTATTTTAGTAACGTTCCACAAACATACTCTGATGATAAGAGAGAAGATACTTACGGTAATGAATGTAATGGTGGAATGAAGAAAGTGGAAGGAAGCGGAAAGATTTAGAGAAATTTCACACATTTGATGTTTGATTACCACAAAGTTTACTTGGCGTGAGCTGGGATCGTATTTGAAAAAATAATAAAAATAAAAAAGAGTAAATTACTTATATAATATTTCAGAGTTGTTAAGAAAATAACAATAAAAATTGTCAGTGTTATTTTTGAGAAAATCGCCTGAAAAGAATTCATACCTAAGAGTGTGGTTTTTTTTTTTTTTAATTTTAGAACTAATGTTTTATGAAATACTGTTGACTTACGTATGAAATATTTATTTATGAAATATATTTACGTATACATATTTAAGTATATACAGGGTATATCAAAAAGATTCATCCACTTTGGCAAGTATGTATTTCTGAAACTAATAAACATACACAAATAGTTTTTGTTTTGCATTACAGTGAAACTCAAAAAGTTTTTATTGTACCTGTTTATAGGTGTTCAATGTGCCCCCCGTGAGATGCACGGCATATATCCATGCGGTATTCAAATTCGTCCCAAACTGCAGCTAGCATGTCTTCACTTACAGCTTCCATAGCTGCCGTTATGCGATGTCGCAGTTCATTCAATGTGCTTGGTAACGGAGGCACATAAACGGAGTCTTTTATAAACCCCCACAAGAAGTAATCACATACAGTAAGGTCAGGTGACCTTGGAGGCCAGTAATGTAACGCTGCATCATTTGGTCCAGTGCGACCGATCCATCGTTGTGGAATCGTTCGATTTAAAAATCCCCGCACTTTCCCATGCCAGTGTGGCGGTGCCCCATACTGTTGGTAGATGAAATCACTCGAATCAGTCTCCAACTGTGGGAAAAGATAGTACTCAAGCATATCAAGGTAGGTTATCCCCGTCACAGTGTTTTCGGCAAAGAAAAAAGGACCGTACACCTTTTTTCGGGAAACTGCACAAAACACATTAACTTTTGGCGAGTCCCTCTCATGTTGTACAACTTCATGTGGGTGTTCCGTTCCCCATATCGCACATTATGGCGGTTCACATTTTCATTCAAATGGCATGTTGCCTCGTCACTAAACACTAAGCGTTGAACAAAACTTTCGTCCTCTGCAATCTTGCCAAGAATGAAATTATAAAACTCCATACGTCGTTCTTTGTCACCTTCACAAAGAGCTTGCAGTAGCTGAATAGTATGGTTTCATGCGTAAACGACGATGCAACACACGCCAGACGGACATCGAGGGCATGTTGAGCTGTCGAGCTGCACGACGAAGGATTTCTGCGGACTGCGTGTAAAACATTGACGGACGCGCTCCACGTCTGCGTCGGGCACTCGAGGACGTCCCGGTGATTTTTCCTTACACAAACAACCTGTTGTTCGGAATTGTTCATGCCATCGTCTAATGCTCTGTGCAGTAGGAGGATCCACACCATACTTAGTACGAAAAGTCACGCTGAACAGTTATCACTGACTTGCACTCTGCAAAACGTAGTACACAAAACGCTTTCTGTTGTCCAGATGCCATTTTAACCAGAACCGTAGTAGGCGTTCACTGAAGCACACTGCTGCTACCTAGTGGAAACCATGTACAACTACAGATGTTCCTCTTTCCAACAGTACGTTGTTCACTCACATCTCTGAAAAGACAGAATAGATATTATTGTTTAAATCCGGATGATTCTTTTTGATACATGCTGTATATTTACGTATGAAATATATATACAGCGTATGAAATATATATACAGCGTATGAAATATATATACAGCGTATGAAATATATATATATCATACGTAAATATACAGCGTGTATCAAAAAGAATCATCCGGTTTAAACAATAATATCTATTCTGTCTTTTCAATCCTGAGTGGTTTCTGAAAAATCGTCAAAATCTTTCCCATTGGTAAGCAACTCCTGAATTTCTGAGAGAAATGATTTATACCATAGTACTGTTAATGAAATATCAATGTTTAAAATATAAACAAAATCGTTAGATTCGACTTTGAGGAAAAAAAACTTTTGATGTTCATCTTCCAGTAAATTGCCCTTATTTTGGGGTAAGAAGAAAATTAAAAATTATCCCCTCCATAATCTTATAAAAATCTTATTCTTAAAATACTTCCAACGATTTGCCCAAGAAAGGGACGAACAGAAAAGGAGACATTAAACAACACACTTTTTTTTGGCATTTAACAAACACGAAACTTATAAATCCGTTGAAACGTCGATGTCTATTTTCGTTGTTAGAAAGTAAAAATTAAAATTCGATACTTCTAAGAAATCCTTATATACTTCACACTCTAAAAATATGGAACTAAATATTTATATGTTTGGCATATATTCATTAATTTTACAAAGTTTAAAATTAATTACTTCAATCAGAAAGATAACATTTAAGACCTCGTTTCCTAGAAGCTATGCAACATAAACTTCATTCTTATGTAATCGTTACACACGCTTCAGGGGTTTATTCACTAATACTGGTTCTCTTTTCCTCCAACAAGTGTGTAATGAAAAATATGTATTCCAGTCTACCTCATTGATCTATTTTATTACAAATATAATATTTAAATTTAGCTGCTTCTGACAATATAATATCCTCTGGAACTTTATTTTCAAGTATTTCAAAGAACGTTGCGTTATTTCATTAGTTTTCAATCTTGCTCACTGCCCAAGGAGATCTTCGCTTGACTTCACCAGTAACGACTCTGATGATGATGATGATGATGATGATGACGATATGGTTACAACTTCTAATGCTATTTGATTAGAAGATGTTGGATCAGAATTAGTATCTTGTTAACGATTACGTACTTGTATTATATCACATAAACCTCTGTTTGTTCATATGTCAATAGTACTCAAACGTTGTACGAGTAGATAATCTACTTTTCCGTATTAATAGAAATAAGAGAATAAAAACTAGAAGAAATCTCTAGCCGCCTTTACTAGTTTTTGTCTTCGAAATAAGGACTTACTTTATTACTATTTTCCATGTAAACCTCGGAAATAAGCTGCTAAACAGTTGCAGTTACTATTTGTAAGATCTGCGTTAGTACATCCATATAAGGGACATAATGTGATACCGTAATTCTTGCATTTGCGTGCACTGTTTACATTTGAAGTAGATAGCCTTGAAATTTTACTACTTGTGAGTAGGTAGAACAAAGAAATCCGCGGTGGATTTGCTGAGGAAATAAACAGAATTAAGGAGAGTACTATTGTATAATTCAAGTAACATAAAAGATAGAAAATCTTTGCAATGGTTGAGTATAGTATTGTAATACCGGAAATAGATATTTCAATTTTAGTTTCATCATTTTTAATATTTAACTTCATGAGAACTTTTAGAATATAAATATTTACGTGTTGATGAATATGTAATGAACTTACAGATCTGACAACGTATATAGCTGAAATCGTGTAAAATATATAGAAATTGAAATACGTAAACTCAATGTGTCATATCTAGCCATAAGAATGAGTCACATAAGTTGCGATACCAAACGACTTACTATTGACTAGATGCCCTGAGAAAAAAATGTAGGTGGCGTTCTTAAAAAGATAGGTTACATGAGTAATTCCTGTAGTTTTTGGACTTAACGTACAGTAGACGTATAACTGAAAACGCATGTTTTATAATACTTTTTGTATAAGTGTTCCATCTGTACGTACTTTCCGTATGAAACAATATTGGCGGTCAGGATCTCACATACAAATGGACTATATAACATATACCTGACAAAGGTAACGTAAGTATATGCATGTGATATACGGAAAACTGTTAGATGTCAGACATCCTGCAACGGCATGATGTAACATCGAAGGGCAGTGCCTATGTAGCATATGGATAACGCATGCTCCGTACTGATTTCTGTCGTAAGCAAGAAGATCCCGTATATTTGTACAATATACCGCTGTCCGGAGAACGGATTTTTCTCAGTGTATTATGGATGTGCTTTTCTAAACTTTAATGGTCCATTACTGTAGGATATTTATAGTGAAACAATCATGTTTTTTTTTTTTTGTTTCATTCATTAATATAGGATATAATTGAGTAGTGCATATTATATTTTCAACCTACTAGTCATGCATATCACTTTGATATATAAGACATATATGTCAAGTTGCTGTATATATTTCCAACCCTGAAGGGGGAGGGTCACTTCCGGGCAAAGAATTGAAACTTGTTTTGGATTTTACTCGACAAACCCTTTCAGGAAATACATAGGTTATACCCAGATTCAGGGTTCAACTTTGTACTCATCCCAAGACAAGATGGGTTGAGGTAATTTGGGAAGGGGCTGTTTCTAACGTGAATTCACCTTACATTCTTAAGATGAACATGTATTTATTTAAACAAACAAATGAAAGCTTCAGGAGTATGAGTCCCCCCTTGCCCATCTTCTAGATACGGTCCTCCCATCTATTCGGCCAGGAGATTGACACGGATGAATGGTTATATAAAAAAAAGTGCTTTTGTATTTAAGGTCAAACCTCTCAACTAATAAGCATGTTCATTACGTATTACCTTGAACTTTAAAGCAAACATCAAATACAGTGACAGTATTTGCGGAATTGTTTTACTTGAGGATATTACCACTGTGACCTTTATAGATATTACAGGTAGTATACAATTGTGTTGATTAGTGTGGCGTAAAATTGATGATGACGATGAAATATTTTCTTTTGTTTTCAGATGAATGATGCCTTCAATTGAGCAGCCATTGAGTGACGGTTGGCCTTAATAACCTTATATCTAATTACAACATCTGTTTTGGTTTTACAACGAACTTATTTCATGAAAATATCTTAATTACGCAAGGAATGTTTATTATCTCATATGGGACAAATTGACTCACGTATATTTAATAGAAGGGAGTTTTATAAAACCTTTCTCTGAGACGAGTATTGCCTTTTCCTAACATTCTCTTTATAGCTTCGTGGCCAAGTGCATAATGCTCGTGTTCCGCGTTTGATTCCCGTTAATTGTACTTGACTGGGATGCAAACCCAAGGAGGGTTGGGATCTCTTGTGTCACGTTTTGTATAACCACATTGCTGGGAGGGAACGTTAGACTGAAACCAATCAACATTTTATAACAAATAAATAAAAAGACTCCATATAGGGAAATGATATTTTGGTAGTGGCAACATCCGCTCCGCAATAGATAAGCAAGTGATTTTCAAGCACAACACCAACACACATTGAGTGGAATTTTGGCAAAAATTGGCCGAAAAACTAATAAAAGAATTAAGTATATACATAGTGTGCGCATAATAAACTGAACTGTATATAAAAAATAACTAACTTCCTTTAAAATATTACGTAATATGATAATTGGAAAGACATTATCTAAGCTTCCTATTAAGATCTGTTTAAATCGGTTTAAAGCATTCTGTATCTGGGTAACACTCAACAGTTGCATGTAATTTGAAGTCATCGTATGAAACATACACATCGAAATAAAATAACGCTCTAACATTAAGTTTTGTTTCAAAAATATACTGTATAAATCTTTTATTGGATCATTGGAGATGGTACGAACCGTGTATAATGATGCAGCATGGTCACTATTATAAGAACATACGTGCATCAATGATAGAACCGTTTCAAACATTGAGGCGGAAATGTTGAGGATAATCGAAGGCCAGAACACCCATAAAAGTCAAGGAATCGTCAAAACGAGAAGAAACTTCTTGTACTGGTGAGAGCTGATAGACGTGCATATAACCGTGCAGAATGGGCCAGCCATACTTCAGATAAACAAAGAAAGCTGTAGGTTAATTTCAACCAAGGACCTGAAAATGAGGAAACAGTGTGTCTGTTTCATAAAATGACCTAGCCTTACATTTTTAACAGAACAGGAAAGTGACAATAGGAAAAAGTGCTGTGATAATTTGGTGGTTACTGCAATACAGGACAACACTTCTTACAGTGCGTTACAGGCTGGAGATGAAACCTGATGAATCAATATGACCACAGAATAAAAACGTCAGAATATTGTCTATAGAGCAATATCTTTCAATACTGTGCTAAATCACCCATGATAGTCTCCAGACTTATTGAATACTGATTTTTCCCCCCAAGCTGAACTAAGACATGAAAGGGCAGAAATTAACAAACATTGCGGGCTTTAAATAAATTGTTACACGTATTTTATGAACAGTTACTGTGAATAACTCTTAATACTGTTTCGAAGGTATGAACAAACGCTGGACAAAGTATATTGTTTCCTCTGGTAAGGAGATAAGTTCATTTGAATGTAAATACTAGTACTTGCTGCTTTCGAAGAATGAATGAAAGAAAGAAAAAAAAGTTCGGTTTCTTTATAGGGACACCTTGTATGTATGAAGAAAATAAACAAAATTAGATGCTTGGGGTGGAAATATTATGAGAAAATGAAGTTAAAAGTGGAAGAGAGTATGACATTGGACATAAAATGGATGAATGAAGGAAATTTTATTCAACATTATTTTAGACGAAATTAGATGATGAAAGATGTACTCCAAGAGCAATCACAGAATAAGACTAAGAAGATAACAGACAATATCTGGATATTTGAAAGATTATATTTATATTGTAAAGTGGTATTTTAGCCACATGATTAGTCCATATGCCTCTCGATGCATTTAGTTGCTAGGAGGTACTTGATTGAATTGAGGAGAAAGAACTAGAGTCTAGAAAGATATACAAGAATCCTTATCGGAGCCGATGTTAAAATAAATATTCCGTACAAGAGTTTGAATTATCAGGATGAATGGAGGTACTTCTCCATTTAATGCACATGATCCTCCAATAAGGGCAAGAGACTACTAATACAGCTACCATTATGATATTTGTTGATGCACACGAGAGAGAGGCGACACGAGAAATAAGGTTTTCTTGTCTCCTGTGTAAATTTTAGAGAAGTCTAATCTAGTCTCGACTCTCGAAACAATACTTTCTCGTCCTGTCTCGATTCTCGAAATGCTTTTCTTGTCTCGTTTCATAAGTTTATATAAAAAATTTTGTCCTAATTTTTTTCTTACAAGGCAGTGGGATCTAGAATTTATCAGAATTCTTCCGCGTCACGAGAAGTTCACGAAGGATGTGTTATATAACAACAATTAGATTAAATAGGGATTAGCGAGGCCCCGTACTTTTCAACATTTTTGTGTTTAAAATGTAGATTTCGACGAGCTGTGTCCAATAGCACCACTTTCGATTTCTGGAACTGATCGCTTCAAGGCCAATTTAGGGGTCAAATCCAGTGGCGTATTTACGATTTTGTTTCGGGGAGGGCTTTGCTAATTTTCGGGGGGGGGGGGCTTTGCCTGAAAATGTGAAAATTCTGCAAGATATTTCATATACTTTAGTATAGTAAGTAAGATTTCGAGGGGGGGCTTAAGCCCGGAAGCCACCCCCCTAAATACGCCACTGGTCAAATCTAAAAAATGGGACCATTTGGGCAATGCGGACCAGTGACCGACTGAGACAAAATGGGTGTCATTCGATTCGTATTCACACGTACATGAATAATTGATATGCTATTTTCCCCAAAATTCTATTTTGATCCCTTCGATTCCCGGCTGGAACTCATGTGGTTCGGATTGCACGTTAATCAGTAGGTCCCGTCTCATATTGCCTCGCTGCTAAAAGAGACGTTAACCTCCAAATAAACTCAACTCAATTCTAGTTTGATCCCGAAAATGAACGAAACTTCGGGATTTTGAGTAATGCTGACACGTGACCGACTGGAATAAAATGGATGTCATTCGATTCGTATTCACACGTACATGAATAACTGATATGCTATTTTTCCGAAAATCCTATTTTGACCCCGAAAATTAACGAAAATTTTAGATTTTGGACTAACGAAATTAACGAAAATCCAAGATCCAAAATCCCAGATTTTTGTTAATTTTCGTTGCCAAAATAAAATTTTCGGGAAAACGGGATATTAGTTATTCATATACGTGTGAATACGAATCGCATTGTCCAAATGATCCCACTTTTCTTTTTATTTCTAATTTGACCTTAAAGTGGTCGGTTCCAGAAATCCAAAGTAGTGCCATTGAACACAGCACATCGAAATCTACATTGTAACCCCATTTTAACCCAACAATTAAAACATATTTATTATTTGAGTATACTATGTAATGATTTGCGCATCTTTAAACTTTGATAAATACTCTTCACTGTGACCTTACAAACATATTACCAATTTATAGCTTTTAAAATAGGAATCATGTAACACTTAAACGGTATTTGACTTCTAATATTTGGGTGCACAAGAATTGGCCAAGAGAATCGTACCAATTACGTGGCAATTACAAATTTTTCGTCTTGTCTCGAATTTGAAAATATACTTTTCTTCTCCACTGTCCTTTTAATTAATTTCGAGACAAAAAAAAAAAAAAAAAAATCTCGTCACGGGGGGAAGACAAATCGTAAAAATATCTTTCCATAATGATAAACTTTAACCTCAGCATTGCACCAAACTTGCAGGATATCACAATAGATAAAATTATACTTTTTAAAGTGTATTTTTACAGCAAAATCCTGTTAGATACTTAACTTCCTCTATTATGATATTTGATTCAATTCTTCCACGAATTGCAATTTATTGAAGTTTCATGTATCTTCAGCTATTCCAAGCCAGCTATTCTGACTGAGGGCTTCCGGATTTCCCTCATTTACACTAGGCAAATGCTGGGATGGTACTTAACATACATGTCCCAGGCCGCTTCCTTCCTTCCTTAATCCATTCTTCCTTTCATTTCCTCGGATAGTGTGAATTCCAAGCGACATTATCCATCAACATGACAGGCTAGCATGGCCATAAAGGCCGAAGACCCAGAAATCTAATTCCTAATCCTTTATGCTACTTCTACAAGATTTCAGCCCTGTGATGTTTGTCT
Source organism: Thermobia domestica (assembly GCF_964235325.1). NCBI lineage: Eukaryota > Metazoa > Arthropoda > Insecta > Zygentoma > Lepismatidae > Thermobia > Thermobia domestica. The sequence continues at coordinate 95,941 of NW_027655917.1, forward strand.
TTCGTTCCAGACCTGGTAGTGTAGCATCCTGTCGTGAACAAAGTTGAAGACAAAACATTAATCCGATGTCTTTCGTTCCAGACCTGGTAGACTAGCATCCTGTCGTGAACAAAGTTGAAGACAAAACATTAATCCCATACTTATTTTTTTAAAAGAAAATCTATTTCACAAGATGATTGATGTAACCTTGTTTGATATTGTGAAACATTGGTGTAAATAAAATTAAATGAAATCTTTAAGTTTTACGTCCCACGCTTATGCCGTCTAGGTTAAAGGAGACGGTGATGATGAGAAATAAATTCAATGATGGAATGAATAAAGTGGGAGGAGATGGAAGAGCCCCCTGAGAATCCACTCACACAGTATTTGTTCATACCACAAAGTTCACTTGGCGCGAGCTGGGATCGAGCTAGGAACCACACGTACCAGAGGTGAACACTCCACCACAGCCACTGCGACTCCCTATACAATTTAAATATGGTCCTGCATCTATGAGGCCGTAGCCTATTCTTGGTAGTCAGCATTTGACCATAGATGACAGCACCATCAGGAGAGCTGAATCCGCATTAAATATCTTGAGATAACTGTAGATAAATTGATCTCGGAAGTAGGGTCTTTTCTTTATTATCATCTGCATGTATGGAAACTGTCAGACGTGTACCTCGCATGTGAATTATTTTCTCAAAGGAATATTACGACAGAAATTAATAGAGTTGTCAATATTGTGTTTCTCAGTGATTAAGCAGGTGACACCATGATGAATTATTTTGATTCTAAGAGTAAGAAAGAATCAAACAAATCATGATTGCCCTCTTCTCTAGGAAGAAAAAGGGGTGGACCAAGAATGACCACAATGAATTTATTTTGGGATTAAACTGGCTCCGTAATCACTACTTACCTACGAAGGGGTCTCTTTTACAAGTGAGTACTAATAAAATCCTCATCTGTCATTAAGTGAAAAAGAATTTTTACTACAATATTCTTACAATTTGTCACTGCACAATTATGAAATTACATGAGCAGAACTTGCCACTGATAGATTACTAATGGTTCACATCCAGCGCACTCATCCAAACCCACATCAACAAACTTTGGCAAATTTCCACCCGGAAAATTTGGCTCTTATTTTTGTTGCGAGATTATGGTTCAAAGTCAAACGACGTGACTTATACCTTGATAAATAAGTGTCATTGTAAGCACACCCAATCTAGGGAGGAAATACGCAAATTCAGATAAAGGCTATTTTAAAAAGAAATAACGTGTGTCTAGAAATCAGTAGCTACTACTACTTTTGTAAATGTGTCTGATAGGGCAATTGAAACACCGTCGTACTTTATTGTGTGTGTGTGTGTGTGTGTGTGTGTGTGTTTGCTTTCCTATCTCAGACACAGTCAGTAGCATTGCTTTCAACGAGAGAAAAGTAATTATTGATATACCTGTTCAAACTGCAGTATCTTTCTCTTGTATAGTTTCGCTTTCTTTTGTACTGTACCTAACTGGTTGTCAGAGTAATTATATTATGGACACGAACTTGACAAGAGAAAGAATGCCCATTTACTCCTTGTACTCCATTGAACTTTTTCATTTATTACCTTCTATTGATTCTAAGTCCCTTTTGTAAACGTTTCACGAAATTCCTTTTACCTGTCACTCGTAATGACATGGCAAACTGCAATAGATATTGTTAAGTCTTTCTTTTCTGCTGTTACAGGTTGAAAATCTTTGAGAGTTTGGACATCTTGGATTTAATTTACCTGTTTACATACAACCAGGGGTAAAAGTGAGGGGGATCGCGGGGGACGCCGTCCCCCACCTCGAAAAAATGTACCGCGTCCCCCAGTTTCTAAAAAAAATTACAATGAGCAAAGATAATCAAGGGGAAAGCGTGACGTCATGCCGCTACCTACCGTCCCCCTACATTTTCAGATCCTCTTTTACCCCTGAATCTTTCAAAACGTTTAGTCTTCCAAACTGTGCAATGCATAATTACTAGAAGTATTATACACCAACTTTCTGTTGTCTGCCCTTTAATACCTTGTCAGTATAAGAGAGAAAATAGTAAGATAAACTATGAAGAGTTTTCCTGATGTTGGTTCAGTTTCCTAAGAGTAGGTTCCATCTGCTCTGTTAATATCTATTCAAACCGGAAATTGTAGAAATTAATGAATCATTTCCGGTTTCAACATTGATCAGTATATAGCAAACATCGTAACAGATAGAGAGAATAGTTCTTCTTATATGAATTCAGTGGGCCAAGAATATGTTTCTTCTGTGCTCTTCTTATCATTCTATTTAAAAGCCGAAATGGCAGAAATCTACAGGGTCGTGTCCAGAAGTATTAGGACTGATTTTTTTAAAAATTATTGAACATTTTGGTACATCGACTTAATACTCTTCAAAATAGGCACCTTGGGTATCCACATACTTCTGGTAGCGAGCCTTTCAGGTCCTGAAGGCCTTCTGGAAGTCGTCCTCCGGGATGCTGTTCAGCGCCCTTCTCGTCGCAGCTTGAACCGCTTCTACCGAGTCGAAAAGATGCCTCTTGAGCTGCCACTTGATACGGGGGAACAGGAAGAAGTCCGGCGGTGCCACATCAGGGTTGTAGGTGGGGTGAGGCAACGTGGAAACGCCGAATTTGGTCAGGAGATCCTTTACAATCCACGCGCCGTGGTACGGCGCGTTGTCATGTGGAGTTTCCATTTCCCCACCAGGTCTGGTCGCACTCGTGTGATCCGATTTCGCAGCCGTGTGAGCACTTCCACGTAAAATCTTGCATTTACACTCTGTCCAGGAGGTACAAACTCCTTATGGACAATGCCACGACGGTCAAGAAAAGCAATCAACATCTATTTCACTTTCGATTACGACATTCTGGCCTTCTTTTTACTGGGTGATTGTGCTGCTCATGGCATCCCCCTTGTAGGCCTGCGTAAGCATGTGCTTGGTTTCGGTCGCTGATTTTCCCAGTTTGACGCAAAACTTGATCTCTCGCAGGACTTAACAGTTCGTCTAGTTATAAGGGATTATTTCAGACAAGCTTTTATGTATAAGTCAAAACAAGGAAGGAAGGCAAATTAAGCAATTAGTTTGCGTTTTAGTAGCTTACAATAGGGAGGAAGGTAGTTTAAAGAGTTTGTTTACATTTTGGATTGTTTAGAGTGAACTGCACTGTAATTGGTGAGATTGGTTGAGAATAGCCAGTCAGATGTAAAGGATCTCAAAAGCTGTCTTTTATCATTGACTTTTTTTTTCATTTTATTCAGTGCCTTTGGAAGTCTAAAAAGTAGATAGTTGGCGAAACTGTAACACGTTTAAGTTTTTCAAAATAAAATATATTACTGGGCTTAGTGGGTAGTTAGATTTGAATCAAATTAAGTACAGAAAACAGAGCTTTTGAAGAAAGGGGATATTACAACTGGATTTTCAATAATTACATAGGAATATACTTTTCATGGAAATGTCCCTGTTGTCTCGCTAAGTTATTTGATATGTTTTATGTCAAATCTAACTCAAAATTAAAATAAGTTTTATTTGTACTCACTGTAGAGGGAAAATATATTTGATGAACTGTATTACTGGCACGTACATTTTTCGTAGGAAGGTTGTTCGGGCGCTAATAACGCCAGAGGCAAACATATTTCACGAGAGGGAATCATATCATCTTCCATCATCTCAATGTAAATGAATCGGTCGCTCATAGGACAGATAACAGTTCCTGTCGCTAATAGGCCTGTCGCTTCTGGGACTAATTCCCGCCGGTGGACACCTGTTACCAAGACTCCCCTCCATAACATCCGGCATTGCAGCCCCCCTACATTGCTCCGCGCGCGCGGGAAAAAATCAGTCCTACTAATTCTGGATATGACCCAGTACTATCAGTTTCAGTTTCAACATTGATTTTATTTACTTATTTTTTGAGAGTAGGTTTAATTTCCACTCTTATCCCTGTAGGGGCCACGGTAACTCAGTGGCTCCCTTCCCGCTGATAGAGTGGCTAGCACGTGTGCCTTTGGTGTACGGGGTACTGGGTTCGATTCCCGGTGGGAGAGCCTTTGGAACATTAACTGTCCTCGATGTTTCTGTGTTCGTGTTCCTGTTGTTCTAGGTTACTGGAAAAACGAGTTAAACAAGTAAAAAAATAAGTAAAAACGTAGTAATAAGTAGTTAAACAAGTTACTGAGGCACTTTCGGTGAATCAGTTAACTTTTTTTTTTAGAAAAAAAAAGTGGTAGAGCGCTTATCTCTGGTGCGTGAGATCCCTGATTCGATCCCCGGACAAGCAAGTTTGTGGTGGACAACATCGTCTCCGTGGGCTTTCTTAGGGTACTCCCGTTTCCTCTCACTTTCTCATTCCACCAATTCTTCCATCATCATTCACTTGCCTTAATCATGGTCTCCCTTAGCCTAAAAGACATAATCGTAGTAAATTAAACGGAAAACTTTTTTTTTTTAAAATCCTTGTAATCAAATCGGAAGTGGAAAAATCTACCATTTTCGGAACTGGTACAAGTCTACTATAACTTTCGGTTTCAATACTGAATCTCTCGTTTCGAAGTCTACCGTAGTTCTTGCATTTCGCTGCTGAAAGCAAACCACAGTATCTATTTAGGATATCAATATCTCGTGATACAGCGATATTGTATATCTACTTTGTGAATTTTTTCTGTTTTTATATCTTGGTTTTGGGCAACGGTGCTTAAAAGTACACAATCTGTCGTGTAGAAGAAGAAGAAGAAAAAATAATTTTTATGTTGTTGATTTTAAATATAATGAAATAAGATTTAATCTTAGTAGCTGGAAATATATGTTGATTTTATGTATATAGTCGATACTCCTAGTTACCATAACAGCAGTTAGTTGTTTTTTTTGAAACGTTGCTATGACAACCAACAAGGAAAATTATTATTGTTAATGGAGTTTTGACAATAAAAAGATAATAGTGATACAATGTAAAGTGATCGTGATGACATATTTTAAGAATTAGGCGAACTGTGGGCTGGAATGTAACGTGTAAAATATAAAAATAATAAGTTTTAATCGTTACATTTTAGGGGGTGGTTTATATACGTTACAGTAGTGCAAACCAATTGTTTATTCTTCCGTACACTATATATTCTACAAATTTGGACTTCCTATCACGTCTCCTCCTTCGTACTGCACTTTTAATGGCGAATATTGTATTTATTTACGAAATACGAACAAAATTGACTGAAACCGTTTTTGAGAAAATATTTTGGAAAATACTCACCCCGCAGAAATGCCTTATACCAAATCAGAGGGTTGTTAGCTAAATATCGATATGAAAAGTAAACAAGAACGTAAGATACATTTAATATAATAATAATAATAATAATAATAATAATAATAATAATAATAATAATAATAATAATAATAATAATAATAATAATAATAATAATAATTATTATTATTATTATTATTATTATTATTATTATTATTATTATTATTATTATTATTAGTAGTAGTAGTAGTAGTAGTAGTAGTAGTAGTACTTTTGCTTGCAGGGAATCTCAAAACCCGACATCTATGATCTACAATTATAACCTGGGATTGCATTTTCTAACTGATAAAAGAAGTATCCAAATTTGTCGAATAATTTTGGGGATAACGAACAAGCAATCACATTTATAAACTTTTTTTTTTTAAATAATAATAATAAGGTAATAAACACAAGTAAGCTAAAAGACTCATTCTATAGAAAAATGTAGTATCTCGGGTGTAGGCATGCACCGAGGAAGTTTTCTTAAGAATAGTTCAATGCTTTTTAAGGGGTCCAATGCGTTGAATTTGTGTTATTTTGCACCCGAAATGACAAGTAATTATTAATTTCTCCCATCTAAATTCGAAAAATAAAATGCAGAACTATATTATTTTTATATGAATAGAAAGAGTAGATAGAGATAAGGTGTAAAATCAAATATTTAGGCTACATCAGTAATGTCTCTGTTAAACAAACATAATTGTATTAAGAAAGTGTACGAATATTTTTCGAGTTATGAAGTTTGGGAGGGGGAGGGAGAGGACGCGGTGGATCTCAAAGGCTTATCCGGTTGCAATGATATGAACAGATTTGGGGGGGGAGGGAGATGGCTGAAATTCAGCTCAAATGTAGAAGGGACTATGTAGATTCTAAATTCCAAAAGCAAATTGTTCTAAAAATGGATAGAACCAGGCCCGTATCCAGGTGGGTCTTGGGGGGCCGGTCCCCCCTAAATTTTGGCTGCCCCCTAAAATTTTCACGGTAGACTGGCAAATGAACTATAATGTGGTGATGAACTATAATATGGTTGCATCGGGCCCCCCTAACTCCAGCCGCCCCCCCCTACATTTTTGGGCTGGCTAGAGGCCTGGATAGAACATAGTCAAAAAGCACGAAATGTTAACATTAATGTCAATGGAAAGTCAATGAAAAAAAATGATGTCCACATATCTCAAAAATTATGATAAGGAGCTGGCTAATTGAAAGCTTATTGCGAAGACATAATGAAGAGTTTAAAAAAGATGTATAGCACGGAAGGTATATATGGATAGAACATTGTCAAAAGTAAAGTTGTTTGAGTAAAAGCAATAATAATGATAAAGTATATGCATCTTCTTCGAATTACCCAGAGCACCCCACGCGGAGGTTACGTGCTTGAAATATCTCAGATTTGGATTTGGAATCTCGAGACACGATTTAGCATTCAACGTGACTTTTGACCTGATCACGAGACATAGTCTGGTTCTTAGGGCAAACCGGATAGGTCCTTAGCATCTTACGAGACTTATTTTCAACGGTCTTTAATGATCTCCTCTCTTGAACTTCAGCTAAACAGCTTTTATTAACAAAATAATACAGTATTATTTCTTAAAATTGTTTTTTTATTTTGCATTTGAACGTTTCTTTTCACCGCTAACGGTAACTGAGAAATGAACCTACAGAGTCGAAGATGCAGCATGGACGGCAAACAGTATGCTCTCAACGAATAATCGAATTCCTGTATTACCCACACAGTAAAGCAACTGAATTTAAAAAAATAACAGACAATTCAATCCTATTAATTAGTAATACTGTTAATGCCTTTTCCTTGACAGCATTTGGAAACCCCCTCATGACCTCAATAGCATACTTTGGCGACAATCCAGGTATTGTCCTGTTGCTTCTGTGTGTCATTTCGGTATTCATTTCTCGCCAAAGTTGCTTTGTTGTTAGTATCAGAAAGAAAGAAAGAAAGAAAGAAAGAGAGAAAGAGAGAGAGAGAGAGAGAAGAGATTTTGACACACAAGACCTAGTAGAACCAACCTTGTTCGGAATACTTGTGTGGGAGTTCGGTGTGAAGAAAAACGTACTTTTGATTGACACAAGCACAATAGTTAATGTCAACTGACGTAGGAGCAGACAAGATTGAGTCATAATCTTTCTACCATAAATGATGGCTCGTTTATTTGAGGATGTCAAGACAATCGAGTTGGTTATGAAATGTGGAAATTCTAAGTATATGTGTGTTTAAATTCCATGTCGTTATGAGGTTAACTTCCTTCCTGAAGGGTCTGAGGATTAAATCAAACATTTTGAAGGTAGAAATTATTATTTAGTCTTGAAAACTTTCTTAACTTGTGGAATCCCAAGTTATTTTAGGTAATAGATCATGCCAAGGGAGGGCTCCTTGAGCCCACTTAGTAATATTTTTCAATGGGTAGTAAATATAAAAGAGTTCTGTAAATTTTCTCAGTTCATATGTACATGAACTCGCGTCAATAAAAGGCATAAGATATATTTCATTTTCTCTACAGGAAGCTACAGTGTTCTTTATTAACTAATACGACTCATAAAAAGACGCCCAGCTGCTAACAATATAAAGTTGTTGTCTAATTTGCTAATATTATTATGAGATATTGGATTTTAACTTGGATAAATTGAATATACTGAATATATTGGATAAATGGACTTCATAATTCAAAAATCTTTAAATAACGAGATTGGGCGGTCTTTATATTACTATGGTAACTTGTCTAAGTAATCATAACTAACAAATAACTAGGTCTAATAATTAACAACTGGCTGATAACATTTTGTTGATTTTTTTTCTAAACAAATAATTAGGGTGGATTACCACAATAAGGCTCACTTTACAATTTTTGTCTTATTTTGAACAATATAGCAAACAAAAGTCAAATTTTAACTACATCTAAAACTGCCTTACTGTCTACAATATACACTAATTTGAATTCCGGATGCATCAAACCGTACAAAATAAAAATGTTTCAAATGGGTCTTATTATATTTAGGTTACCGCAATAAGGCCCAGTTTCTTTTACATGTCACATATTCATTAAACACTTGTGATCAACATCTAGGAAGTTTTCTAAGCTGCCTCTCCACCCGTAGGTGTTGTTGTTGGTATGGAGGTCTACAATAGGAGCGATCCATAATGTTTCTCTTAGGCGAAGTGAAACCATGAACAAAGATCATAACAATGCTGAGCTCTATGAAATGCACTGCAAAATTGTCCGCAAACACACAGAAATGATCAAAATGTGTGGTGTTATTTGCACAACAATGTTCAGTCACAGGTCAGGCAAAGTTAGATGCAGGTTCTTCATGAGTTGTAGAACGAAACCTACCGTATTCTTCCGATATCCCTCACACTGACTTCCCTAGTGATACGGCGGTGCCACGTACGGTTAAGAACTTCTTTCACCTCGGACTCTAATCATTGGTTGAGTAATGGTAAAAAGGTACAGTTCTATACGATGACTATTTCGATTTGCCAAGTTTTGTAATTTTCGTTTCTTGGGCTTCGGAAATGGTGTACTTTGTGCAAACATTTAATTTTCACCAATTAAGTATTCAGCTAAATCATGAACTTTGCAACTTGTAAAAGTAGTCTGATAATGCTGAATACTCCTCTAAAAATTACTGGGCTACAACGCAGTATTATGATAAGGCTCGCTACGCCATGTTTTGAAGTTGCTTTCCTGAAACGTGGAGAGAAAAAATTATCCACATTGGGCATATTTATAACTATAAAACTTTAACCTGAAAAAGCACCTGACCTGAAATAATTTACTTCAAACAGATAGTGAGGAAAATGTAACTTACCTTGTTGTAAAAACTATAAAGGCATTTTTTTTACTACACGAATAGTTCGACGCAACATGCGCTGCTATAATAGGAAACTTTTGTGTTCCTGGGCTCCTGGATCAGAGGCCATGGTCCCTGCCTAAGGGACATGGTGCAGGGACTGAATAGAACTACCTTCAAAAGCAATTGGTACTCTAACGCAACTTACGAGGAGCGTATAGGACCACTTGATGTTTGGAGGTCCATCTCGTTCCCTTTACTGGGTGTAAAATTGCCAAAAATATACATTTTGGAGGTTTTAGAGTTATTTTATCCTCTTTGATGAGGTCTTATTATCTCAAGCCCAGGACAGGATGACATTAACACTCCTCCTGGAGATAAATGTATAGAGCCACCTTTAAATTTGGAAATTGCCATAGTATGGTATTATATGTACCTGTGCCTCATGATCAATCTCGTTTTCTTTCATGGGTCTAAAATTGGCAAAATGGAAAGTTTATGACCTTCAGGATCCTATTCTTTAATGTTGGTTTATTGCTTTATGAATGAGTATAATGGTACGTTAAAACCATTCCTGAAGGATATATATGTACCTATAGACTCACCCTTAAATTTCGGAAATTGCCAAATTTCAAAATTTGATATGGCAACGTCCAACAATGGTATGTAGCTATTGATTCATCTCATTCCCTTTCATGGGTATAAAATTGCCAAAAAAATAAATTTTTAAGGTTATTGACATGAATGAATACATGGGTACCCATAGAAAATGATTACATTATTGCACCTCCTTTACATTTTCAAGAAAGATGTATAGATTGTCAAAAATTAATGTTGGGAGGTGACAAGGTCAAGGTCATTTGGGAACGTAACAAATATGTATAAGTCACTAAATAGTAAGGATCCTGGATATGAACACAGTGGAAGGTCCCCAAATTCGATTCTTAGTGGCAACTTTTGAGAAGTCCTAGTTCAATTTCTTGTGAGAGCAGTTCTCACAATATGTATATGTCTCGTATAGCCATGTTGTTGAAGAGAAATGTAATCATTTAATTAAAATAATATTTTATAATTTCATTTTTAGGTTTGTGTTGTTCTATTATCATCTATATTAATGTATTTAAGTATCTTCTTTCACTATTTAGTTTTGTTTTCCTCGTATGACTTTCATATTAATCATCTCCTTCCTTCTGGTTATTAAAGTCCTTGATATCCCTCCCGAAATTTTAGAGGGGTGCGTTAATATACACATGTCTTATAAAAGAAAATTTACATCTATAATCAACTATATAACCATATAACTTGATAAACACTCATAAAAAGATACAAATTAGGTACAAAATCTCCAAATTTTAAATTTTTGGCAATTTTGTAACTGTGAAAGGGAAAGAGATGACCACCAAAATTTACAGTGATGTATATTTGAGTCCTATGGAACATTTACAATTTCCTAATTTAAGGGAAAGTTTTATGTACCTCTACCAAAATTTAGAAGGCGAGCATCAATATCCCCATGTCTTATGAAGGGGAATGGTTCTTTGTACTCATTCATATAACCATAAAAGGTAATAAAGCCTTATTAAAGAGGACAAAATAGGACAAAACTCTCCCAAATTTACATTTTTGACAATTTATTATGCATGAAAGAGAACGAGATGGACCTCGCAAATTTTCAAAGGTACATGCCCCTGTCCCATACTACCATTCCAAATTTTAAAATTTGGCAATTTCCAAAATATTAAATGGGCGGTCTTATGTACTCTTCACAAAATATGGGGAGTAGGTCAAGGTACTGTATCCAAAATCAAGAGGGGTAGTTCTATGCTCCTCTGGGCAAAGATCCCTGAGCCAAGGGCTAAGGGATACGAAAGTTATGTCAAGTGATCCCAATACTACTCATTCTAGTGCAAAAGTACTGGGTAACCATAACAGATAGCATCATCAGCTTGTACTTGATGCTATTATCTATCAATGAAAATTTACACGTTTTATTTAATCGACACTTAGCATTATTACGGCCTGGGTCTTATTCTGGTAACGTATCTTATCTTATGGGTTCGAGAAGCCCCCGCCCAATGAGATTACTAGGTTTAACATCTAACTTAAACCTGTAAAACTTGTGATTCCTCTCCATTAGTGATGGCCAAAGGGTCTTTCCTAGCAAGGTAGTGAAATCAGCCTTGTTCCAAATTGGGTCGTTAGCTTTGACCTAAAACCACCCCAAAAAAGTTTCGACCCCCTACCCCCACCCCTTAATGAATTATCATTCATACATGCTTAAAATTTAATGTTTTTAAATTCTGGTGGGGGTGGTCCAAATAATTTGAAAGTTTCTCAGGTTGTAGATAGTATGTAGGTGTAAATGTGAATATTTTTTTAAATGACACATATTTTCTTGTTTTTGGCGTGTTGAGAATTTCAAAAAAATCATAAAAGAATTTTGAAGGGTTCACATTGTTGGTTTTTTGATTAAAATGTTGTAATATTTTTAGATACAACATATATCTTTTTCAAGGTCTGGAAGTGATGGCAACATTGTATACAAATATCAAAACTGAAAAAAATTCAATAGTTTTTTGACCATTTTAGGATCCTAAAGTCAAAACTAGGAATATTTATTCACCAGAGTTTACTGTTTTACTTCTTTCGTCACTAATTTATTTAAAACAAACTCTAAAGTTGAAAATTTTCCAAATCGCAAATTATATGGTGTTTGGTTTGTGATTTGTTCTCATTATCAGAGAATATTTATGTGTACCTTATTCCTTTGTATGTAAAATAAATAAATATGTATAATAAATAAGTTTACTCATATATATGTAAAATGAAAACACATTGATATAGCTATAATTCAAATATCTTTTTCTCTTATTTTTCTCTTAAATTAAATGTTTTCTCTGTTGTTTTTATACTCTTAAACTTTATCTTTGTACATTAAAGCTTTAATTTCGTGATTATTGAAGTTATAAGATTCAATTGTATCCAAAATTGCGAATTGGGAAAACACAATTGCAATTGTGTATAAAATAGACTTCAAATTTATCTTTTGTAAAACAAGCATTATAATGAATAACAGATAAATCTGGGAAAAACTTGCAAAACAAGATTGGGCCCAAAAACATGCTACAAAGAGCATTTCAAAGTACTCTTTTTAAATATTAAGTTGAACTCAAATTTTGATATTGCAAGTCCTAAAATGGTTAAAACACACTGAAATTTTTTTTCAGTTTTAATTTTTACGACAATGTTGCCATCACTTTCAGACCTTCAAAAAATAGACGCTATATGTTGCATCTAAGGGTATTACAACATTTTGAAAAAAAAAAAAAAAAAAAACAGCGATGTAACTCCCTCAATATTTTACGATTTTCTGAAATTTTCAACACGTAGAAAAACAAAGAAAATCAACATCGATTTTTTAAAAAAAAATGTTTACATTTACACCTAAGTAGTATCTACAATCTGAGAAACTTTCAAATTATTTGGACCACCACCACCAGAATTAAAAAATATTAAAGTTTGAGCATGTATGATACGATAATTCGGTAAGGGGTTGGAGTAGGGGTTGAAACTTTTTGGGGGCGCGTTTTAGGTCAAAACTAACATTTCGGGTCAACAACGATTCAATTGTGACCAAGGATCGATTTCACTATCTTACTAGGAAAGACCCTTTACTGATGAATGAACTTTAGGGTAAGACGAAAGAAGAACCATGGTTGGGGTATTTTCTAATCGCCTCTTCCCCCCTACAACGCGACAGTTCACTAATGTATAGAAGTTATATTTTTCTGAACCTTTGTTACATTCTACGTATTCTCTTTTATGTTTCAAGTGTGTAGGTCAGTTAAGGCCTGGAACTATACCAACATTTGATTGCAACTATATAAAATACACATTTTCCCAAAAAGATTGGCCCAATATTAACGTCCTAACTTTGCAGAGTTCGCTCGATAACTAAAAGATTAAAGAAAATATTTTCGCAGTTATAAATTAACTCGCTACAGGTATATTATGATAACCAGATATTTTCTTTTTGTTTTGCATAGACTTAAATAATAATAATAATAATAATAATAATAATAATAATAATAATAATAATAATAATAATAATAATAATTAAAGAACAAACACTACATTCCCTTATTTATACAAGGGGATAAATTGTATTCTAGGGCCAGATGAAACATCTTGAAAGTTAGATCTTCAGCTCGCGTTCCGCTGTTCGACCATTATTGTACTAAGAATTGAAACCTGTAATGAATGCAAAGCTACAAACTCTACAAATAACACCTTCCGTACCAGTAACGTAGGTACACACCAGTTGGCGTGGGTCAATGAAAACTTGACCCACGACCCACTGACCCACCACCCCCGTGACCCACCACCCACCATGACCCACTCTGACCCACGACCCACCATGACCCACCACCCACCGTGACCCACTCTGACCCACCATCCACCACGACTTACTCTGACCCACCACCCACCATGAACCACTCTCATCCACGTTGACCTACCCTGACTCACCAAAATCCATCGTCATCAACTCTGAACACGATCCACGGCCTCTTCTGAACTGACTAAAGAGTTTACACTTGTAATAAAACAAGACTGTGAAATTGTCACTAATCGGAGTTTGAATTTCTAGTCAATCGCTCAAGCACCACTCTGTTACAATAACGGTGGATCTGACCTTTACGATATAAAATGGTAAAGTGTTTGTCAGTGAGGAAATTGAAACAGTTCGAGGTGCGGGGGGATTAGTGTGTGCCTAAAATATACTTGTACTAAGAGAGTATTCTTGCAAGTGTTAATTTCTGAACGCATTCCACAAGAAACTTCTATTTGCAGGAAAATACCCTGTACAATATGGAAAAGGTTATGGTTTCTCAGTTTACAATATTTTTCTCACAAAAGACTTGAAAAATCAGTTGTTCATGGGGTATAAAGTTGCTCGGGTACCCTATGTGAGAGCATCTCCATAAAGTATGCTCATAATTGTAATTTGTGTGATCACTAAAACACCACGTTAAATTTAAGTTACAAATATGCATAATTGCAATTATTATGAATATTTATTCAAAGTAGTTTACCTAAAGCAAAGAAGAGACTTACTAAAAATTAGGTAAAAAGTTGAATAACACAAATAAGCCATTAGTAATACAAGTATACATTTTCCGTAACTCGTAATTTTCCACCTAAAAACAAATCTGAAATCGCATTTATTTCCTGTTGGTAACTTTTTGGCGGTAAATCATCCGCAGTGGAATGATGTCCATCCTTCAGCCAAGAAATAACTAGCTCGTCTACTTTGAGCTTGTCTAGCAGTGGGCCACTAACATTGATGAGTAACAAGTTAGACAATGTTTGAGCACTTAGTCTATTTCTAATATCAGTGATCTGTAAATTAATAAGGGGAAATCCCCGTTCGTACTCTGTCGTGGAAATTGATAATACTTCTACCCGATTTCTGCAACTTCTCATCGACAATCTACTTGTTAGACTTAAGTCTGATAACGATTTTTATTGGTCAGGTTTGAAATACTCAACAAGAAGTATCATTTCTCTATCACCATACTACATCTTTTCCATATCGACCATGTCAGTTGGCAATGTCGACCCATGTAGAACAGAAACTTCATCTACCACGCCTTTGATAGGGAATCTTGTGAATAAATTATCAATTAAAGCCTGATAAACTGATGATTTCTTATTTGTTTATAAATTTAATTTTTGTAATTACACATGAAGGTTTGATACCATTACCAAGTTCCCTCCCCCGTCTAGAAAGCGAAAGGGAACGAGGTTCCTGGAAAGTGTTCAGCGGTGAATGGGAATTTCCCTCCTTCTTCAACTTCAATTACCACACTGCTGTTTGCGATTTGCCAACTTACGATGAATTTCAATTAAATTATCATAGTATAATTATTTCCTTGTTGAATTATCAATACTTTACAGTGGAAAAAAGGATGAAATTTCAAAGTTCCAAATCAAAGTAAGTAGACCAACTTAAAGGGAAAAAAGTGTAAAATTTTCCATACAATTATGCGAACAATCCAAACTTCAAATTTCCGTGCAATTAAGCTTACAGTACAAATTTTATGGCTATTTTTCTCACAACTTTATGAGTTGATTGTCCTGTGCTGTAAGCGCTCCATAAGCTTCAACAATTATTATAGCAGAAAGCAATGGATATATGAAGCCAAGCACTGTATTTTTTGTTTCTGATATTTTTTTCTTAAATAACACCGATCGTTTTCGATCATTTTTACAAACCAACTCACTACCAATTCTCCATATATAGAAAGTGCCCCCTTCCCCACATAAAGGAGAATTTTAAAAAAATGCTAGGACCCATTCTTTTTATTTTCAATATAGAGTTAATACACTGAATTTCAGCTCCGTAAGTTGAACGGCTTGCGAGATACTCATTTTTTTTTCGCAAAAATTCGGATCCTCACTACCTCCTTAGGATATTATGCATTATAATAAAAGCAATATAACATCCCAATTTGAATTAAGGCCTAACTATATACCAAAAGTAATTTCATTTGACTTTGCAACTTGACGGTGATGATTTGACGGTCAGCACACATAGTTACATTCAATTTTTTATATAATAATTTATATATTACAGTGATTCAAAAACGTATTTTTTCCAGTAATTAGCTCTAAAAAGTCACAGATCTCGAAAGCCAAGTAGTAGTGTAAGTCCTATTGCTATTATTACTATTAAAAATATCAATATCCAAAAGTGCATAAAGTTCTTTTTTCACTTGGTTAGATATACTCACCTCAGATAAGTAGACAGAAACAAGTGGAAAAGAAAGGGAAATGAAGGTCTTGAAAGTAAAACGGAGACAAATTTACCAGTCTTCAGAACATACTGTCTACAATGCAGTGAGCAGAGAGGGTCGGTAGATCATACTGAGTCGGTGGGTCGCAGTGGGTCACGGTGGGTGGTGGGTCGCAGTGGGTCATGGTGGATGGTGGGTCGCAGTGGGTCATGGTGGGTGGTAGGTAACAGTGGTCACATGCTGTTGACCCACGACCCACTGACCCACTCAGGAAACTTGACCCACTTGACCCACTGACCCACTGACCCACTCCATCTCTGGTACACACATCATGATACTTGCGACAACTAATAACAGTAACATATCTGCATATGTCACGAGTTCCCACCAAGATCCACTCTCGTTCTTGCTTTGTATTGCGAGGAGAGTGTGTATCTAAGCATCTGGTATTACTCGATATCTTAATATGACAGTTCGTCATATTTATTGTACTGACACGAAGAGAGGGTAAATTACCGTTAAAAATGTTTGTTCTGATAACGTTGATAATCTATTTAAAAATTGGTATTTCAGGCCATAGTAGTGAATTAGAGGCTGGAGCAAAAAGGATTAAATATTTTTCATTTCAGTTGGTTTTGTGAAATACTTTCATCTCGTAACAACCCTTGAAGTACAGGAAAAATACGCGTTCAAGAAGCTGGTTTTCGTACAATTTCATCTTACGACACCATCCTATACACATACTTATCCTATTGGTTATGTTTCCCTCTTTGCTTATTAGGATCACGTAGATGGCACTTATATGATTGTAATGTTAGTATGTCCGTTTATCCGTTACTCCACACGATAACTGTTGAACGCAAGGAAGGTTTTAAAATACGTTTTTTTTTGCAATAGCTACCAAGAGCACCGCTGATTCATTAATAGAGTCAATCCGTTACCATCTTATCAAGTAACGGTGACTTTAACTGTGGCAATCCATATCTTATTTCTCTAATATTGAAATAAAGATGTTTAATTGTAGAATGCTAGAAGATATACATCCTGCAGTTACATGGCAGCAAACATTCTTCAGCAGTTGCCATCTACCGGACGAATTTGAAACTTCTAGGCGTCATCCTCTTTATTGTCTTTAGCACAGTTTATTCTGACTTAATTACAATACAAAACTTTTTCATGACGTTTGGTTAAGTTAATGCACTACATACATAACAATTCACTGTTGTTAGCATATATAACGTCACCTCTCTTGAAATAAAACAGGAACTATATAACTCTTAATCATTTACGTTACCAACTACAGTAGCTACATTCTACACAACTAACGTTAAGCTTTTACTCGCACTAAAGTCTAGTAGAAACTGTAAAACCGTTAAAATAGTTTTATGATCTCAAGAGTATATTCCTTCTCTATCCTTTGTAAGGTAATATATTTAATAATAAAAGGATTTTTTAATGTATGTAGTTCTATCTCTCAGTCTTCAGATCGTTTCGGATCTGATCGCTTTATATCTATATGAAACTATAAAATAAAATTGAAATTTTTTATCACCCCACACTAACGAGTATGCCAATTTTACCTTACAACAACAAACATATATATATACGAGGATCATTCAATAAGTAAAGAGACAAACTCTATTTTTAACATTAATCAATTTTTTTTTGTTTCAGGGGTGTTAGTTGGCAACCTTGGGATATGCTCTGATCTGCTCTGCAGAAGGTGTAAAACCAAGTGAATTTTTTTCTCGAATGTTGAGACAGTACGGTAACAGTTGTATGAACCGTGCGAATGTGTACAAGTGAGTTGATCGGTTTAAAAGTGGCTGAACAAGTGTAGGTGATGAACCCCGATGTGGACGTCCAGTGGAAGTTTCTGGTTCTTCGTTGGAATCAAGGATTGATGGACTTATTCGTGATAACAGAAGAATTACTGTTGAAATGATAGCTGAGGAAGTTCAAGTAAGTGTTGGAACTGTTCACAATGTCATTAGGAACATTTTAAAGTACAGAAAAACGTGTGCCAGATGGGTTCCCAAACAGCTTACTGACGCTCATAAAGAATCAAGGCTTTCCATTTGTCAAGCCTTAACGCAACGAAGTTTGATTGAAGGAGACGCTTTTTTTGAAAGAATAGTAACTTGCGACGAGGCCTGGATCCATCACTACGACCCTGAGACCAAAAGGCAGAGTATGGAGTGGAAACACACTAGCTCCCCAGTTCGCAAAAAATTCAAGGTTCAACCTTCCGCTGGTAAAGTGCTGCTGACCATCTTTTGGGACTCACAGGGTCCAATCTATTGCGATTTCCTTGAAGATCAGCGAACTATCAATAGCCTATACTATTCTGAGATGCTAGAACACAAAGTTAAACCAGCTATCAGAAGCAAACGCCGTGGACTCTTGTCAAAAGGAGTCATTCTTCAGCACGATAACGCCCGCCTTCATACAGCCCAGCTGACCCGAGATAAGCTTCAAGAATTGGGTTGGGATGTCTTACCTCATCCTGCCTACAGCCCAGACCTCGCCCCATCTGATTTTTACCTGTTTGGACCACTCAAAGACGCCCTACGTGGAAAAAGATTTACTAACAATGAGGAAGTTAAGGCAGCGGTGCAAAGGTGGCTTCGGGGTAAATCGAAAGATTTCTTCGTCAAGGGAATTAGGAAGCTGCAAGAAAGATGGGACAAATGCATAACTGTAAAGGGTGATTATATTGAAAAATAGCCTTAGTTTTGAAAGATTGAAATAAATCTTTATTGAACTATAGCAATTTGTCTCTTTACTTATTGAATGCCCCTCGTCTATATATAAATTCCTTAAGAAATAAATCGTCCGCTCGCTGTTGTCTAGGTAACAGGTTCAAAATATGATTGAGTTAAAAATAACCACTCAAAGGATTTACGGTGGATAACTAGATTTATTAAACTTAATATTTTTCTATTTAGGGTAAGGTGAGTGACTAGAATTTTGAGGTTCAAAGGACGTTACTTCGCCCTTGAAAAAAAAATCTTTAATATTTTGCTCGCTTCCCAAAGAACTCATCATGAGATTTCAAGGAGCACAGATTCTAATTTAAATATCACTAATCATAAACAATAAAATCTTCTCTAATATTTCTTCGGGAACTGCGGTAATATGGAAAACTAGTACTCTCTCTACTCTAGGTCCATATTCCTTGCTTTCAAAGACTGTTTAACTTCACTACAGTAACAGTCTGGTCTACACCTGGTTTGGACTCTCAACATTCTGAGAAATCCAGAAAAGGAAACTAACTAAGATCTTAAAGGATTGGTAAACTTAGGGAATTACGAGTAGCAGCCGTCACTCATGGCCCAGCTATTATTATGTCTTCCATTTAAGACTCTAGGTTAAAAGGTAAACACACACTCTAATACTTTCAAACACGAAAGTCGCAGTGTGAAAACAAAAACATCAACCAAGCCTCACTATTGCCTGACTGTACGGGGAACGAACCGAAACCGCAACCTGGATTCAATTTTTATGGGAAAAAGCCTCTAGCACCAGGAGATGTTCAAAAACTTAAGTGCCCTGGGTTCACTCTCTCTCCCTAGGGTCACCCCACGAGCAAATTACTTTTCACTCCTTCTAACCATTAACTAGAGCCCATTTAAGTCATTACTCTGACGTAGAGCTCAAAACTCCTGCTTTATTCTTTAATTCCAAATCCTAACTCTGGAATTAACCTAAGTTACGGCCAGAGACCACTTTCCCTAGCGGGACAGGAAGCCACGGACTAACATATCCACTGGTCATCCAGTAACTAATATAAAGGACAAACTCCCAGGAAAAAGCTTACTTGCTGATTCCCTTTGGACTGTACAGCCACCAGCATAGACCTCTACTCTACATGCCTCCCTAGCTGAAACAGCAAAAACCATTTAAAAAATCCGCCTTTTTATATGTTTTGCCGGGGACAGAAAAAATGAAGAAAAAATTTAAGTATTTAACGGTCCTAGAAACTTCTAGAGCAGTTGAAAATTACTGGAAAAGCAAGCAAAAAAAAAATCTTCAAAAAAACTAGCCTCTGTACCAGGTCTATTATCAAATGGGAGCGAGAGAAATGCTCGATCTAACTAACTGAATCTTAATCTTAAAAGAAAATTTGGCATATATAAATGATTGGGATAATGCACTAATTGATATTTACATACATTTACATATTATAAACATAGTAAGATTATATATTACGCTATACTTATTAAATAAATAGTACTAGATAAATGCGTTAGATAAATACGTGTCAGGCTTGACTTACTAATTGATATACACAACTTAATTATATATATATATATATATATATATATATATATATATATATATATATATATATATATATATATATACAGTTTTAATATTAAAATATATAACATGAATAATCAAGCAAGGTAACGAAGTGCCCCTTGCACCTTATAACACTACTGAAGTAGGAAATTGTAGAAATGGACTGCAGCTTGTGATTTCAACAAATATCCTCATAGAGCCAATGCGGTAACACACAGTAAGATAAGATTTCCTGAAAAGAATGTATTGTCACAAGAATAATTTCTATCTTGGATCCAATCTCTAGATCATACTGATTCCCATACTTGCTTGCCTCTGTCACCTCTTTGAAAAAACCTTCATATTTCATGACTATGTGTCTCCTTCTTGCTCGTTCGTCATACATGCTTTTATCTTTGATTTCCCTTCCTTTGATTTCAGATGCAGCGTAAATTCTCAATAATAATAATAATAATAATAATAATAATAATAATAATAATAATAATAATAATAATAATAATAATAATAATAATAATATGCAGCAAAATTTCTACATACACTCTCAGTGCAATATTATTCGTTGCATTGCTTTTAATGAAATGACAGTTCTTACTCAGTAATTACTTTGTGTTTCTATGTTATTTAATTTAACGCCTCTTTGTAGTTACGAATGTAATTTATTTCTGTCAGTAGCTTGCGCTCCCTTACTCCCTTCTCAAGCCACCATATTAAGAAATTTTGGCAGTAGTGTACGCAGGAATTTATTTCGGCCGGTGGGTCCAAACTCAATACCCTTTCCTCAACTAATCCATTGATTGATTAAGACATAATGGGTACGTCAGCATCGAAACTATTTGTTCCGGTCACGATCCCCTAACCCAAACAGAGATGTCAATAAATTAGCTTTGCACATGAGCTTAGCATTTCAAGAACGGATGCTATTTCCATCCTCAATCCTAGCAGAAACAATAGATATAGCAAAAGATCTTTTTTCATGTGGCTTAGCTTTCCAAGAGCAGATACCCTTTCCTCAACTAATCCATTGATTGATTAAGACTTAATGGGTACGTCAGCATGGAAACTATTTGTTCCCGTCACGATCCCCTAACCCAAACAGAGATGTCAATAAATTAGCTTTGCACATCAGCTTAGCATTTCAAGAACGGATGCTATTTCCATCCTCAATCCTAGCAGAAACAATAGATATAGCAAAAGATCTTTTTTCATGTGGCTTAGCTTTCCAAGAGCAGATACCCTTTCCTCAACTAATCCATTGATTGATTAAGACTTAATGGGTACGTCAGCATGGAAACTATTTGTTCCCGTCACGATCCCCTAACCCAAACAGAGATGTCAATAAATTAGTTTTGCATATGAGCTTAGCATTTCAAGAACGGATGCTATTTCCATCCTCAATCCTAGCAGAAACAATAGATATAGCAAAAGATCTTTTTTCCATGTGGCTTAGCTTTCCAAGAGCAGATACCCTTTCTTCAACTAATCCATTGATTGATTAAGACTTAATGGGTACGTCAGCATGGAAACTATTTGTTCCCGTCACGATCCCCTAACCCAAACAGAGATGCCAATAAATTAGTTTTGCACATGAGCTTAGCGTTTCAAGAACGGATGCTATTTCCATCCTCAATCCTAGCAGAAACAATAGATATAGCAAAAGATCTTTTTTTCATGTGGCTTAGCTTTCCAAGAGCAGATACCCTTTCCTCAACTAATCCATTGATTGATTAAGACTTAATGGGTACGTCAGCATGGAAACTATTTGTTCCCGTCACGATCCCTTAACCCAAACAGAGATGTCAATAAATTAGTTTTGCACATGAGCTTAGCATTTAAAGAACGGATGCTATTTCCATTCTCAATCCTAGCAGAAACAATAGATATAGCAAAAGATCTTTTTTTCATGTGGCTTAGCTTTCCAAGAGCAGATACCCTTTCCTCAACTAATCCATTGATTGATTAAGACTTAATGGGTACGTCAGCATGGAAACTATTTGTTCCCGTCACGATCCCCTAACCCAAACAGATATGTCAATAAATTAGTTTTGCACATGAGCTTAGCATTTCAAGAACGGATGCTATTTCCATCCTCAATCCTAGCAGAAACAATAGATATAGCAAAAGATCTTTTTTCCATGTGGCTTAGCTTTCCAAGTGCAGATACCCTTTCCTCAACTAATCCATTGATTGATTAAGACTTAATGGGTACGTCAGCTTGGAAACTATTTGTTCCCGTCACGATCCCCTAACCCAAACAGAGACGTCAATAAATTAGTTTTGCACATGAGCTTAGCATTTCAAGAACGGATGCTATTTCCATTCTCAATCCTAGCAGAAACAATAGATATAGCAAAAGATCTTCTTTTCATGTGGCTTAGCTTTCCAAGAGCAGATACCCTTTCCTCAACTAATCCATTGATTGATTAAGACATAATGGGTACGTCAGCATGGAAACTATTTGTTCCCGTCACGATCCCCTAACCCAAACAGAGATGTCAATAAATTACTTTTGCACATGAGCTTAGCATTTCAAGAACGGATGCTATTTCCATCCTCAATCCTAGCAGAAACAATAGATATAGCAACAGATCTTCTTTTCATGTGGCTTAGCTTTCCAAGAGCAGATACCCTTTCCTCAACTAATCCATTGATTGATTAAGACTTAATGGGTACGTCAGCATGGAAACTATTTGTTCCCGTCACGATCCCCTAACCCAAACAGAGATGTCAATAAATTAGTTTTGCACATGAGCTTAACATTTCAAGAACGGATGCTATTTCCATCCTCAATCCTAGCAGAAACAATAGATATAGCAAAAGATCTTTTTTCCATGTGGCTTAGCTTTCCAAGAGCAGATACCCTTTCCTCAACTAATCCATTGATTGATTAAGACATAATGGGTACGTCAGCATCGAAACTATTTGTTCCGGTCACGATCCCCTAACCCAAACAGAGATGTCAATAAATTAGCTTTGCACATGAGCTTAGCATTTCAAGAACGGATGCTATTTCCATCCTCAATCCTAGCAGAAACAATAGATATAGCAAAAGATCTTTTTTCCATGTGGCTTAGCTTTCCAAGAGCAGATACCCTTTCTTCAACTAATCCATTGATTGATTAAGACTTAATGGGTACGTCAGCATGGAAACTATTTGTTCCCGTCACGATCCCCTAACCCAAACAGAGATGTCAATAAATTAGTTTTGCACATGAGCTTAGCGTTTCAAGAACGGATGCTATTTCCATCCTCAATCCTAGCAGAAACAATAGATATAGCAAAAGATCTTTTTTTCATGTGGCTTAGCTTTCCAAGAGCAGATACCCTTTCCTCAACTAATCCATTGATTGATTAAGACTTAATGGGTACGTCAGCATGGAAACTATTTGTTCCCGTCACGATCCCTTAACCCAAACAGAGATGTCAATAAATTAGTTTTGCACATGAGCTTAGCATTTAAAGAACGGATGCTATTTCCATTCTCAATCCTAGCAGAAACAATAGATATAGCAAAAGATCTTTTTTTCATGTGGCTTAGCTTTCCAAGAGCAGATACCCTTTCCTCAACTAATCCATTGATTGATTAAGACTTAATGGGTACGTCAGCATGGAAACTATTTGCTCCCGTCACGATCCCCTAACCCAAACAGATATGTCAATAAATTAGTTTTGCACATGAGCTTAGCATTTCAAGAACGGATGCTATTTCCATCCTCAATCCTAGCAGAAACAATAGATATAGCAAAAGATCTTTTTTCCATGTGGCTTAGCTTTCCAAGTGCAGATACCCTTTCCTCAACTAATCCATTGATTGATTAAGACTTAATGGGTACGTCAGCTTGGAAACTATTTGTTCCCGTCACGATCCCCTAACCCAAACAGAGATGTCAATAAATTAGTTTTGCACATGAGCTTAGCATTTCAAGAACGGATGCTATTTCCATTCTCAATCCTAGCAGAAACAATAGATATAGCAAAAGATCTTCTTTTCATGTGGCTTAGCTTTCCAAGAGCAGATACCCTTTCCTCAACTAATCCATTGATTGATTAAGACATAATGGGTACGTCAGCATGGAAACTATTTGTTCCCGTCACGATCCCCTAACCCAAACAGAGATGTCAATAAATTACTTTTGCACATGAGCTTAGCATTTCAAGAACGGATGCTATTTCCATCCTCAATCCTAGCAGAAACAATAGATATAGCAAAAGATCTTTTTTCCATGTGGCTTAGCTTTCCAAGAGCAGATACCCTTTCCTCAACTAATCCATTGATTGATTAAGACTTAATGGGTACGTCAGCATGGAAACTATTTGTTCCCGTCACGATCCCCTAACCCAAACAGAGATGTCAATAAATTAGTTTTGCACATGAGCTTAGCATTTAAAGAACGGATGCTATTTCCGTCCTTAATCCTAGCAGAAACGCTAAGAAACAGCAAAGCTATATTTTTTCTTATTAAGTTAGCGTTCGAAGAAGAGATATCATTTTTTTCTTGATGATAAGATCGGTAAGAGTGATATAAATTACTTGTTTATATGAAGTTGACGTTTCTTGTTCATATTTGGTATCTCTACTAATTTAATTGTCGAAAATGATTAAAATTTATGACAGCTTTCTGTTTTAATTTTGATCTCCAAGGAGCAAAAATGGTAATTGTTAGAAAGAACAAAATTTCGTAAAGGTCTAACAATAAAAAAAAAAATGTTCCAATTATCTCTAATCCCTCTATTGAAGTCAGAAGTACAAATCTGTCCACACTTCAGATTTCCGTAACTATGTATACCCGAAGAGCAAAAATACTGTAATAGAAAGTGAGAAATGATTTTTGTATACTTCTAGTGTTCTGTTTAATCATAGAAAGTATCAACAGAAAATTCAAAAAACCTGCGTGTTTTGCTTTTACTATTATTTTTTCATAGAACAGGAACAGTCACATATAGTGAGAATTTTAAGAAGCGTGTCTATATGTTAATTCAGGTGCTAAGAGTATATTCTATTTCTCCCATTCTTCATTCACTGAAATCGGAGCAGATAAAGTTATTAGATCTGGTTAGAATAATGGACCTTTAGTTTGGAACACTACCCTAGTTTTTAAACGTAAAACTGGTGTCACCTTTGTTTTAATATTAACAACAAAAATTCATTCTCCAACTTGAATTAGCGTTCTTTGTGGGATTTTGATCTGGAATTGAATTTTCAAAGGACACAAACAGGAGACATATTTCGGATTTCACTTAAAATATTAGGCCCGACTTCAACACTATCATTACTAATTTATTTTTATTCTGTTCATTTTCCGTTGAAATTTAATATATCTTGAAGATCGGAATTATACATACTTGGGATCGGAATTACACATCTGGAGTGATCAGTGAAGTGTATAGGATTTTGTTTCGGGGGCGCTATGCACAACACGGGAAAGTAAGGGAGGCAATTGTCCACCTGATTTTGAGAATTAAATATATTTTTATCGATTGTCTACTAATATACGAGAAAAAAAAAAAAAAACGTGAAACTCATTTATCAATGGAGATCCTACCGCTCCAGCCAAATCTGAAATGACACTCCTGCGTATCGTTAACATATTAAATATTTGTAGTCTCATTTCAACTTAACTGTGTTCATTTCAGAAAAATGTGCAAATAAGATGTTGACACAAGTTGAAGCTGAAATATACTAGTTGCAGTTTTAATGGCAAGAATTGCAGACTGGTGAATCTTATGTGATATGATACAAAAATTTAGCAGTGGATCTTATCTTTTATTCTAAGAAGGAAAAGGAAGCATCCTCTTGGTCTACCTAATTTCCCAAGCTACTTATTCCCCCCTCTTGATTTTCTTTAATTCAAACATTTACCTTTCTTTATAACTAAACGGTGTAAATATTCCTTTGCTACAATAACTAAAGTCCCGTTATGTTGATATCCGTGCAAGTTGGTGTGGAACATCAGTTTCGCTTATCAGCTTCTCTTAGTTTTAGTGTTACTGACGACGCAATGGCCGACTTGAATCACAACTAACAACGGTCGAAAGTATGATAGGAAAAGAGACAGAAAGTAACAACTAAGGAAAAGAAACAGACAAGTAGAATGGACGAAAGAAAGGAAAAAAGAATGCAGTTCTTACATGGAATGAAATTTAACAAATACAGTATTCTGTCTGAACAAAGAGCACAAAAAAAAAAAAAAAAAAAAATGGAGTCGTCAATGATATTCTTAGAAATGTATTGTTGTACGTGGAATGCGAAAAATTAACAAATTAGTTCGGTGGGACTTGAGCCAGCCTAAAGACGTCACGGCATCTGATCAAATTAGCCCTTTTACTATGACTAATATTCCTTGGATATGAAAATAAATATTATTATGCCTGGAGCTAGTAGCAGAAGGTTCTATAAATACGAGGGTAATCCAGAAAGAAATTAACTTTATGGTGTGGAAAACTCTTCTTGTCTCGTTCTGTAAATATATGCCATGATTTTTTAAAAAAGTTCTCTCTCAGTCATCTGTTCCGCCTAGCGAGAGATCCACGTGACGTAACAACAATTAAATTATTTTTATTATTGAATAATATTATGTAATGACTTGTGTATCTTTAAAGGTTGATAAATGTTCTTCATTGTATTTGTACAATCATTTTAACGATTTTGGAACGGATATTTGACCAACTCCCGCGATACCATATGAAAGTTCTATTAGCGGATTTCAATGCGAAGGTAGGACGACAAGATATTTTCAAATCGATTATAGGGAACGAAAGTCTGCATAAGGAAAGTAATGACAACGGTTTAGATTAGTGAACTTTGCTACATCCAAAAACCTAATCCACAGCACAAAATTTCCACATCGCGACGTACATAAATACACTTAGACATCACGGCGTCATTAACTTGTTCCGCCACCAATGAATTTCGAGGTGGTTTCTTTTGCATCGTTTTGTGCCGTTTTGTGCTCCTATTCCCACGTTTTGTGCGCCACCGGAAGTGGGTCAAATCGGGCCTACAAATACGGCGGAACAAGTTAATGCTGTTCCGCTACCAACGAATTTTGAGGTCATTATCATCACATCGTTTTGTGCGTGTTTTGTGCCGTTTTGTGCGCTTACTTCTACGTTCTGTGCGCCATCGGAAGCGGGATAAAGCGGGCCTCCAAGGTGGGGCAAAAGTGATCCACTGTTCCGCCACCAATGATTTTCGCGGTGGTTTCTTTTGCATCGTTTTGGCGCCTATTCCCACGTTTTCTACGCCACCGGAAGTGGGTCAAAACGGGCCTACAAATAAGGCGGCACAAGTTAATGCTGTTCCGCCACCAACGAATTTTGAGGTCATTTCCATCACATCGTTTGGTGCGTGTTTTGTGCCGATTTGTGCACTTATTTGCATGTTTTGTGCGCCATCGAAAGTGGGTTAAAATGGGCCTCTAAGGTGGGGAAAAGTGACGTACTGTTCCGCCACTAATGAATTTCGAGGTGGTAACTTTTGCATCGTTTTGTGCGCGTTTTGTGCCGTTTTGTGCGCCTATTCCCACGTTCTGTGCTCCACGGGAAGTGGGTCAAAACAGGCCTACAAATATGGCGGAACAAGTTAATGCTCTTCCGCCACCAACGAATTTTGAAATCATTCCCATCAAATCGTTTTGTACGTGCTTTGTGCCGGTTTGTGCTCCTATTTCTACGTTTTGTGCGCCATCGGAAGTGGGTCAAAAAGAGCCCTCAAGGTGTGCAAAAATTACCCACTGTTCCGCCATAATGAATTTCGAGGTGGTTTCTTTTGCATCGTTTTGGGCGCTTCTCGTGCCGTTTTGTGCGCCTATTCCCACGGTTTGGGCCCCACAGGAAGTGGGTCAAAAAGGGCCTACAAATATGGCGGAACAAGTTAATGCTGTTCCGCCACAAACGAATTTTGAGGTCATTCCCATCACATCGTTTTGTGCGCGTTTTGTGACGTTTTGTGCGCCTATTTCTACGTTTTGTGCGCCATCGGAAGTGGGTCGAAATGGGCCTCCAATGTGGGGCAAAAGTGACCCACTGTTCCGCCACCAATAAATTTCGAGGTGGTTTCTTTAGCATAGTTTTGTGCGCGTTTTGTGCCGTTTTGTGCTCCAGCGGAAGTGGGTCAAAACGGACCTAAAAATATAGCGGAACAAGTTAATGCTGTTCCACCACCAACGAATTTTGAGGTCATTCACATCACATCGTTTTGTGCGTGTCTTGTGCCGTTTTGTGTGATTATTTCTACGTTTTGTGCGCCATCGGAAGTGGGTCAAAATGGGCCTTCAAGGTGGGGCAAAAGTGACCCACTGTTCCGCCACCAATAAATTTCGAGGTGGTTTCTTTTGCATCGTTTTGTGCGCGTTTTGTGACGTTTTGTGCGAATATTCCCACGTTTTGTGCTCCAGCGGAAGTAGGTCAAAACGGACCTACAAATATGGCGGAACTAGTTAATGCTGTTACGCCACAAACGAATTTTGAGTTCATTATCATCACATGGTTTTGTGCGTGTTTTGTGCCGTTTTGTATGCCAACTTCAACGTTCTGTGCGCCATCGGAAGTGGGTTAAAACGGGCCTCCAAGGTGGAGCAAAAGTGATCCACTGTTCCGCCACCAATGATTTTCGCGGTGGTTTCTTTTGCATCGTTTTGTGCGCCTATTCCCACGTTTTCTACGCCACCGGAAGTGGGTCGAAACGGGCCTACAAATATGGCGGAACAAGTTAATGCTCTTCCGCCACCAACGAATTTTGAAATCATTCCCATCACATCGTTTTGTACTTGCTTTGTGCCGTTTTGTGCGCCTGTTTCTACGTTTTGTGCGCCATCGGAAGTGGGTCAAAAAGAGCCCTCAAAGTGTGCAAAAATTACCCACTGTTCCGCCATAATGAATTTTGAGGTGGTTTCTGTTGCATCGTTTTGGGCGCGTTTCGTGCCGTTTTGTGCGCCTATTCCCACGGTTTGGTCCCCACAGGAAGTGAGTCAAAAAGGGCCTACAAATATGGCGGAACAAGTTAATGCTGTTCCGCCACAAACGAATTTTGAGGTCATTCCCATCACATCGTTTTGTGCGTGTTTTGTGCCGTTTCGTGCGCCATCGGAAGTGGGTCGAAATGGGCCTCCAATTTGGGGCAAAAGTGACCCACTGTTCCGCCACCAATAAATTTCGAGGTGGTTTCTTTTGCATCGTTTTGTGCGCGTTTTGTGCCGTTTTGTGCGCCTATTCCCACGTTTTGTGCTCCAGCGGAAGTGGGTCAAAACGGACCTAAAAATATAGCGGAACAAGTAAATGCTGTTCCGCCACCAACGAATTTTGAGGTCATTCACATCACATCATTTTGTGCGTGTCTTGTGCCGTTTTGTGTGATTATTTCTTCGTTTTGTGCGCCATCGGAAGTGGGTCAAAATGGGCCTTCAAGGTGGGGCAAAAGTGACCCACTGTTCCTCCACCAATAAATTTCGAGGTGGTTTCTTTTGCATCGTTTTGTGCGCGTTTTGTTCCGTTATGTGCGCCTATTCCCACGGTTTGGGCCCCACAGGAAGTGGGTCAAATAGGGCATACAAATATGGCGGAACAAGTTAATGCTGTTCCGCCACAAACGAATTTTGAGGTCATTCCCATCACATCGTTTTGTGCGTGTTTTGTGCCGTTTTGTGCGCCTATTTCCACGTTTTGTGCGCCAACGGAAGTGGGTCAAAATGGGCCTCCAAGGTGGAGCTAACTGACCCATTGTTCCGCCACCAATGAATTTCGAGGTGGTTTCTTTTGCATCGTTTTTGCGCGTTTTGTGCGCCTATTCATACGTTTTGTGCGCCACGGGAAGTGGGTCAAAACGGGCCTACAAATATAGCGGAACAAGTTAATGATGTTCCACAACCAACGAATTTTGAGGTCATTCCCATCACATCGTTTTGTGCGTGTTTTGTGCCGTTTTGTGCGCCATCGAAAGTGGGTCAAAATGGTCCTCCAAGGTGGGGAAAAAGTGACCTACTGTTCCGCCACAAATGAATTTTGAGGTGGTTTCTTTTGCATCGTTTTTGTGTGCGTTTTGTGCCGTTTTGTGCGCCTTTTCCCACGTTTTGTGCGCCACGGGAAGTGGGTCAAAGCGGGCTTGCAAATATGGTGGAACAAATAATGCTGTTCCGCCACCAACGAATTTTGAGGTCATTCCCATCACATCGTTTTGTGTGCGTTTTGTGCCGTTTTGTGCGCCTATTCCCACGTTTTGTGCGCCACGGGAAGTGGGTCAAAGCGGGCTTGCAAATATGGAGGAACAAGTTAATGCTGTTCCGCCACCAACGAATTTTGAGGTCATTCCCATCACATCGTTTGTGCGCGTTTTTTGCAGTTTTGTGCGCCTGTTTCACGTTTTCTGCGCCATCGGAAGTGGGTCAAAATGGGCCTCCAAAGTGGGGAAAATGTGATCCACTGTTCCGCCACCAATGAATTTTGAGGTCATTTCCATCACATCGTTTGGTGCGTGTTTTGTGCCGATTTGTGCATTTATTTGCATGTTTTGTGCGCCATCGAAAGTGGGTTAAAATGGGCCTCTAAGGTGGGGAAAAAGTGACGTACTGTTCCGCCACTAATGAATTTCGAGGTGGTAACTTTCTCATCGTTTTGTGCGCGTTTGTGCCGTTTTGTGCGCCTACTGCCACGTTTTGTGCTCCACGGGAAGTGGGGAAAAACAGGCCTACAAATATGGCGGAACAAGTTAATGCTCTTCCGCCACCAACGAATTTTGAAGTCATTCCCATCACATCGTTTTGTACGTGCCTTGTGCCGTTTTGTGCGCCTATTTCTACGTTTTGTGCGCCATCGGAAGTGGGTCAAAAAGAGCCCTCAAGGTGTGCAAAAATTAGCCACTGTTTCGCCATAATGAATTTCGAGGTGGTTTCTTTTGCATCGTTTTGCGCGCTTTTCGTGCCGTTTTGTGCTCCTATTCCCATGGTTTGGGCCCCACAGGAAGTGGGTCAAAAAGGGCATACAAATATGGCGGAACAAATTAATGCTGTTCCGCCACAAACGAATTTTGAGGTCATTCCCATCACATCGTTTTGTGCGTATTTTGTGCCGTTTTGTGCTCCTAATTCAACGTTTTGTGCGCCATCGGAAGTGGGTCAAAATGGGCCTCCAAGGTGGGGCAAAACTGACCCACTGTTCCGCCATCAATGAATTTCGAGGTGGTTTTCTTTGCATCGTTTTGTGTGCGTTTTGTGCCGTTTTGTGCGCCTATTCCCTCATTTTGTGCGCCACGGGAAGTGGGTCAAAGCGGGCTTGCAAATATGGCGGAACAAGTTAATGCTGTTCCGCCACCAACGAATTTTGAGGTCATTCCCATCACATCGTTTGTGCGCGTTTTTTGCCGTTTTGTGCGCCTGTTTCACGTTTTCTGCGCCATCGGAAGTGGGTCAAAATGGGCCTCCAAAGTGGGGAAAAAGTGATCCACTGTTCCGCCACCAATGAATTTCGAGGTGGTTTCTTTGAATCGTTTTGTGCGCCACCGGTTAGTGGGTCAAATCGGGAATACAAATATGGCGGAACAAGTTATTGCTATTCCGCCACCAACGAATCTTGAGGTCATTCCCATCACATCGTTTTGTGCGTGTTTTTTGCCGTTTTTTGCGCCTATTTCTACGTTTTGTGCGCCATCGGAAGTGGCTCAAAATGGGGCTCCAAGGTAGGGCAAAAGTTATCCACTGTTCCACCACCACTGAATTTCGAGGTGGTTTCTTTTTCATCGTTTTGTGCGCCTGTTCCTACGTTTTGTGCGCCTATTCCCACGTTTTGTACCCTACCCGAAGTGGGTCAAAAAGGGCCTACAAATATGGCGGAACATGTTAATGCTGTTCCTCCACCAACGAATTTGAGGCCATTCTCATCACATTGTTTTGTGCGTGTTTTGTGCCGTTTTTGCGCCTATTTGTACGTTTTGTGCCCCATCGGAAGTGGGTCGAAAAGGGCCTCAAACGTGGGGCAAAAGTAATCCACTGTTTGGTAACCAATTAATTTCGAGGTGGTTTGTTTGCGTCGTTTTGTGCGCGTTTTGTGCCGTTT
This sequence comes from Thermobia domestica, assembly GCF_964235325.1. Taxonomy (NCBI): domain Eukaryota; kingdom Metazoa; phylum Arthropoda; class Insecta; order Zygentoma; family Lepismatidae; genus Thermobia; species Thermobia domestica. The sequence goes on from NW_027655917.1 coordinate 128,167, forward strand.
TGTGCGCCTATGCCCACGTTTTGTGCGCCACCGGAAGTGGGTCAAATCGATCCTAGAAATATGCCGGAACTAGTTAATGCTGTTCCGCCACCAACGAATTTTGAGGTCATTCCGATCGCATGGTTTTGTGCGTGCTTTTGTCGTTTTGTGCGTCTTTTGTGCCGTTTTGTGCGCGTGGCGTACAAAAAGTTGGATTAGGATCACAAAGCGGCACAAATCATGTACATACCGATGCAAAACAATCCATCTTGAACTTTGTTGTTGACGGGACAATGGGTAGCTTTCTTGCCACTTTCCTGGCGCATTTTGATCCACTTCCTTTGGCTCACAAAACGTGAAAATAGGGGCACAAAACGGTAAATAACACACAAAACGATGTAACGGAAACCACCTGAAAATTCATTGTTGGCGGAACAGCATTAACTTGTTCCACCATATCTGTAGGCCCATTTTGACCCCCTTCCGGTGGCGCACAGAACGTGGGAATAGGCACACAAAGCAGCACAAAACACGTACAAAACGATGCAAAACAATCAATCTCCAACTTTGTTGTTGGCGGAACAGTAAGTAGCTTTCTTGCCACATTTCTGGCCCATTTTGACCCACTTCCCTTGGCTCACAAAACGTAAAAATAGGCGCATAAACAGAACAAGACACGCACAAAACGATGCAGAAGATACCACCTCGAAATTCTTTCCTGAAGGTACAGAGGGTAACTTTCGTCCACCTATTGCGGCCCGTTTTGACACACTTTTGATGGCCCACATAATGTCGAAACACGCACAAAACGATGTGATAGAAACAACCTCAAAATTCGTTGGTGGCGCAACAGCATTAACCTGTTCCGCCATATTCGTAGGCCCGTTTTAACCCACTTCCGGTGGCGCACAAAACGTGGGAATAGGCGCACACAACGGTACAAAACGATGCAAAAGAAATCACCACGAAATTCATTGTTGGCGAAAAAAGTTCATGTTGTCCTCCATATGGATGCCCATTTTGACCCACTTCCGATGGCGCACGAAACGTGAAAATGGGCGCACAAAACGGCACAAGACACGCACAAAACGATGCAATAGAAACGACCTCGAAATTACTTGGTGGAGCAACAAGTTAATGCTGTTCTCCATATTTGGAGGCTCATTTTGAGCCACTTCCGATGGTGAACAAAATGTGGAAATGGGCGCACAAAACGGCACAAAACACGCACAAAATAATGCGTTGGAAACGACCTCAAAATTTGTTGGTGGTGGAACAACATTAATTTGTTCCGCCATATTTCTAGGCTCATTTTGACCCATTTCCGGTAGCGCACAAAACGTGAGAATAGGCGCACAAACGGCACAAAAGACGCACAAAACGATGAAAAAGACACCACCTCAAAATTCATTGTAGACGAAACAATTTAATATTGTCCTCCATATGGAGTACCATTTTCACCCACTTCCGATTGAGCAAAAATCGTGGGCAGGGGCGCGCAAAGCGGCACTAAACACGCACAAAACGATGCAAGAAAAACCACCTCGAATTTCGCGCAAAACGGCACAAAACGCGCACAAACCGGTGCAATAGAAACCACATCGACGTTCATTGTCGGCGAAAGAAGTTATTGTGCTGTCCTCTATATGGAGTAACATATTAACCCACTTCCGATGGCGCACAAAACGTGGAAATGGGAGCACAAAACATGCACAAAACGATGAGAAAGAAGCCATCTAGAAATTCGTTGGTGGCGGAAGAGTGGATCACTTTCGTCCCACATTGGATGCCCATTTTTAACCACTTGCTATGGCGCATAAAACGTGGGAATGAGCGCATAAAACAACTCGAAACACGCACAAAACGATGGAAATCAAGCCATCTCGAAATTCATTGGTGGCGGAACAGTGGGTCACTTTTGTTCCACCTTGGGGCCTATTTTGCCCCACTTCCGATGGCGCACAAAACTTGGGAATGGGCGCACAAAACGGCACAAAACACGCACAAAACAATGCAAGAAAAAACACCTCGAATTTTGTTGGTGGCGGAACAAGTTCATTGAGCCACTTCCGATGGCGCACAAAACGGCACAAAATGCGCAGAAAAGGATGCGTCGGTAACGACCTCAAAATTCGTTGGTGGCGGAACAACATTAAATTGTTCCGTCATATTTGTAGGCTCATTTTGACCTATTTCTGGTAGCGCACAAAATGTGCGAATAGACGCACAAAACGCGCACAAGAAGGTGCAAAAGAAACCACCTCGACGTTCATTGTCGGCGAAACAATTTAATGCTGTCCTCTATATGGAGTACTATATTGACCCACTTCCGATGGCGAACAAAACATGGAAATAGCCGCACAAAACGGCACAAAACGATATGATGGAAATGACCTCAAAATTCGTTGGTGGCGGAGCAGCATTAACTTCTATCCCCATTTTGTAGGCCCGTTTTGACCCACTTCCGATGACGCACAAAACCATGTGATAGGAATGACCTCAAAATTCGTTGGTGGCGGAACAGTATTAACTTGTTCCGCTATATTTGTAGGCCCGTTTTGACCCACTTCCAGTGGCGCACAAAACGTGGGAATAGGCGCCAAAAACGGCACAAAACACGCACAAAACCATGCAAAAGTAACCACCTCGAAATTCATTGGTAACGGAACAGTAGGTCACTTTTGCCCCACCTTTGAGGCCCATTTTGACCCACTTCCGATGGCGCAAAAAACGTCGAAATAGGCGCACAAAACGTCACAAAACACGCACAAAACGATGTGATGGGAATGACCTCAAAATTCGTTGGTGGCGGAACAGCATTTACTTGTTCCGCCATATTTGTAGGCGCGTTTTGACCCACTTCCGGTGGCGCACAAAACGATGTAAAAGAAATCACCTCGAAACAGTGTGTCACTTTTGCCCCTCCTTGGAGACCCATTTTGACCCAGTTCCTATGGCGGACAAAACGTGGAAATAGGCGCACAAAACGGCACAAAACGATGTGATGGGAATGACCTCAAAATTCGTTGGTGGCGAAACAGCATTAACTTGTTTCCCCATATTTGTAGTCCCGTTTTGATCCACTTTACATGGCGCACAAAACGTGGGAATGAGGGCACGAAACAACACAAAACACGCACAAAACATTGCAAAAGAAACCATCTCGAAATTCATTGGTGGCGGAATAGTGGGTCACTTTTGCACCACCTTTGAGGCCCATTTTGACCCACTCCCTATGACGCACAAAACGGCACAGAACACGCACAAAACGATGTGATGGGAATGACTTCAAAATTCGTTGGTGGCGGAACAGCATTAACTTGTTCCGCCATATTTGTAGGCCCGTTTTGACCCACTTCCTGTGGCGCACAAAACGCGGGAATAGGCACAAAACGCGCACAAAACGATGCAAAAGAAACCACCTCGAAATTCATTGGTGGCGGAATAGTGTTTCACTTTTGCCCCTCCTTGGTGGCCCATTTTGACCTACTTCCTATGGCGCACAAAACGTGGAAATGGGCGCACAAAGCGGCACAAAACGATGTGATGGGAATGACCTCAAAAATTCGTTGGTGGCGGAACAGCATTAACTTGTTCCGCTATATTTGTAGGCCCGATTTGACCCACTTCCGGTGGCGCACAAAACGTGGGAATAGGTGCACAAAACGGCACAAAACGCGCACAAAACGATGCAAAAGACACCACCTCGAAATTTATTGGTGGCGGAGCAGTGGGTGACTTTTGCCCCACCTTGGAGGAACATTTTGACCCACTTCTAATGGCGCATAAAACGTAGAAATAGGCGCTCAAAATGGCACAAAACACGCACAAAACGATGTGATGGGAATGACCTCAAAATTCGTTGGTGGCGGAACAGCATTAACTTGTTCCGCCATATTTGTAGGCCCGTTTTGACCCACTTCCTGTGGCGCACAAAACGTGGGAATAGGCACAAAACGCGCACAAAACGATGCAAAAAAAAACCACCTCGAAATTCATTGGTGGCGGAACAAGTTAATGACGGCGGACATCACCAGACGGAAAAACACAATCAAATTCATCACGTTTTAGTAGATAGAAGAAGGCAATCTAGCATAATTGATATCCGGTCGTTTAGAGGGGCTGATTGTGACACTAACCACTACCTGGTAGCAGCGATAATACGAGAGAGATTATCGTTGAATAAAGGTAATATTCTATGTCCGAAAACGGAGAGATTTAATTTAAAGAAATTAGAAGAGAGCCAGGTAAGAGAGAAATACCAGATTGAAGTTTCGAATAAATTCTCGGTTTTAGAAGATTCGGAGTGCACTAGGGTTCAGGATATTTGGATTGAAATTAGATAAAGTATTAAAATTTCAGCAAAAGAAAAATTGGGACACGCGGAAATAAGTAGGAACAAACCATGGAATGCACTAAACTAGCAGAGAAGAGAAAACAGGCAAAATTACACTGGCTAAAAAATCCGAATGAAATAACTACACAAAATTTCGCAGATATCAGGCGGGAAACTTCCAAAACTTTTAGAACAAAGAAACGCGATTTTTGAAAGCTAAAATTAAGGAACTTGAAGATAATAGTAAAAATAAAAATATTCGGGACATGTATAAGGGGATCAGCAAATTTAAAAAAGGCTATCAACCTCGTACATATATACTAAAGAAAGCTGACGGTACAGTTCTCACTGATACGGACAGCATCTTAAATAGATGGAAGGATTTCTTTGACGACTTGCTGAACACGCAGCCAAAACTAATGTGCGTGGAGAAAAAGAGATACACATCGCAGAACCGTATATTCCACAACCCAACCGCATAGAAGTAGAAACCGTTATAAAGAAATTAAAGAAACACAAATCTCCGGGTGTAGATGAAATTCCGGCTGAGTTAATTTTAGCTGGTGGCGAAAAATTGTGGAACAAGATACACAAACTCATTCTCCTTATCTGGAACAAGAAAGAATTACCACAAGAATTGAAAGAATCAATTATTGTTCCAATTCACAAGAAAGGCAACAAAACTGACTGTAATAATTATCGAGGCATTTCTCTTCTGTCAAAATCCTACAAAATCCTTTCAAATATTCTATTAGCAAGACTGACCCCCTACGCAGATGAAATTATTGGAGATTATCAGTGCGGATTTAGACGAAATCGATCAACTATCGACCAAATATTTACCATTCGCCAAATACTCGAAAAAAAAAAGTGGGAATACAATACCCCGGTACATCAACTATTTATTGATTTTAGAAAGGCGTACGACTCGATTAGGAGAGAAACATTATACATCGTTCTTACAGAACTTGGAATACCGAGAAAGCTAATTAGATTAATTAAGATATGTTTAAATGAATCCCAAAGTACAGTCCAGGTAGGGATTTTTTTGTCCACGAGCTTTCACGTCGAAAATGGCCTGAAACAAGGAGATGCGTTTTCGCCATTATCATTTAACTTTGTCCTGGAATACGCTATAAGGGAAATCAAAGATAGCAACCAGGGCCTACAGTTGAACGGTATTCACCAGGTTATGGCATATGCTGATGATGTAAATTTAATAGGGAATGGTAGGAGAACAATAGAAAGCAATGCAGAGATCTTATTAAACGCTTGTAGGGACATGGGTTTAGAAGTAAATGCAGAGAACACTAAATACATGGAAGTGCGCCGGGACCGTAATACGGCAAATTGTAGACGCGTTAAAATGTTAAATAATACTTTTCATAAGATGGATAGTTTCAAATATCTGGGATCAATATTAACAGCCGAAAATCATATTCAGGAAGAAATTAAATGTCGACTAAAAGCAGGGAATTCGTGTTATTACTTAGTTAAAAATCTCTTGTCGTCGCGAATTCTGTCGAGAAATTTGAAGCTTAAAATATATAAAACGATAATCATGCCTGTTGTTCTATATGGTTGCTAAACATGGTCGCTTAGTCTGAGGGAAGAACATAGACTGAAAGTATTTGAGAACAAGATCCTGAGAAGAATATTCAGACCCAAGAGGAACGGGAATGGGGAATGGCGGAAACATCATAACGAGGAACTACATAATTTATACGGTTTACCCAACATTGTTAGGGTCGTCAAGTCTAGGAGGCTTAGGTGGGCAGGTCATGTAGCTAGAATGGAAGAAAGTAGAAACGCTTTCAAAGTCTTGACTGGAAGACCAATCGGAAAACGACCATTAGGAAGACCTAGGCGTAGATGGAAGGTCAATATTAAGATGGATCTAGCAGAGATAGGAATACAAAGTAGAAACTGGATCCAGTTGGCTAAGGATAGAAGTCAGTGGAGAGCTTTTTTGAACGCGGTATTCAACCTCCGGGTTCCATAGGCCATAGAGTTAGTTAGTTAGTTATATTTTGTGATTTTAACCTTGAGTGAACTAGTGTTGCCTACAAGACTGCTGAATTATTTTGTCTTGAGAACGAGACGAGAATTGTCATGTTTCTGGTCTCGTCTCAAATCTCAAAAGATACGTCTTATCTAGACTTTCGTCTCGTTTCTGTAGCCAAACCCGAATCAAAGCTGTCAGTATCCTTAAAATTCCACAGGTATTCCAGAAAGCGTTCGTATTCACGTCTGGACCATATAATTGGCTAGTTGAAACCGAGTACAATATGCTCCATGATACAGTCGAATGTTTCTTCTTTCTGGAAAGCCCTTTCCAATTGCTGGTAAATTCAAAGATGCTGTTATACATGGTTGACTGTGTTACTGGCAACAGAATACAATGAAAGTGTAGAAAATTTGTATACGCTCAGTGCTGTAGCAAATATCTTTGGGGCCTCGACTCAGGGGGTATTTGGGGACCCGAAATCAGCTAGTTGCACTCTGTGCAAGAGGATATTTGGATGCCTCCAATCAGTGAGTTATTTTGAAGTTGAAAGTTGCTCTCCTTGTCAGAAGGCATAAAACGATCCCGCTAGGATAGATCAAATAGGATAAAGGTTGGTAATATTGTGGTATAAGTAATTTTATATTAGCATCAACCACAACTCTGCGTGGAATTGGAAGGTTTACCCGTCCGTACGTTTACATATTCCTTTTAGGAAGCGTATAAATCTTCCAAATCCACGCACAGTTATGTCATGGTAGCTTTTAATATCAAATTACTTATGTCGTTATATTATGAAGCTTTACCTTACATAGTTTACCTGATTGATTCTGCAAGGTGTCTCCCTCAGTGATTCACTTGCTATTCGTAAGGGTCCGGGAATAAGCTGTACTGTACATTTTTTCTCAAAAACCTAAACTGCCTTTCAGAGACTAAGACCAAAGAGCTGAATCTAGAGTCCCTTGAATTTGCTTACAAGGGAAATCTATTTTCGTTTATTCTCTTATGGAGCAGCATGCATATTCTTTAATAGAAATAGACAAACTGGACATTGCGTTTCCAAGTAAATGCAGGGGTAAATTGAGGGGGAACGCGGGACGACTTCATCCTCCCACTTGCAGGAAATATCTGTGGCGTCCCCCCACCTTCTATAAAAATTACAATGGCAAAGATAGGCAAAGGGGAAGGCATGATACCATGCGGTCCTCTACCTCTTCAAATCCACTTTTACCCCTGAGTAAATATAGAAATAGCATGTAGAAAACAATCATAAAAATGACAAAAAAGGATAGACAAAAAATGATATAAAAGTCGAAAACTGGCATACTGTATGATACCAGATCCAAGGCTGTAGAATGGCTTGGCCCGTGATGAATCAGTCACTTCTACCCTTTTGTATGTAATAGATTATAAAATTAAATTACATTATGGGTTTATTTATTTACTAGCAGCGTTCACCCCGCTTCGCTGCGGTCACCCCGGAACGCAATAAACTTTGTTACTTAGATAATTTTTACTTTTTCGCTTTCAAGTGATATGATAAAAACCATAGAAGATTGCAGTAAATCTTAACATTATATCGCCTGTCATTTATGTTAACCCGCCCCGCTTCGCTGCGGTCATCCCGGTGCTGGCATATTGTAAAAGTGTCTGTAAAAATAAGCAAATCAATTAAAAAATTTTAAACAGAAGATTCAAGCTATTTTCCGCTGTATATCGCCTGTCATTTATGTTAACCCGCCGAGTGACACGGTCATGCGGGTTGCATATAAATACGTTTATTTTTACCTATGATGAACTAATAACAAAGGATTTGTACGTTATGGACACTTGAATGGTCAATTATCTCAAGACACTGGTAATTAAAAATTAAAGTGATATGATAAAAACCATCTAGGGTCCAAATCCTAATAACCCCCCAAAAATGAAAGAAATTGGTTCAGCCGTATTAGCGTGATGAGCGGACAAAATTTTGTACGTTCTCTTTTATATATATAGATTATCATTTTATGCAGTTATGGAAGAAAAGCAAACTTACAAATTGTACAATTATAAGAAAATTTTTGTTTGTAAACAACATTTTCTTAAATAACGAAATTAAAATTTTGAAACATTATTTCTACTTTACATTAAAAAAAAAAATCATTCTCCGGACAGTGGTATATTGTACGGGATCCTTTGTAATGTACCATTACAGTTGAGAAAATGGCAATTTTTTTACTCACCCTGTACCTAGTGATTTTTTTTTTAAAAATCGATTTCGGTTTAATTACACAATTTATTTATTCTCTTTACTTCAAATTAAATGTAATGGATCGAAAGGTCTCATTAGGAATCACATTTTAACGGAATAAAATGTTTATTTTATTTTGATTAATTGTAAATCCCATTTTCTCATAATCGAGTTGAATAGTTACAAGGTTTACCTTTCTGACGTCATACCGAAATATAGTTCCGTCATTGGGTATAAATTTTCTTAATTTCGGACCAATGTAGATTTTGGCTAGGTACCTAAACTTTCCCTCACCCCCCCCCTCACTAGTCCATAGTCACTTTCAGATACGGTTATATCTGAATTTCACCAATTTCTATTCGCTTTGTAATTTCCGCGGCTGAAAGATTTCGTCCTGATTGGAGAAATCCTCCTATCCCTGTCGTTTTAGGCGCAATGTTATCATTCTTAGAAAAAAAACGCCGTAGGAGGCACGGCTTGTGATGCGTGCTGCCACATAGCTGGTTAAAAGACTTGAAACTTCCAGAAAAATAAGGTAAAATTTTAGTTTCTCTGTCACAGTAAACGCCATATGATTATTTAGGAGCTGACAAATCTACATTTTCGTTAAGTGAACTGTAAAACAAAGGAGAAATAGGAACAAGCTTTTCAGACGCCATATTGCTCGTTATCCAAGCCAAAGCATAGACAATTTAGTTTCAGTATGGAATCTTTGAGAAGGCCGGTTCTATAATTATAAATTTGTTTGGTGATAGTAACAAAAAGATCAGTTAGGGATTAGGGGAAATACGACCTGGTTTTATTTTCGTGTATACAGTAAATGTGATTTTTAAAATTATTTATTTAGTAATCGCATGTACACAGTAGGTTTCATAGTTGCAATGTTAAATCTCAGAATGACAGCTTAATCTAACTAAAGCGGCTCCTATTCCTTTTCCAAATTGAACCATTTCTAGCAGGGAATGGGTTAGTAATTGTTTGTTTTAGGGCCTTTTCCCCTCTCAGGGGAAAGATCCCTCAATACACCTTGTCAAGGTGCCCTCAGGGCATCAAATTCTAGTAAACATGCTTTAAACGATTGGTCAGGTCAGTTGGACCTAGGGTTTACTCTTCTCATTTTGCCCCCATAAAGTTTAATAGAGCAAATTTCATATACCGACATGGAGTAATGTGTTTGAAGGTACTTGTCTTCAACATGCATGTAATTAAATGGTGCTTGTTTGGTTTAGTAGTTTAGTATATATATTGTTATGTGTAGATAGTAGTTTTGTGTGAATGTGTGACGTTACTGTGCGAGGACAGTGTAGTTACGTATGTAAACTCATTACCATTTTTCTAACTAAAAGTAACTAAACCAGAATAAATATCATAGATTTGATTAGCAACTGTAAGGCTATATTTTAGTACACAGCGAATTATTTCTCTACTACAGCGCCATCATATCCATTTTCGGTAGCCAATTGTTTGTTGACATTATGACATCGCATTAGTTAGTGATCTAGATTGTTTGATTTTGGCTCCTTATTTCTAAATTACATCCCATGGACATGGGTTTCGGTCCATATGAGTGTACATTCATATAAAATAGCATGAGACCTTACTGTTCTGAAAATTACAGCTTGCTATGTCAATTAGCAATCGAAATATCCACTGAAATCAAGAACACCTATTTTCTTAATATAAATACGCCCACATCATGTTACTGTTTGTTTTAAAATGTAATATTAAATTCTCTTTTCCCGTGGCTGTAGAAAAAATTCCATTGTTGCTTTAGTTTTATCAGCAAATCAGAAATAAAATCATCGTTGACAATTTAACTTTCAGTGTGTGCACGTATGACTTTTTTTAAAAACAAAACTGCGAAGTAAATATAAGTTGGTGTTTCGTAATAAGAGTCTGTAGTTCGATGAATGTTATCGTGTAGTAGTTTAAGCGTGACGGATCATGATAATTATAATTTATTAGTGCGTAATGTAAATAAGTTTATGGCCTTCGTATAAATATATGTAGTAGGGTGTCCATAAAGCATTACTTCGCGCGAAAATGGGTAAATAATGAATGAATGTAATGATATAGTCCAGGAAATCTAGAGCAATTTTACCCTCAACCTGGGCAAAATTGCAACCTTTAGTTTTACACCTGTATTTTGTTTAGATACCTCACCTGATGAAAATATCCAAAATCCGACAAAATCGGACCACGGGAACACACCCAAAAACGGTTTCAAAATGGCCGACCATGTTTTTTTGAAAAAATCGTAGACCTTTACGTTGGCGGCTCTAGTAGCCCTCTTAATTGACACAGAGACATGAATGATACCTCGTTGGAACGCTCGTAGACCACAAATTCCAACGACGTGACTTTTGTACTCATCATGCCCAACCCGTAGAAGAAAAAGAAGAAAGTTGATTTTTGTTTTTTAATTGATATTTCTTGGACCCTGGCAACATTGTACGGCCTCATACGCCGGCAGAAAAATTCCCACGCGTAGACCAGACATCGGTAACAATAATATAAAAAAATGAAGGACGTAGGTTCAACAGTAAGGGAGATAAAAATTCGGAACCGCGGACAAAGAAGGGTCACTATTGGTCTAACTTCTGTTCCTTAGATGTAGCATCCTCCCTAATTGTCACAGAGACATGAAGCATACCGCGTTGGAAAGCTTATAGAACCCCCTTACCAGTGACGTATTGTTTGTGCTCCCTGTGACCAATCTGTAGAAAAAGAAGAAGAAGAAACCTTGAAAAAATTGGGAAAATCTACATTTTTACCTTTCTTGGGCTCTGGCAACCCTGATAATCGTTGAGTATAGGTGGAACAAACGATACGTCGTTGGAAATGGGGTTCCATAAGCTTTTCTACATATCATAGTCTTGCATGAACCTAGGCACTGAAGAACCATGGCTGATTCCCTTACACGTTTGTGTACCATCTGCAGAAGCCTAGATCCTGACGATAACCTCATCACACTTCAAGAAAAGGGAGCTGAAGGAGTGAACAATGCCAGTAAGGCTCGCGGTAGTAACATTCTCGCCGCTACAAGTATGGTGGTTCATATCTCTTGTCGCAAACGTTACATTGATAAAAAAATATTGCGATTGCCCTAAAAAGAATAACGTCATATCCGATGCAAGAACGAGTTACTCGCTCGTCGGATGGGTTCTTCAACAGCAACAGTGACTGCCTGTTTTGCGGAACGCCTGTCTTATTTGATGACCGTCACGTGTTGAAATCAGAAAATGTGCGAGTGAAAACACAAGCATTGCCACACAATATTTTAAAGTGTTGCAATGAACGAAACGATACCGGGTCATAAACTGTCCGAGGTCGAATTGAGTACTTGTCATCTGATCTTCATGCTGGAGATTGTGTCTATCACAGATCTTGTAGTATCAACTTTCGAACAGGTAAATCAATTCCTCAACAATACTGCACCGACAATGAGTCAGCATAAAAAAAATTCCGGGCTGGCCGACCTACAAATGATGAGAGAATCCGAGCATTTCAGCGCATTTGTAGTTATTTGGAAGAGCACGATGATGAGCAACTAACTGTGGGAGAACTTGTTACAGAAATGGGCACATTTCTTGTAGGGACTGATCACATTGCATATGACGGACGACGCATAAAGCGTCAACTAATGGAGTAATTCGGTGAAAAAGAATATTTTCTATTGACAGTGGAAAAAACGACTTCATTACACTTCGAGAAACTGCCAATCACATTCTACGGGCATATCGTGATTTACCACTAGAGTATTATGAAGAAAAGGAAAAAATAGAATAATATAAACCGTAGCTCGACTGATCAAAGGCGACATAAAATCCAAACTACATATCCTTCACCCAGCGACTTGAGCATTCAGGAATTTCTTCAGTACATTCAACCTAGCCTTAAACTATTCTATGCCATACTTTTTGCCGGAAAGGGCAATGAAACCAAAATAACATCGATTGGCCAGTGTTTGATGCAAGCAGCCAGACCAAGAGATATGTTAGCTCCTCTGCAGTTAGGTGTTGCTGTGCAGCTGCACCACCACTATCGATCGAAACACCTGATTGACAGGCTGCATCACCTGGGATTTTGCTCTTCATATGCGGAAGTGCAGCGGTTTGAACGCTGTGCTTCAAGTACATTTGGTAATCGTGTGATCGAAATGCCAGCAGACCAGACTCTCCTCTTTGCAGCGGATAATGTAGACCATAATCTCCAAACGCTGAGTGGTTTAGGCACATTCCATGGTATAGAAATGTTGGCGGCCATTACTCCATTCACTACTACCAGTCTAACCATTCTTCGGAAGCACGTCTCTGATGCTGATGTGAAGTCCCTTGCCAGTGTTCCCATTCAGGCATACACTGAAGCCAGGGCTATTCTTGAAAAGGTCAACTGTGAACTGGCAACAGCACCATCACCGAACGAAAGCTCCCTGGATATTTTGTGGAAACCTTCCTGGCACTTTCCGTCACGCACACCAAACTGGTCAGGAATGATGCAGGCCATTCACGCAGATCCATCTCTTCATCATCCAGGGAAATCCATTGTTCTCTGCTTACCGATTATTGACCTCCATCCATCTTATATGCCATGCATCTATTCCACTTTAGTGTACCTGAATAATCTTGCGAGAAAATATAAAGTCACACCAATCATCACCTTAGACCAACCACTGTTTAGGAAAGCTTCACGTATCCTGCATGACAGAGCACATAACACCCGTATTAAGGACATGGTTGTCCTGTTGGGCTTATTTCGTACTCTCATGAACCTTCTAGGAGCAATTGGTTCCCTGATAGATGGTTCAGGCTTACGTGAAATCTTGCATGAGGTTTTATGGAGAAAATTCGGTTGTACATATGTTAAGTGGCAAGTCCGTAGCAAGAGCCTTCCGTGCGCACATGATGGGTGACCTCGCATTAAGTGTATTGCTTGTAGAGAATGTTTTTCTGGAGACCGATAACGGAACACACAGAACTATCAACGATGCTTACTCTCTCTATCAGAGTCTGATGTCGGGTGAGATTACTGTAACTGGAGCTAGTTCTTCACATCTTCTTCAAGAAGCCCGAGAAAAAATAGAAGCACGAAAGTCAGAACTTATTAACACATCAAAAAAAAGTCAGTTGTTTCTTGCATACCAGCGCATGTTGACTACAGCAAGGAAACTTGTGGCAGCAGGCCGAATAGGAAGCTGGGAGGATCACCTTGATGCTATAGCAGAGTGCATTCCCATTTTCGCTGCAGCAGGACACTTCAATTATTTGAAGTCGACTTGCTTGTACCTGCAAACAATGTTAACGCTGCCATCGGTTAATCCAACGTTCACGAAAGCTTTCAAAATGGGTTCGGAGTTATTAGAAGAAGCAACCGTTATTGGGCTGGGTTGTCCTCTGATCTAGTCAGACAGTAGGTTCTGATGAGATCGCTAAAATCCACTGGAGGTCTAACCCATGGGAGTGGAATTTCGGAGATGCAACGATCTTTGTGGGTGCTCTCAATGCCAGCATGCTCCGAGTACAATCTGGCGATGCAAACTCTTACTCACACAGCATATGTCACTAGCGAACAACATAAAGGAGCCGAAACGTCAAGAATGTGATATCAGTGACACACGTCGCATGCTTGCACGACTGCAGCCCATTTCACCATTTGACGGAGACAAATCGTTGAGAAACATTGCCACTGGCGTCACACCGGATTCCTCGGTCAACGTTCATAATTTATTTTCAGTTGGGGCAGACTATGCGAAGAAACTATCTGGTAAAGACCTGTTCACTGTGAAGGGGAAACGTGGAGATAAAGTCAAAACTCTAGAATCCCCGAGTAGTGTTAAAATCAGCAGCGATATCTCCGTCGATCCGAATCTTTTGTTTCAAAGACTGTTAGTTGTCGCTAATGCAGGCAGCACATCTTTAGAGGAGACCTTAGCGCATGAATTATGTGCCTACCCATCGGCTTTATTTGAGTCACCCAGCATGATGCGTAAGGCAGACAAAGCCCCACTGGCCTATGCGATACGAGAGTTCAGCAAGCAGCAGAGCGCACAGTTTGAGTGAACGGAGCCAGACAATATTCTGTATGTCTTAGACGGAGGATCTCTGTTACATACACTACCATGGTGTAAAGGCAGTTCGTACGACAATATCGCTGCATCATTTGCTGAGTATACGGTTCGTAAATATGGCACATCAACCATCGTGTTTGATGGGTATGGAATTTGCTCACCATTGTTCATTGCAACTGTGCTTCCGGGTGTGCAAGAACGTATTATACTTGCAGAAAGCATGCCCTTCGATGTACTATTGCTAGTGGTGTGTGCAAAGAAACTGAATGTTCTAACTCTTTAAATGAATATGGTAAGGACAGTGTTAGCGTAGGCGATGACGATGTAGATGTGTAATTTGCCTCCCAAAGTATTTCGTCTTCCCATTCTTTTGCCTAAGAATATTTTTGCTTTATATATAGGTGTTATGTTTCTATAAAACGAATTGTCTTGTACACTGTATTATGGTATAACCTTTTTTTTGCTATTGCTTGTGGCGTATGCCAAGAAACTGAATGTCTTAACTGTTTAAATGAAAATGGTGAGGACAGTATTAGCGTAGGCAATGACGATGTCGATGTGTAATTTGCCTCCTAAAGTCTTTCGTTATTCCCATTCTTTTGCTTAAGAATATTTTTGTTTTATGTATAGTACTTATATTAAAGCGACCTTTGATTTAAAGAAAGAAACAAGATTTTTCATGCGTAGAACGATTATCAGGGTTGCCAGAGCCCAAAAAAGTAAAAGTGTAGATTTTCCCAATTTTTAAAGATTTCTTCTTCTTCTTTTTCTACAGGTTGGACACAGGGAGCACAAACGATACGTCACTGGCAAGGGGGTTCCATAAGCTTTCCAACGCGGTATGCTTCATGTCTCTGTGACAATTAGGGAGGATGCTAGATCTAAGGAACAGAAGTTAGACCACAGTAAAAAATATACACAGTGACCCTTCTTTGTCCGCGGTTCCGAATTTTTATCTCCCTTACTGTTGAACCTACGTCCTTCATTTTTTTATATTATTGTTACCGATGTCTGGTCTACGCGTGGGAATTTTTCTGCCGGCGTATGAGGCCGTACAGTGTTGCCAGGGTCCAAGAAATATCAATTAAAAAACAAAAATCAACTTTCTTCTTCTTTTTCTTCTACGGGTTGGGCATGATGAGTACAAAAGTCACTTCGTTGGAATTTGTGGTCTATGAGCGTTCCAACGAGGCATCATTCATGTCTCTGTGTCAATTAAGAGGGCTACTAGAGCCGCCAACTTAAAGGTCTACGATTTTTAAAAAAAAAACATGGTCGGCCATTTTGAAACCGTTTTTGGGGGTGTTCCCGTGGTCCGATTTTGTCGGATTTTGGATATTTTCATCAGGTGTGGTATGTAAACAAAATACAGGTGTAAAACTAAAGGTTGCAATTTTGCCCAGGTCAAACCGCATTTTGACTCGACTAATATAGTAATAATACGATATAAAATATGAATGAGATGGTAGGACACTCGTACTTAAATGAATAGGCCCAGTGTATATTATATATGGAGAATATGAATATGTTTTACTGAAAATCTCTCTCGTTTTGGCTTCTACAGCAGTACATTCATCCAACCGAGTTTGCTATTGGATAGTAATGTGTAGTTGGGAATTGTATGTTACTTCGCATTTAAGTACCTCATATTAACAGCCCCGGATCTTAAGCCTTTCATCAGATAGGGAAGCATCATGTGGGAATTACTTTTAAAGGTTGACAGAAATGATAATTAAGAAAAAAAAACTGCTATATCCTGTGATCATCGAAAAGTACAGGTTTGCTCATTTGTACCTTTAACATTCATTGACTCTCCGAGATTTTTTTCTTCGTTGCTTACCTTATTTAACGTGCAGTGTTCATATAGTTAAAAGCTTAGATCGGACTATCCGATTAAATCAACCGCTACTAAATTAATATTTATGTCCATTGCGTAACCGGATGTCGTCCCCTGATCCTCTTAAGTATTTTTCGCTTCTTTTCTTAGTTTAATTAGATGATGGAAATTAACGACATCCCAGACCTTGGCATGTCTGCGCTGGGTAGCCATCGGTGATGTTTGGTCACTGAAATCACCTATCCAAAATTCAGTTTATTTAATTTTTTTTTTATTTTGGTAAATTAGCGTTAGGGAAATCTTAGCTGTTACTCTAGTTTCATTACTATTCTGAATTTTTTTAGTTTCTAAGAGGTCGGATGACTTTTATTCCTTTTTAAAATTCTAAATTAGAGCCTTCTCTAACCTTCCGGTGGATTCCGGGGTCGTTAATGGCGTTGACCGGATACGGTGAGTGGTGGGATTTCCCTAAAGCCTTTGTCTTTCCGAAAATCCCATCGAGGGCACAGACTCGTCTCGTCGTTGCAGACATTTGTTTTTCGGCTATTTATTTGGTAAGCCGGACCCCTTTTGGCATAAAAGAGAATATTTGGTTATAGTATGTAATATACATAAATTCGACCACTTATCTTTCGTAGTTGTAGTGTTCTGTCTCCTCTCTTTTTACCTATTCTTTCTTCTACTTCTTCTCTAAAGTTTTTTTTTAATTTCCAACCTTCCCACTGGTTTTGAAAATCATGAAAACATACAATGTTCATATCACTTATTTCGATCGTATGTACTAACTGAGACATCGAGGGATACAATTCGTGGAGGTATTTTCGGTATTTCAGAACAACTTACTACCGTCTTTCACGATACTCAACCCACCATGGGAGGGACTGAAGAAAGGCACACTACGATTTCAGATATCCAGAAGCTTGATTATTGTTCATCGATCGTACAAATTATATCCATTGATTACTGATTTCTGGTTTTCTTTCTATTGATTGGTTATATGGTGTGTATGTATTAGTAGTTTGGGTCCACTAGTTTCAAATAGCCTTGATTTTTTCTTTCTCTGTATATACATCTCTCTATATATGCTTACATAGTTTGAAAGGTTACGTGCCTGCTCTATTTGTTGTATTTCCACCTCTTGTGTCAACTTATTAAATAACATCAACCATTTCTTTATACGCGTATTTTAGTAAATTGAATTATTATTGATTATCGGGTTTATATATATACATGTCAATGTTGCAACTTATGAAAAGAAAAAGAATTTTGTTAGTCAGGGTTTTTGTTTTGCTTTGAGCCAAGAAAATGTGAATACTTGTTGAATATGAAAAGGTTATGTAGAATTTAAATGTCGACGAAATACTAAGATTGATATTAGAGTGAAACTTATTATATTGAGTAATATGAATATATATATATATATATATATATATATATATATATATATATATATATATATATATATATATATATATGCGAGTATTTATGTAAAGGGCTCGGTATTTACCCTGGTTGTTTTAGGTTGCCATAGATTTTGACACCCGATATTTGACCAACTATTTGTGTTTGTAAAATATTGCCGCGCAATTTGTGACAAATGACACCTTATTGATTTCTTAGTAATGTTCGTAACTATTAAATTTTTTAATACTATGTTAAATATTGCATGTAAATAGAACAAGTAGCAGGTCGTAAAAATAACCCTAATCCGTATTTAAAGTTATTTTGCGAGATGATAGTGAAATCAGTAAACTATGAAACAGTGCGCCCCAAATCCTTCCCCTACGATTGGAAACCTAGCTATTTGTCGTTCGTCAGTTCAGTGACTAAAATCTTTTGACTCCACGATTTAGACCAAAAATCAAATTTTAGTGATCTTAATTTGAACTAAATGTGATTAATAATTTCGTAATGTGAATACAGGACCTAGACAGATCCAAAGACCTAACTCCATTGAGATATCATATAGTATTATGGAAATATGTTAACAATGTCTGGGACTGGATTCGATATTTTTTTAAATCTTAATAAATTTTGAAATTTTATACCAATTGCGTCAAGTGACGAAATGAAAATTATATATAATATGAAGAAACTAATTTTTTGTCTGTAGTTAAGACAAACGATTAAATACTCTCATGAACACCAATCATAGTGCATAAAGAGATTTGATAAAGGAGTTACTATCGACGTGAGAACAAGGACTCATAAAATTGTCGAAACGTCCCCTCTTGAGACTCAATAAAAGTGCTACCAAAGTTTTTTTTAAAATAAGTAAAGAATTTATTCTTCTTTCGCATTGATATGTACTCGTTTTGTACTGAATGCCAAATATGTTCCATGTTAACCCTTGTTTTTCTTTCTCTCTCTCCTTCTTTCGTTTTGTTGATTTTTTAAACGTAATCCAATTTTTTAATGTATCTACAGAGAGAAATGTATTATTCTATATTGTTGAAAGTAACAGATTTCTGTGCATGTCTAAAAACCATAATATTATTATTATTAAGTTTTTTAAATTCATGTATCAAACTTTTTCTGTTATGTCAAACTAAGTTTTCTTTTCTTGCAATGTAATAAATGTCTATAGAAATGTAGTTAGGTTAGTTCAATTCAACTAAATGCAACCTGAAGTATACATTGTCCAGTATGAATGTGAGTGTGAGTGAAATGTTGGTTTAGTATTAAGTGCACCAATTCTTTTGACATATATGTGTGATTTACTATAATTAATGGTAGCTGGCAATTAAAGTCGTTGAAAGTCAATACTAACTTACTTTAAGTTGGCTCTACAGAGGAAGCAAAAAGGACCGAAGTAGCCTGAACGAATGATCATCATGGGAAAACTGTGAAAGTCAAAATCTTCGACAAATATATGTTACTCTGATTTTTTTACTGTGGTCGATTCTAGCATGCCGTCCACTTCATCGTTTATACTTCAAGTACTGGATACTCGTCAAGAATTTTGGAAATATTTAATAAACTGTTAAATTAAACTTTCTCATCTATCTCAGAGCTAAATTGGGATAATTCCGTAGTTGGGGTTGCATGGATCTAGGTCTGGGAGGTATGGGTTAACATGTGTCTACCTTTGATCACCTTAATACCAAATATTTAACCAATAGCTATTGGAAATGATCCCAATTCGATAATTATTCACTTTCCTTTACCATATTTCTCAAAAATATCCAGTAACAGTTACCCTCTTTTCTCATATTCTTACTTTCCCTCTGTTTCCTCTCTCCCTTTTTATCCCAACTTTTTCTTCTCTTCTTTACTTCTTCTTCTATTTTAATAAAACTGAAAAGGGGGTCGTGACTGGGAATTCCATATATAATAAACACGGTCATGTATTTATTTTACTTTATTTTATTTTTCTTCGGAAGTCCGATATAAAAGTTTTTTCAGTTTGGTTGAGCCTTGAAGGTTTCGAAAGAAATGAATTATATATATATATATATAATTAGATATAAGCTGATAGCTTCATGAATATTCCCCCACCAGGGGTGAAGGGTTCCCACTCACGACTTACTCCATGCATCTCATTTACACGATACAGGGTTTCCTCTCTTTTGTTTGTTTGTTTCTCTTTCTTTTCTTTTCCTTTCTTTTCCCTTTTCAGTTTACTCTTGTTTACTAAAATCAGTACGGAGCATACGTTATCCATATGCTACATACGCACTACCCTTAGGTATTACATCATGACGTTGCAGAATGTCTGATATGTAATAGTCTTCCTTACATTACATACATATTTGTATGTTACCTTCGTCAGCTATATGTTATATACGACCATTTGTATGTGAGATCTTGACCGCCTATATTGTTTCATGCGGAAAGTACGTATAGATGGAACACTTACACAGAAAGTATTATAAAACATGAGTTTTCAGTTATACGTTTGCTGTACGTTAAGTCCAAAAACTACAGGATTTACAAATGTAATATACGTTTTTACGTACACCACATTCATTTTTTCTCTGTGTACCAATCCATTACAGCATACCTCCATATAAATCACTTGATTGTACTTGTTAATTATAGTATTATCCATATAAGTTCTTAAAGAGGAATCCAAATGAAATGTGACGAGCAGGTGCGTGAGTTTATATTGTATAATGCGAAACGTTTTAATAACTAGAGATAATCGAATATCATGCGGATAATATAATAAGACGTGTAACACAAGAGCACGCTAAATGTATCGTGGTGCACAGAATTGTAGTACGTTGTAGTCGGAGCGCCTGAGAGTAAAGGTTCTTTCGTAAAGGATTTGTAAGAATAGTGCTGTACCAAACAAGATTTCAGATATATCAATAATAATTAAAACTTATTTAGCTTAACAGAGGTTCGCATCAAATGGAGGGATGAACCTTCAGGTTGCTTACGCTATAAAGTGCGTTCGTTAATTGTTATAAGAAATCAAACGGAGAACATTATAATTAATTTATTGCAACTTAACACTGTATTCTTGGGCGCCACACTTCAACACATATTGTTTCCTTTGCCTGAAACAATCCATCATTCAACCTGGAGGAGGCTACTTTCTCAAAATATATTATTTCTAGTAACAATTTCATTTAATGAAGTAAGAAAAAAATAGAACTTCGGATAGCTTTCTTTTTTCTTGTACAATTTCATGTGTTTAAACATTCCATTTACCATTGTCAGATCTGGAATTTTAGAGAAAGTGTGCGTACTTGTAGACAATAGATGGCAAATTATCTGATATATATTTCTTTAAAGTTAGCATATTACAGAAAACCAAACAAAGGGCTCAGAAAATTAAAATAATATTAGGGGAAAAAACTGAAACTGTAAAGAGGTTTCAGGTATATGTTGACACGATAGAAATTCTTTCAGAAAGAGAGGTCAGTGATTTTGTCACAATAGACAGAGAACACTTCCTTGACAAGTTAAAAAAAAGAAAAATGTATTCCAAAAGATTTCTTTGATATTACCAAATTTGAATCTGTTAAATTCGTTTACGCAACAAATAAAACAATAGAAAGGGTTCGAAATTAATATCAAGTACAGTAAATGTTGTGAAAAAATGAATAAAAATTTCTTTTGCAAATAGTGAAGTTTCAATAGACAACTATTCATTTGTACGACAAAAGTAAATTTGTATGTAGGAAAACTAGATGGAAATCCTAGTAGAACAAGAAAATTTTATCATAAATTTACTATAGAAGGGATATTTCAATTTATTCAATGTTTCCTTCTAATTTTTCATATATACTGCGATCTTACTGCGATCCAATATGTAACAATTTTAGAGGACCATCAAAATAAATTTCAAAATGTATTGTTTTTCTTCATATAAATAAGAGCAATCATATTTTATGCATGAAATCGCAACAAATTTGTAATTCAGGGTAAATAAAACTTCTAAATATTACATATGAGATCACTAGGTGAACACGACGGGTGTTCAGCCTTAGAGTAAGCGATCATGTTTCGCAACCATACAGCACAACAGACATGATTATGGTTTTATATATTTTAAGCTTAAGATTCCTCCATAGAATTCGCACCGACAAGAGGTTTTGAACTGAATAATAGCACGAATTCCCTGCTTTCAGTTGACACCTAATTTCTTCGTGTATATGGTTTTGGTCTATTGATATTGATCCTAGATATTTGAAAGTATCTATTTTATCGTAAGTATTGTTTGATTTTTTTTTTGACACACCCATAATTTGCAATACTACGATCCCGGCGAACTTCCGTGTACTTAGTATTCTCTACATTTACTTTCCAACTCATTTCTCTGTAAATGTTTAACCTCTACACGTCTTTCTATTGTTCTCCTAATATTCCCTATAATATTTACATCGTCAACGTACGCTATAATCTGGTGACTACGATTCAGCTCTAGGTCTCTGGTGGTTATCTTTGATTTTCCTTATAGCTTACTCAAGAATAAAGTTCAATAATAATGGCGACAACGCATTTCCTTTTTTCAGACCATTCTCAATGTGAAAGTTAGTGGACAAGAAGTTTCCTAGTCGGACTTCACTTTGGCATTCTTTTAAACACATCTTAACTAATCTAAATAGTTTTTTCGGTATTCCAAATTATGTAAGAATCATGTATAATAGTATATTTTCCTCCTAACTGAGTCTTAGGAATTTCTAAAAGAATAAATAAGTGATGTACTGAGGCATTGCATTCCCATTTCTTTTCGTGCATTTGTCGAATAGTAAATATTTGGTCGATAGTTGACCAATTTTGCCTAAATCCGCACTGATAATCTCCAATAATTTCATCTGCGTATGGGATCAATCTTGCCAATAGGATATTTGACAGGATTTTATAGGATATTGACAGAAGAGAAATGTCAAGATAATTATAATTGCAATCAGTTGTACAGCCTTTCTTGTGAACTGGAACAATGATTGATTCTTTCCACTCTTGTGGCAATTTCTTCCTGTTTCAGATGAGGAGGATGAGTTTATGATCTTATTCTACAATTTTTCCCGTCCAATTTCGCCTCGGAATTTCGTCTACATCCTGAGATTTGTGTTTCTTTAATTTCTTTACAACGGTTTCTACTTCTGTTCGGTTAGGCACTGGAATATACGGTTCTTCTGTATGTACTTCACTATCTCCATGAACATTAGTTTTCAGCTGCGTGTTCAGTAAATCGTCAAAAAAATCTTTCCTTCTAATTAAGATGCTATCTGTATCAGTGAGAATTGTTCCTTTGACTTTCTTTAATATATACGCACGAGATTAATATCCTTCCTTAAATTCATTGATATACTTATACATGTCCCGAATGGTTTTGTTTTTATTATTATCTTTGAGTTCATTAATTTCAACTTTCAAAAATCGCGTTTCTTTGTCCTAAAACTTTTGGAAGTTTTCCACCTGAGAGGTTTTTTTGTAATTATATAATTTGGATTTTGTAATCATCGGAGTTTGCCTATTTTCTCTATACTCTTATTTCCCTAACTCAATCCTATATTTCCTAACTCAATCGTTATAGATTTTAATGTGCTATCCTGTGAAGACCTCTTATATTTCATGTTCGAAAGCTCATGTCCATTTTAATTTTCTGAGCTCGTACCAAGTTATTAGTCCTGGTACGAATGTTTCTGAACAAGTGCCTTTTCACAGGACTAGGTTGTTAGCCTCACGCCAACCCGCAAGCAGATAGACCACCTCTTGTCGTCTGTCCACGACTGTTTATTCAATATATTTGCAGCTAACCTCTGTATCTAGAGATCTTCTCGATCTGCAACCTGAGGACGCACCATGACACGGAAATTTCAAATAATAATAATAATAATAATAATAATAATAATAATAATAATAATAATAATAATAATAATAATAATAATAATAATAATAATAATAATAATAATAATAATTTTCATGTAAGTAAATAGGCTAAGAATGGAAGATGGCGCTGTGTTCAACATCGTTAAACTCACATCAAATTGTTGCAGATATAATCAACAAGAGAATAAGGCGAAGACGAAGAAGCAGCGAAAAAAAAAAGACGATTGGGGCGCGATTCTTTCGCCATATTTGTGTGTCAAAACTGGCAGTTGCCAAGCACAGTCAAGGTTATAGAAGAGGTGTGCGTCTATGGGCGGTGCCGGATCTACTTAACACAAAGGAAGAAGAATAAGGGTCAGTGATCCTGAAAATATCAAGTTAATATTTTGTTTTTATTTTAAAGAAAAAGAAAGTTTTTAGAATGATTTTATATAAGGAAAAAACAGCACAATGTTGAAGCTTTTATTGTGATATCAAACTGACCAAAAAAACTTCTAGCAGTAAAAGTTGTCATCGTATTCCTTTGATAATTACATACTACAATCTGATATGTGTGTGACATCACAGGGAAAAATGAGCAGTTGAACACGTCAGAAGACGCATATGTGCTCGGATAACTAATTAGGTATTTGCATGCAACCGTACATAATAAAATTCACCACGTTTGTTTATGTGTTCAAGGTTGAATCTAGTTTATTATTCAAAATATTGGATGATCACTTACGCAAAATTAAAAAAAGGAAAAATATATGACTGTACAAACTTGTTTCATAACTGTTGGTCGCTATCAAGATCCACACCTTACAGGAAGAAATGTATGAGTTAATTATCACATTCAATATATACGGTATATATATAAAGAATACTATCAGTTTGGATCTAAGGATGAGACACCTAAGAGCGTCGTAAATATACTCATTCGTTTTGTGCACACATAAATCTTACATACATCACGCAAACATATATAATTGGCAGAACGGTCAAGATAAGGTTATGAATACTTAAAAAGCGTAGATTTATAAACTGCACACACAGAACACAGCATATTTTAGAAATAGTTTCTGTTAGACATTTTAAAAACTAAATACAATTTATTAAATTTTTCCCCTTAAAATATGTAAATATATAACTTCTCTTCAGGGACATACGCAGGGATGGGTGTTGGAGGGTCCGGACGCCCCGGAATCCCGATTTTTATGAAAATTTAGTCTAATTCTAGGGGCAAGTTTACAAATTTTAATATAAATTATCAAAAAAGCGTTGTTTCTCAAAAACAGGTTTTAATAGAACATACATATTTAAAACATCTTGTCAAACACTTTGAAAACAAAGTTATGACTGGACATCGGGTCCATTAAGCACTAAAAACGCCAAAATATGAATGGAACAATGTTCTAAAAGTTGCCAAAATATGTACTCAAATATTCAGTAAATCTGCATTAAAAATGCGCTAGGATGGTAAATATATGATAGTCCTATTTTACCTTTTATTGAGCAAAATATATAAGAAAATAATTAAAAGCTTTTGTCTTTATTTATGATAAAATAATGATTTGACTTCAAAAATCCACGCATATAGCCCCTATGCGTATTTACTGAACTTTCGAGTTGCAACAAACAATTATGTGTTAGTATTCTGTAGTTTTTTGCCTGTCGTTTGACACATTTTTATCCATACAAAATTTATTTCTGCTCGAGTTGTTAGAGGACAATATTTCAATGATGAAATGTTACTGAGAAACAAGGGCGACCATGTTGTGGTTTCCAAGGGGGGGGGGCAAGTATAAGCGACGTTTCAAATTTTGCTGTAACTAATGTCTATTAGGTTTTCGATATTCCCATGTACATTTCCTCTTACGGGGGCGAGCGCCCCACCTTGCTCCCCCTGATGGGCGCCCTTGCTGAGAAAGCCCTTGATTTATAACTGATATAAATTTTAAACTTGAATGTTTATGTAACAATTGGGTCTGATTTTTGCATAAGCACTTTCCAACTACCTCTGGAGAAGCTTCATTGTTGCTGATTGAAATAGTTTCAATGCATTGGCAAATTTTAAGCTATGCGAGCTATCCTCTCTACTGTGTTATTCTCGAGTAGTACTTCGAACTACACAGGCAAGCATACCTCTCCCAAAATTTTACGGGTACAAGTAAACCTGGAAAGCACCCTACCTTAAAATTTAGTAGGGGTACCTTGGCTTATAAGTAGCCTACATATCCCTAATTTTTGGCAATGATCTTTGACATTAAAAAAAATGGGGTTGGTACATTATAGTCAAATCTTTATGACCTTTGACACTCAAAAGTTTTTTTTATTTGTTCTCTGAGAGGTTTAGAACTTTCGATTGCCAGGATATGTATCCTAAACCGTGCCAAGACAGTGAATGGTTCAAAGACGTAATGCACTTTGGAGGAGTGTCCAAACTTTCGAGTCCTGCTCACGGGCTCAATCGATCTCCAGAGCACTCTTGAGCAAGAAATGATTGTGTAGTTACCAGTGACTCCTCTATCTTACAGAAGCAGCGCTGGCTCAGTAATACCCTCCCTTCTAGTCCACTGGCTAGCACGTGCGCCTTCGGTGTGCTTGGTCCCGGGTTTGATTCACTGGGAATGTAAATGTGGGAGGAAACGGAGAATCTCGAGAAAAACTCATGGACACGATGTTGTCCAGTCACATGGTCTTGGATCGAACCAGAGAATCCTCATCCTAGAGGTCAGCTCTCTACCACCGTGACTCCCCTGCTGCTATCGTAATAATTTGTGTCCAAATATGTATTTTTTCTTGCTTAACATCCTAAGATTTTTCTCCTTTATCTCCTGAAAGAAAACTCACTTCGTGCTATAGACCAGTCACTAATTTCTGACGCCATTATTGATTTTCTTTGTATTTTTTGGTATCACCGTCGATCCCGTCAGCAATAATCGATTACATCTACCACATTGTCAGTCTTGTCGGTCACTATCGATCTTATTATCAATTTAATCGGCAACCGTTTTCTTTCGAAAAGTTACTGCTTTAAAATAGTCTACATAAAGTAAAAATAATTTTTAGATTTCATAAAAAAAAAAAAAAAAAAAAAAAAAAAAAAAATGTGCATCTCCGAAACTTTGCTTCCTAATAGGACGACGATCTCTGAAGAAGCACAGGCAAGTTAAAGGTTATGAGGTGTAGGATGAAGGAGATGCTGACAATAATTATTGAATTCTTCTTCATCTGAAATCAAACCCACAATCACGCGTGACAAATTCAGTTACGGTATGAAAACTATCAAAGGGAGTTAATTTGAAAAGAAAATGTCGTGTGTTAGTTGGAAAAGTTGGGTACCCATAATCTAAAAACCATTTTAACTAATCTATATATCCATCAGCACACCAATACGAAGGTGGTGGATTCAGTGATTCAATGGCTAAGCATTCACTTCTTTTTCGCGTATGGTCGTTCATTTGATCCCAGGCTACGAAAGTGTGTGTCAAGCAATGTCTTCCTCAAGTTTTCTCCGTATTTTTTACGCTGTCTTCACTTTAGCGGTCGTTCAGCAGCATTCAATTGCATTTAGAACATACTATATGTTTTTCATTGTACTTGGTATATCATCCATTTCATAGTTTAAAATAGACTGTGCACGACATCAGTATCTTCTAATGCACTTTGAATATTATCCGTCTTCTTAAGGCTGCTGGCTATTTCAAACTTTTAAATTAACCTACTGGATGTATTATCCCGTTTAGTGTATGTAATTAATGTAACGTACAAAGTATACGCGTAATACATAAACGGAAGTTATGTCTACACATAATCGCCCTGCTATCCAAGCGAGTGTTTTAATCCCTGTCAAGACACTGAATATCTATAGAGGGGAGAATTTATGTTTGCTTCTGACATCAGTTCATTTCTGCTATGAAACTCAACATCGTGAAGAACTGGTATTCCTTGAGTTTGATTTTCTACGTTGAAAACATGATAATCACAGGGTGATAAGCCTTGGCTGAACGGTGAATGACAAATCTTCCAATGGAAGCGCTGCAGTACATGTTGCATATCCTTTCCAAAGTACCTATATCATATAAACAATGTACTGCGCGACAGACATTCCTATTCTTCGTACAATGAGAACTTTCGGATCTACTCTACCCTGAGATACCACAAAAATAAACAAAATGTACAACTTTATTTAAAATGATTGACAATAATCACCCTAAATGTTTAAAGTTCTTTTTGTTGTTGCTTGTGTGTCAAATTACACTTTTCCGGAGGGGGGAGACAAGACGCAACCCGATACTATATATATAAGTACTGTATATAAGTAGCCCATTATATTAAGATTGAGATATCACTCATAAAATAATTGAGTAAATAGAGTACACTGAGGAAAAAAAAATTGTAGGTGGCATACTTAAAAAGATAGGTTACATGCGTAATTCCTGTAGTTTTTGGACTTAACGTACAGCACACCTATAACTGAAAACGCATGTTTTATAATACTTGCTGTATAAGTGTTCCACCTATATGTACTTTCTGTATGAAACAATGTAGGCGGTCAAGATCTCACATACAAATGGACGTATATAACATATAGCTGACGGAGGTAACATAAGCATATGTATGTGATATACGTAAAACTGTTAGATGTCACACATCCTGCAACGGCATGATGTAACATCTAAGGGCAGTGCCTATGTAGCATACGGATAACGTATGCTCCGTACTAATTTCTATAGTAAGCAAGAGGATATCGTATATTTGTACAATATACCGCTGTCCGGAGAACGGATTTTTCTCTGTGTAATTACAATAATTTTGATTTGTATATATCAATTAATATTTTTTCCGTTCTGCTAGCTTTTTGACTTCGCTAGTTCCATATGTAGGCTAGAACCCATCTTCGAACGAACTACATAAACAAGACGAGATACCGGTATGTTTTAAGCAGAAGTATCGGTTCTTCTCTCTGAAATGATAAGATCGAATGAATAATATAAAACCGAATATTCAAATATTCTAAAAGTTGCCCTCGTTTTCTCTTTTGAAGCGGAATTTCCAAAAACACTGAAACATGTGTTTTCTTCGCTTCTAATACTGAGTTAAGACACTGAATTTAACGCATTCAACTTCAGTTGAATTTCAACATTAAGCATTTTCCGAATAATGAATCGTAAATTAGAATGGGTATATTAAGGAAATTGCCCAACTTAAGAGCGGAGTTTTTCGAAATCGATGAACACGTGTTCACTAACTTTTAATGAAAAGTTCATAAGCCGAGTTTCGTCTTTCATTATTTCATAATATACTCTATTCTTCGGAAAAATAAAACAAAAATAAATAGAAAAATTAGGGTAAGTATATTTTTAAATAAAAATCCTTTATTACCTCTTGCTTTTCTGGTTTGAAGTTCCTGTCTACAGTGGTTTAGAGACTTTCTGTGGTTTAGAGACTTTCTTGATCCTAACCTTCTTCCGTCAAAACTCCTTTATTGTTATTTCCAATGCGAAAACTCCTTTAAGCTTCAGCTGAAACACTAACTAAATCAAGATAAAGAATGGCGAAAGGTATGAATAAGTTGAGTGAATAAACCAACACTTCTCTATAAATTATACAAATAAGAAACAGCAGAATTTCTCTTTTTTCATGTTTAAAATCGACTTTCTTTTTACCTGTTTTAAGTCCAACTCAATCGAAAATAACTAACTGGAAACAGCTATAGTCCTAAGTTATTCTCAAGTTAACTAGAAAACCACGTTCACTGAGATACTTGTATGCGACGAAAGTTCTTTATGAAAAACAAAAATTACCGTACGATTTTTTTGGGTGTAAACTATCAATTCTGGCTTAAGTTACACGTAGGGAAAGTTTTTACTTTCTTTGGTGATAGAACTGGAATAAAATAAATTGTTTAAAATGTTTTGGCTTCCTCAACTTAGAGTATATTAACACTTAAAATATATTGTACTACTGAATTTTGGATGGACAGATTATACACTGGAAGCTAAGAGGGGGCCACGATGACTTAATGGTAATGCGGTTACCTCTGGTGCGGGATTCCCTGGTTCGATCCAGGGCCAAGTAAATTTCTGGTGGACAACATGGTGTACGTGGGTTTTCTTGGGGTACTGCAGTTTCTTCCCACACTTCATGCCACCAATTCTTCCATCATCATTCACTTGCTTTAATCATCTGTATCCCTTAGACGTAAGGGCATATTTGTCGGACATTCAACTGAAAGATTTCATTTCATTTGGAAGCTACCAATAGTGTTTCCAACGAGACGAGAAAAATCATGGTCTCGTCTCGATTTTCGACTCAAAAACTAGACAAGAACCATAGTTTCAAATTCGAAAAGAGGCGGGAATCATGATTCCATTCCTTGATACATGACTCAAGGCGAGAATCAAGACGAACTTCCTCATGGCCAAGCAGTTAGCGTACGAGCTTTTCCGCGTGGAAGACCTGTGTTCGATTCCTGGAAGGAGCTCATGTGTGGTTCGGGTCCCACGTTAAGTTGTAGGTCCACGTCTTATATGTCCTCGCTGACGAAAGGAATGCTAAACCCAAAATCAAATCAAATCAGAGGAGAATCGAGAAATTTTTCGGATATTTTGGGCAATTCTATTTAAGCCAAAACACTTGTCTTTGTGTTCCATAAGTAATAGTATATAACTATAAATTGATAAATTGATTTGAACACGAGGAAAACCATTTACCTGCGTTAAATGACACGCAAGTCATTACACATTATATCGTAATAATGAATATTGTTCTACATCACATCCTTCATGGATCTCTCATGACGATGAAGGATTTTGATTTTTGATGAAATTAAGAAAAATCAGGGTATACATTTTGAACAGAAATTTGCAGAACGAGACAAGAAAAAAATCTTTGAGAATTTGAGCGAGACGAGAGTTATACAAAATTTATAAGACGAAAAAATATTGTTTCTTGTCTTGCAGGCAACACTAATCAGCAGAATCTGGAGTATTTGGGTGATTTCATATAAGATGCTAAAGTAATTAATAAAAGTGTGTGACTGGAATATACCTTAATATAGGAAGATAATAAGTAGATATTTGTTTTCTAGAACAGTCATGTATATTTCTAGGTTAGAGGATCGCAAAGTGTCTATTATTGGTGCTCAATTCCAAACAAATCCAATTCTACTGTAGAAGATATGTAAGCAGATATGCAGCTTGCGACAGTACAGTATATATTTGAAAAAAGAAATGACACATACAGAAATTATGAATAAAGTTCTCGAAAGCTTAGATTGGGAACTGAATCTACATTATCTCGTCCATCAATATGATTAAATTAATTTACATGTAAATTGAAATGTACAACTTACAAACACCACTGCGTAGTTACAGAATTAGGAAGTTTATTTAGGAAGTCTTCATTTTTTTTGCAGTCAGATCGGAATTTTAAAATAGGATTTTAAAACACCATTCTAGCTACAGCAGTCTCGGGTTAGCCTTCTCAAAACTTTAAGGATACGGAAGTAAGAGGAACGCTACAATAATGTAAAGGGAAATAACCAGTAGAAGACTTAAAATGTTTTTTCTTAACTTTCTGTTTTCTTTTCTTGAAGTTGAATGTGCCGAGACTGGGCATTGCGTACCGACACCGTACGCAGTGATGACATTCAAATAATTTAGCCCAAGAATTTTAGGCCAAAAAAAGTCGAATCGACCTAACAAATTAGAAGGAGGTAGAGACTTTGTATATTTGTTTATTAGCTCATACTAATGAAAATATTAAAAGTCTCCTAGAATCCAACTTGTGCTTCGGCCGCCATCTTGGAAAATGGCGGCCAAATTTGTTTGTTGGGAATTATTTGACAACTGTTACAGATATCAAAAAATTCCAAGAGACAGAAAATATTCTTTATAAAAAAATAAACATTTTCTATATAAATATTTTTTCTGTAGGATGAAAAATGAAAAAGTTACACAAGATCATAAATTTTGAATGTTATTGTTGATATGCAAAATTCAAATAGATTTTTCTAGTAGAATTGTTATTATTATGAGATTTTTTTCTCATCAGAATAATTTAGTCCTCAGAGATATCAAATAATATTTCCAGTGATGAATTCTAAGAATTTGTTCTCTGACACTGTCCACACATCGCTGAGCACAACAATCCTGAGTGTACTCACTTGCATCTTTTTGTAATTAATAGAATATCATTTCAGGACTTCGAAAAACTTACAACACAAGATTGCTTTTCCATAAGGCTTACTGACAGATTTTGGTCTAGAATTTCAACGGAAATGTGCATTGAATAGATTTTAATGCGTAGCTTTAAGACCATTAATGGACTTACACATGGCCAAGGAATCACAGATTCTACTTTTCAGAGAGGGTTTCATCAACTCTAGTCTATACTGAAATAGCTGAAGCGTTAACGGATTTCACTGGAATTAATGCAGAAGCTACACAATGCGTGAATTCGTTGAAATTTCGAATTTGAAAATTTTGATCTCGGTTATCATATTTTCTTGTTTTACCACTCGAAATGAAGAGCATTTGTACTTTTATTTGATGATATAAGATAAAAATGTATCCACTCAAACCATTTTACCTTTCTCGAAAACAAGTGATGTCAGAATATACTAGTAGTTCTCTCTTACCCTTGTCTTTTGACTTTTGCGCTGGTAATAGCCTTGTCAGAAATGCACATGAAAGAAGAAGAAACGTGGATAACTTATAAGCTATATACATCAGGAATGGTTTGCTACAAAGTGAAATATGGCTGTTGAGAAAATAATAGTTTAAACTACAGAGCGTGCTCACGGAAGCAAAGAGTTTTTAAAAAAAATGCATGAAAAATTACATTGTTATAGTAAAGACCTTTGGAAAGCCTGTTTCCGTAATATAGAACTCTGTGGTTACAGTAAGTTTAGTGAAGGTCAGCTGAACTGTTGCAAAATGGTAACAAGTGACACAAGGACGGACACAACGAAATTATCTACCTGACATACATTTCACTCATAATACTCCCTCACATACAATTTACAAAGATAGTAGTGTTTGAGTTTGTAAGAACACTTTGTTCAAGTATTAGGTTGTTCAGTATGAAATGATATTCTGTTCGTGTGGAGCTAAATAGTTCTTTTGAATTCTGAGATTGTAGCCTATAGATCTCTACTGCTCTATCCTAACTAGTGCTGTTAGAAATCGAATAATTTTTAATCTCAACAGTTATTCCATAAAAAAATATCAGGACGCCTTAAAACGGTATGACCTCTAGCCAAGAGTATATAATATCGGGACAAACATAAAAAAATCCTTTTCGGCATCCAGGGCCCATGAAACTTATAAATAAGTTTAAATCTCGAATATGATGTTTGGATTATACCCATACTTACTTTCTCCTCTTATTGATCGAGGGTAAAGATTAAGAAGTATCAAAAATCACAAAAGTAATTTCTCTAATACTCCTTCTAAAAAAATTTCATTATACGTTGCATTATACTTTTTAAACCCATATCAAATACATTAGTTATAAGATAAGTAATCAGCTGTATTATCTTGAAAACTGGTGTTTTATAATCATTATTTCAAAAACAATATATATTTACAGCTTTAAGTTAAAATAATTTCACATTTGTTTCAACATTTATAAATAATGTTCTTAACAATGTCATATTTACGTACCTGCTGTCTTCATTTCTTATAATAAATAAATGTAGGTGTAATACTGCCATCGTATGAGTATTTATGCATTTTTTTCATTCTTTGACCATCTTATCCCATATCTCATTTAATATTAATGGACTACAGGTATTTTTCGCATAATGCTGAACGGGATATTTGGAATCAGTGTTGCAGTCCAATTTCTTTAAATAAACTTAACTTTTTTAAATTTCCTTAATAGCTTCCCCTCCAAAGACAACACTGCCAGATGCTGCATACCGTTGGAAAGGTCATTCCATCACCTTTCAAATCCGCTATGTCTTACCTCTGTAAAATAGTTACAGGGTAAACATTATGCAACAATGTCAAAAATGGTTCACAACCTGTAGCTCTCAAACCGTTGAGATTTGGACCTATGTTCATATGAACTTTTTTGCTTAGAATCACTCATACTACCATTTCCCAAAATATTGCCCCTTTTTTCCTCCAACACCGACGTTAGGGGAGATGATTTCTGACACCAAGATAAGACAAAAAGTATAGACCAACTTGGGTGCACAAATGCTTCCTTTCGGAGTTATAGTCTGCTGAAAACATGAAAAAGTGAACTTTAAAGGTCCATAGCTCCAAAACTATAGGACATACAGTAGTCGGGTCAAGATTTCACTTAGGAACTCATATGTGCCCTATTCAAAAATCCATGTTTAAGAATCCTAAGATACGGAACAATTTTTATAGAGGCAGATTGGCTACAGGCATATAATTTGAAGTACTCTCCAACTACCTCCATAAATATTGTTGCGCAAGTACATCAGGATTCTGAAACATGGATATTCGGATAGGGGACATACTAGTTCCTAAATAAAGTCTTGAACCGACTACGGTAGGTCCCATAGTTTTGGAGTTATGGACCTTTAAAGTTCATTTTTTTATGTTTAAGGCAGGCTATAACTCCGAAAGGAAACATTTGTAAACCCAGGTTGCTCTATACTTGTGGTCTTGTCTTGGTGTCAGGAATCACCTCCCAAACGTTGTCGGTGTTGTTTTGAAACACCCTGTATATATAATATATTTGAAGTTGAAAAATAATGCGTGGAGGATCAGGGGAGCAGACTTGTCTTCAACATTGGGAGGGGAAGACGAGACTCATATTACGGTAGGAAATAACCAAACCAAACCAAACCAAACCACAGCAATTTATAACTCTGAAATGAGACATTTTTCGATTCATATTTGGTTTAGAACTTTTATCTTTCATTTGATATAAGAAGTTACGTATCGTTGAACATGGGCACCGTTTTAAAATAAAGTGAAATCTTTCAGTTTATCGTCCCACATTTTTACCCTTTAGGTCAAGGGAGACAGATGATTAAGGCAATTGAATAATGATGGAACAATTGGAGGAATGATATTGAGAGGGGAAACGGCAGTAGTCCGAGAAAATGTATGGACACAATAAACTTATTTGGCTGGGGATAGAACCAAGGATCCACGCATCAGAGGTAAGGGTTCTACCAGTGAGCCACCGTACTCCCAGACGCGAGTTTTAGTGGAATATCATGCATATATTGGAGCTTCCTCGTGGATATAGGCCTATGGTTAGCAAATGGATCTTCATGCAATATTGGAGCTTCCTCGTGGATATAGGCCTATGGTTAGCAAATAGATCTTCATGCATATATTAGAGCTTCCTCGTGGATATAGGCCTATGGTTAGCAAATAGATCTTCATGCTTATATTAGAGCTTCCTCGTGGATATGGGCCTATGGTTAGCGAATGAATCTTCATGCATATATTGGAGCTTCCTCGTGGATATAGGCCTATGGTTAGCAAATGGATCATTATGCATATATTGATGCTTCCTCGTGGGTATAGGCCTATGGTTAGCAAATGGATCTTCATGCATATATTGGAGCTTCCTCATGGATATAGGCCTATGGTTAGTAAATGGATCTTCAGCGTGGAATACGAGTATTTGATACTGATGGAACACATATAACTCAGATTCTACGATAAACACTAGGTCTACCTCTTGGTGGTGAAAACGAATGGCCGAATGAACTAGGGCTAACTATTTGCCTTAGATACGATCGAAATAAAATGCATACATTCATTTCGACTCATCATGAGAATATTATCGTGTGTTTATTTTACAAGTGAATAAATGTTATACGAGAAATGAAGCTAGGTTACTTTTCACATGTTTTATACATTCATTTCATATTACACTGTTATAAGTAGGCATGTGAATGGGTTGGTATATAACTGAGTTATTTTTACTGAATCGATTGAGAAATTCAAATTACAGAAAGACATTCAGAAGTGTTGGCAAACTCAATTGCTTTCCACTTCTTGAACAAAATTTGTGTTGTATAAAGTATTTAAAAAATTAAGTTCAATAATTCCGTATGTAAAAACATATACTGGAAATGTAATTAACCAAAAGCAAAGTTGTTGTTAGTTTTACTGTAATGTTTGTGACGCACATCAGAATTTAAAGAATATGTTCAAAGTTAAAAATTACTGGAGAGCTCAAGGTCGGTGGGCGATTTTGCGGGAGAAAGAGACAAAGTACCAACAGTGCTGATATGACTTTCCTCGGGTAAAATTCTGGAGTCCCCAATAACTGCAAGTAAAATACATAGGACAGAACAATATGTATTTAAAAGAAAATAGTAAGTTTATATATATTGTAACTGACAGTTTCAAATGTGGGAGTACCGGGTTCTTTGGGAACCCCTGCCTCCTATATGAGCTGAATGAGCACATGTAGTAAACGCATATGAACTGATGGTGAAGGGCAACTGTCGCACCTTCGTGATGTATGTTTATTAGCATTAATAAATGGAATTGAGTGGTGGTCCTGATGTTGTTGTATTGAAATGAAGAACTAGTGGTACTGACGATGATTGGTTCCTGAGTCTGCCAATGGTGGTTGTCTGAAGTGGCCCTCATAAGAGTGGTGGTCCTGTATGTAATTAGAAGATGTCTTCAAGGTGTAGCTTTTGTGATATCTTCCAGATTTCAGTAAGTATCGACAATTTGGTGAATGCATCTGCAGCTATCATTATTCTGCACCTATATTGTAAATCTGTGCAAGGATGGGCGTAAGAAGTGTAGAAGTTTCGTCAAGAAAAGCGTTATTCTGAAAGGAAAAGTTCTTTTTTTTAATCCAAGGAAGTATTATTATGTATATCTGTATCATTTTCTTCTTGTGCAACACTTCTTACCAGAACTACCAACAGGTGAACGAATGACGTCTTTCAAAGATCTGTAAGGGAATGCCCAGAAGAAGGAGAATTTTCTCCGGAATTTATTGGAATTTTAATCAGATGAATTAAAAGAACGTTTATTAAATTAAAAAGTAAAAAGAAAGAAGATATAATTGTATTTCTCTCATCAAGATACTTCGAATTTTGCTTATATATATATATATATAGTATATCGAATTTTGCTTAGTCAAAATACCTCCAGGGAACACTCTTCCCTTCACCAATTCATAGTAATGTAACTACAAGATTGATTACTTACAATGATCAATGAATTATATATATAATGAGAACACCGATTAAATACTTGTTGCTATATACATTTGAAACGTTCAGTGCACAAGGAAAACGTTCAGTCCAACTTTAGTAATTTTGTACTTTTTTTTTCATCTTTAACATCTCTACTTCAAGCTCCTTTCAGTGCTTAAAAAACTCATGTCCAGATATGTAAATATTTCTTATAATGTTAAAGACAGCGTTCATTTTTCTATGTATTTAAATGGGACATACAAATTTCATGTCTCTTTTTCTTTCAACTTTGCTAATTGGACTTGAGTCTCTTCTGTTTTGACTGCCTCATTTGCTTGTCGCTGGTACCATGTATGAACTGTTAAAATCTTTTAATGTAAAAAGATAACCAAAAAAGTATTGTCACTTTTTGTGGAGATCTGTGTTCAATTGGTCCTCACACCGTGAGTTGAATGCGAATGGAGATAAGGCGTTGGTCAGTTGTTGGTGTGGGTATATCCAATATACTACCTGGTTGTGGCAGTTCAGTTACACCGGGAACTTGCGTAAGGACAGAGTGAACATGGGACCTCCACAGAGCTTCATAAGGGCGTGTATGCTGCACCAGTTCATACTGAGATCAAACGCCGATGCAGCGGGGCGAAAGATATGCCAGGTCTTTGATGAGGGTCTCGTGACTACGCGGACAGTGCAGCGGTTGTTTACCAAGTTTAAGGACGTTGACGAAACACTCGAAGACGTCCCACATGCCAAAAGACCAACACATATACAAAATGAAGATTTTCAGGCAGCAATTAAAGCGAACAGTGGCCAGACATGTGAGGAACTGGGACTATAATTCAGCGTGAGTGGAGAAACCATTTGGCAGCACCTCCATTAACTTGTGAGGCATTGCAAGTTATGAGGATGGGTTCCATATGATTTCAGATGGCAACGCGAGCGGACACCTGTGTTTCTTTGCTGTCTCGTCTGAGCAAGGAGCCATTTCTGGACAGGGTGTTGACATATGATGAGAAGCCTGTACTAAGCTCCACGCCGCCGTCATCCCATGAACCGGTTAGCATCCCATTGGTTAGCATCCCATGAACCAGCAGTGCACTAGAAGGTCCTCCTGTGTTTTTGGTGGACTGCTCGCGGCATCGTGCATCGGGAACTGCTACCAGCTGGTCAGAGCATCAATGCAACTGTGTACTGTCAGCAGTTGAGCCGCGTTCAAGAAAAACTCATAACTCTGGAGCCAGCACCTCTGAATCGCAAAGGGATCCTAATGTTACAGGACAACCCCCGTGTAGCTAATCCCCACGTGGCTAGGATGACGCGGGATACCATTCTAGGCCTTGGACGGGGAACACTACTGTATTCGCCATACTCCCTGGACATTGCACCGTCTGCTTAGCACGTGTTTCGTTCCTTGCACATTCACCTTAGAAGACGCCGGTTCAAATTTTTAGTAGAAGAGCAAAATGTACTTAATATCTTCTTCGCTTCACTGATCACCAAGTTCTACCGCGATGGAATCCGTGGCCTTCCAGAACGTTGGCAGAAGGTCGGCCATGCTGATGGGGACTCCTTTTGATCTTCCAGGTACATGTTAAGTGACATATCGATGTTCGAAGATGGTGGGTGAGAAAACGACAGAATTTTCTTGGTTACCTTGATAACTCAAGTTTCATTTCACTTATCTTTCAATCTGAGAAAAATCATCTAATGAATTCTATAGGTGAAATTGTATTAAATTGTACAAAATTTTTTAAAAAAGTAAACTACTAGCTCGATAACAGAAGTCGAGTTTCGGGCTTACCAAATCAACCGCAATTGGAAATTTAGTTACGAATGAATCTCAGAAAATTAGTAATTAGTTTTCACAAATTGTGCTGTGTTTCTGAGAACACCTGCCGTTAGTTCTTATTTTTCTCTGACCACGTGTCTGTCGCAAGTCCATAGCGCTTTTGCGTGGGAAATAAAGAAATGAGAAGATGTTTTACGACATTGTGAAAAGAATGACAAGTGGATACAATGTTTGCAGTTTTGTTTTCCGTTTTAC
This sequence comes from Thermobia domestica, assembly GCF_964235325.1. Lineage (NCBI taxonomy): Eukaryota > Metazoa > Arthropoda > Insecta > Zygentoma > Lepismatidae > Thermobia > Thermobia domestica. The sequence continues at coordinate 167,105 of NW_027655917.1, forward strand.
TGCACACGGACACTAATTTTTCTTAACTATTGTTATTTTTTTAAATGTTAACCTTCAGAACGAAAGTGTTAAACATGTATTCTTTTTTAATGTTATAGTAACAATTGTTTCTCACGACCATGACTTTCAGTGTATTTCGCACGTATGTGTATGTGTCTATGTCATAGATATGATATAAAATTCCCAAAGAATTTGAACACCTTTAAGTGACAAAGAGTGTTATAGTTCTTATCATTACTCACAAGAGAACATCTTATATTGATAGTAGCATTGCCCAATCAAACAATGCGCAATCGATAGAGGAGTGAAGAAAAGTGAGAAATCCAAAATTTTACGGGCCGACACCCAGAAGCACAGGAGATACAGAGGAAAGAAGAATCTAGAATCATGTGAAGATAGCAATGCAAAAGATACACTGACATAGAAAGAACTTCAAAATGATTGAAATAATCAAAATGATATTTATACAACAGTATAGTAAGGAAACATTGTACCTGCAGACATACTCAATAACATCATATGTAATGCAGTGTTGCCAACTGGGTACAAAATGAAGTTTTGTTAAATTGCACAGAACACAAATTATAACATCTAGCAAATCTAATTATGAGCAGAACCACACCTGTGAAGTTTTGATGTACAGTGTTGCCAACGTTTGAAGATAGGCCTATATAAATTCCTATATGAAGTTTTCAGTGATGTGTTTGATACTATTCTGATTTTCCGCTTGGGCAAAACTGCTTGGATGCTGTGCTTCGTCCCTTATTTTCGTACTTCAGTAATTATATTCTTGTTTGTGGTCGCATATTTTAGTATTAACTAGTTCGAATCGTGTACTGTATGTAGTCTCCTGCACCCAAGATTCATAAAGGAATTGATATGACCTATCCTCAAACGTTGGCAACACTGTACGTCAAGATGTCACAGGTATGGTTCTACTCATAATTAGATTTGCTAGATGTTATAATTTGTCATTTAACAAAACTTCATTTTGTGCTCAGTTGGCAACACTGCATTACATATGGTGTTATTGAGTATGTCTGCAGGTACAATGTTTGCTTACTATACTGTTGTATAAATATCATTTTGATTATTTCAATCATTTTGAAGTTCTTTCTATGTCAGTGTATCTTTTGCATTGCTATCTTCACATGATTCTAGATTCTTCTTTCCTCTGTATCTCCTGTGCTTCTGGGTGTCGGCCCGTAAAACTTTGGATTTCTCACTTTTCTTCACTCCTCTATCGATTGCGCATTGTTTGATTGGGCAATTCTACTATCAATATAAGATGTTCCCTTGGCAGTGTTTGGAGAGTTTCGGAGTTCAGTGCTTCACCTACAACGTAGAAAGATTCTTTATTTTAAAGTACTAATTTAGGTTGACCAGTTATTATTATTATTATTATTATTATTATTATTATTATTATTATTATTAATAATAATAATAATAATAATAATAATAATAATAATAATAATAATAATAATAATAATAATAATAATAATGATAATGATAATAAAGAAAAAGTGAATTGAGATGGTGAACTGAGATAATTTAACAGTCCACCTAGGTGTAGTCATTCTGATGTCTATTTATTCCGCTGAGGTAGAAGTCTCTAGCTTCTCAAAATAATCATTTATTTATTTATTTATCCTTATTCCAATTTTAATTTTTACACAATGCTTTAACGTTTAATAGGAATCAAATTTCGATGCATTGATTACAGTTTCTAGTCGTATTTTGTGGTAACTGCATTTCTTGTAGAAAGGTTCATCTTTACTTGAAACTGCTTCACAAGACCATACAAGAAATTACCAGTACACTATGTACTTAAGTAAGGAATGCCTCGTATCCCATTTGAATTTTATCAGGACTCCTGGACAAATTTCTGAAAAAGAAAGCAGTTCAATCCCGTTAAAAATAGTACATCTGATCACCAGGCCGGTAGCCAGCCCAAAACTGTAGGGGCGAGGGGGCGCGGTAGAAGTTACGGGGGCCCGATTCAACCATATTATAGTGCATCATCATATTATAGTTAATTGGCAAGCCTACCCTGAAAAGTTTAGTGGGGCCAGGCCCCCCTAGACGACCCTTGGATACGGGCCTGCTGGTCACACCAATGGCGGCGATTGAACGTTAAAAGTAGGGTGGGGGGCAAGACATGATCTGAATATATGTAGGCTATATCAATGTTAGTTTTCCTGGTTGTTTCTAACACTTTGACGAAAGGTTGTATAACTAATAGGATACTATCTTTTTCAGTTATAATACCGTATATCGTATTCCGTATTTTATTAAGTAAATTGACAAGAGCAACGCAAGTAGGTACTAGCCCTGTGTACTCTTAAATAACGAAAGTGTAAGAAGATATTTGATTCCTTGCTCATGAACATCTTAAAATTCTGTCTGGAAAATTGTGTAATCAGATTATTTAATAACAAATTTGCAAAACAAAGAAAATATAATATTAATCATAGCAATGAATAATGAGGTTTATTTTCAAGAAGATATATTGGAACTGGAGATAATGAACAACTTATATTTTTAATTCCACACATGCCATTAACTGCATGTTATTACTCTTAGAAAATGAAAGATGGTAAGAATAGGGAGGAGGGCAATTTCAACACCAAAAATTAGGAAGATGACTGCAATGAGGAACAATTGTAGGGAGAATGGAATTCGGGCGGATGACTTAGGGTCAAAGCCACATTCGAAGGGCGAACTTTTTTCTAGGTCATTAATATATTTTTTTCAGAGTAGAGTTACAGTACATGGCTATGACGATGAAACAAATTTTAATGGTTAGTACTAGGAGTATATGCTACTACATTTAAAGAAATACGCAATAGCAATATTGATTGCTTTGAATTGCAATTAAAACGCAATTCCTGTAGCTTTCTTAACTCCATGGGAAGACACATAACCAACACGTACTCACACAACGGCAAATATTATATTACACCATTTTTTCTATGAACGAGTTATACATACAAAAACTTTACATTTCCGAATGAAACTATATAGCCTACATTACGGGGTCACTTCAAAAAATGGGGCAACTGCCCCCTCTTGCCCCCCTGGGTCATTACCTTAGTTTGCCATGGTGGTCTTTCTGTACTGATGACAATACTTTACGCGTGGTCATAAGAAAATATATTTCGTTACATGATAAAAGAAATGTGTCAAATACAAGATTATAAATAAAATAATTATGTCGTAGTGACCATAGCTATCACCTTTCTGTTTACACGCTTTCTTAGAAACTAGATTCAAAAGTAAACGTATTATTTTTGATTTTTGAATACTATTTCAGCAATGTATTTACAATATGCTTATTTGTCATTTTCTTAGATGCCCTTCTAGGTTGAGCAAATAAACATTTATCATAATCTGAATATTTCATTCCTTTAAAATGTAACTATTCCTGTTTTAAAATTCCAATTATTTCATTAGTAAACCAGCAAGGATACTTCTTATTTATATACTAGGTGTCCCAGAATCTTTTCCTAATTACAAACATTCATAAGGCGCAAAATATGACACATAGGCAAATACTTTCTATCTTGAATTGCATGTAACATATTCAAGTTTCTTACTATTATTTTGTTTGTTACAGGGCCTAATGACATAACAACAACGGAATCGGACACCATTTACAAAAAGATGTACTCAAACTAGGAGAAAACACATCATCTGGTATCACGAGACATAGTCACCAAAAACAATCTAGAGACAATTGCAGACGGCATATCATAGACAGCCGATAGATATTAAAACCATCAAGATGTGGTATACTAAATTTAAGGAAACAGGTAGCGTCAGTAATCTCCCTAGAATAGGCAAGCCTAGACCTAGTGTGCAGAGAATTCAGACAGTAAGATACGCTTCGTGAGAAGTCCGAAGAAGTCAGTCCGCAGAGCCTCACGTAAGTTGCAGATTTCTAAGGCATCAATGTACAGCATTCTACATAAATATCTTCTTTTCCGTGCATACAAAATGCCTATCGTCCAGTCTCTACAACCAAAGGATTACAGTGCTCATTATGACTTTGCTGTTGATATGCTGTTCTAGATTGAGGAAGATGTTGACTATCTGAAGCCTGTCCTTTTCTCAGATGGTGTCACATTTCATTTGAACGGTGTTGTCAACTTACACAATGCTAGGATCTGGTGGTCTGAGAATCCCCACACTGTGTTTGAGACCATCAGAAACAGCCCTTAACTGAACGTGTGGTGCAATCTTACGCACAATAAAATCATAGGACTTTTTCTTCAGTGAATAGATTATCACAGACAATACCTATCTTCATATGTTGCAGTTATTTGTTGTGCCACAGATTCAGGACATTTCGGACTTACTTTTTCAACAAGATGGTGGGCTTCCTATTGGAGGTTAAATGTCTGTGCCTATTTCGACATAACATTTCTGGGAAGATGGATCAAGTGTGATATTTTCACAAATTGGCCTCCGCGATCACCAGACATAACAAACTGGATTTCTTCCTTTGAGTTTATGTTAAGGACCAAGCTAGTCAACGACATCGTAGCATTACGGCGCAAAATTACTGAAGTCATAACATCCATCCCTTAAATAATGTTGAACAACACATCGGTGGAATTGGAATGTCGCCTCTATATCATTCGGGCAACGAAATGATTACATTTAGAAATTTATTGACTGTGTATAAACAGCGATTCACGATAAAAAAAAAATCGTCTATTTGTCTTATTTTATTCCTTATGAATGGAATGTTAGTAATCAAGGAAAGAGTTCTGGGACACCCTGTATAATTTTCTATGTGGAACGGTTTCGTCAAATATATTATTAACAATCTTATAATATGGTGTAGAGGAGGCATCGTCTACATTAGTACTGTTTAATAAACTAGTAAAATCAGCACTGCGAAACATGTTATATAAATTTAAAAAAAACTTTTTAACAAAATAATTTATTAAACTGTGTACCTAGGTATATTCAGTCTTAACGGAACTGAATAAACGTTTTGTTTTTAAATCAACATTTAAAGGAGAATGGTGAATATCCAGTGTAACAAGTGGTAAATTGCTTTCAGTAACTTGAATACATTCTTTTATATTAGTCAAATAGTTTATAGTTTTACCATTTGAGTTCCTTATATCATTTAAAGGCTGTAAGTTGTATATATACATAAAATCATACAATTTCCTATAACAAGGATTATATACACTCTGTAAAGAAAAAATAGCGACACTTGCTCTAATATGGTTTTCTCAACATACTTTAATCAATATGAATTTTTACATGAATTCCTGACAATATTACAATGCAGATTCCTAATGAGCAGTTCATTCTTAATACTTGCGCCAGAGTTTCAGGCTTTTGACATGAATTTAGTGAATTTATATGCATATATAAGTAGCTATGTGTGTTTTGAGCAAAATCGTTTGTAGGAAGAGTCATTCATAAAACTGAAAAAGATCAACAACAATAGCAGAAAACAAGAAATGGAATTTCTTTAGGGTAAGACATATTGTGTGCAAACATCGAGAAGTACGATACACCAAACTAGTATTTTGTATATGCACCATGGGCTTCCCGCATTGGCAACAAAGCTATTGCAAAATGCAACCTCGATATCACGGAATAACACCCGGATTATCTGTTGCTTGAATTCCATTCTATTTGAGATAGTTGTCTATTGAAATTTCTACTCATATTGATCCACAAATTTTCAACTGGATTCATGCCAGGTGAGTTTGTAGGCCACACGAGTCTCTAAATAGTCATATTCTTGAACCACGTACTAACAATTTTGCCTCGGTGACATGAAGCATTATCGTCCTGGGAAAGGAAGTAGTCCATATTTTCTTCAGAAAAGTCATCTTTAGCTGTTGTAAGAACTTTACGTACCAGAATTTGAAGATATTTTCGTGCATCAAACGATCCTTCACATATATCCGTCGTTCTGACGTCTTTAACGGTGAACCATGCTCATATCATCACTCAGTAACTGAATATTTGAATCTCTTAAACAAAATCCTTGTCAAGTTCCTTGCTTGTTCGTATCCAAAACTTCACACCACTATCGTTTCCCACTATTCTAAACTTCTTTTCAATGAAGAAAACGACATGCTTTCAGTTGTCATAAGTCCAAGTTGCATATTGACTCACAAAACTACATGTTGAAGTCCTCTGTGTTTTGTCAGTTTCGTCTTTCTACGCGGTTTTTTCTTTGTAATATCCTCTTCATACAGTCAAGACAATACAGTTGTACAGGTAACTGCAGTTCCAAGATCATGTCAAACTACAAAAGAGATTTTTGGGGAAATCACTCATTAAATCTGCGGTGCTATTGATTTCATTTAGCAATCTCCTCTGGATGATGCTTTCTTTTTTCTTTCACACTGTTGACGAAGGGACGATTTGTTATGCTGTTTCCACTTGTGAATTACTCTTCCTGCCGGAGAATGATGGATTTTCAGAATTCCATCTATTCCTTTAGAGATTTGCCACAACTCACATTTCTTACCCATCTTATTTGTTTACAGTCCACATGTAGCAACAATATCACACACAAACAACACTGCACAACAAAAATTTTGCCACTTGACACACTGTCCAAACAATGAGAAAGCAAAGAACAATCATAAAATGCTATTTACCTCAGCCTAAACATCACAAATGCAATGCATAATTCTTACTACAATAATTTACGAGACGCACTCAGTGCCATCTATCGAAAATACTACTGATACACAAACAATTGACAAGCGATGTCCTACACCACAGGTGTCACAGATAACGCAACTGAACTATCCCACTCTTCATTTCCTTCTATTCCTCTTCTAACGGGCTGCAACTATGGTTTTCTGTGTAAGTTAGTTTGAGAATTGAGGTGTCGCTATTTTTTCTTTACAGAGTGTATATAAAGGTAACCAAGAAAACTTTGTCACTTTTTCACCCACTACCTTCGATAATCGATATGTCGCCTAAGACGTACCTGGAAGATCAAAAATAGTCCCCATCAGGACAGACGACCTTCTGCCAACATTCTGGAAGGCCATGGAAGCCATAGCGGTAGAACTTGGTGGGCTGTCAAGCGAAGAAGATATCAAGTGCATTTAGCTCCTCTACTAGGGATTTGAACTGGGCCCTCTAAGGTGAACGTCCAAGGAATGGAACAGGTGATAATCGGACGGTACAATGTGAATGGAGTATGGCGGATGCAATTGTGTTTTCCATCCAAGGCGTAGAACGCTCTCGCGGGTCATCCTAGCCACGTGGGGCTTAGCGTTGTTCTATAACAGGAGGACCATTTTGCGATTCAATAGTGTTGGCTCCAGAGTTTTCACTTTTTCTTGAACACGGCTCAACTGCTGACAGTACAAAGTTGCGTTGATGATCTGATCACCTGGTAGCAGTTCCCGATGCGGGATGCCGCGAACAGTCCACCAAACACACAGGAGGACCTTTTTCTAATGCAGTGCTGGTTTCGGCTGTTTTGGAACCGGTTCATGGGATGATGACTCGGTGGAGCTTCGAACAGGACCCACTTCTCATCATATGTCAATACCCTGTCCAGAAATGGCACCTTCCTCAGACAACACAACAAAGGACAGACGCGTTCCTCCTGGACCAGAGAGAGTCAAACCATGTTGGGCCCATCGACCAAGCTTGTAGTGCTTCCCAAGTTGATGGAGATTCTGCCGGATGGCTTCTTCACTCTCACAGAATTGTAGTTCCAGTTCCTTACATGTCTAAGCACTGTTCGTCTCAATTGCTGCCAGAAGAGCTTCGTTTTGTTAATATGTTCGTCTTCCGGCACGTGGTGTGTCTTTGAGTGTTTCGTGACCGTCATTAAACTTGTTAAACCACCACTGCACTGTCTGCGTAGTCACGACATCCTCACCAAAGGCCTGGCATATCTTCTGCCCGCTGCAGCGGCGTTTGACCCTAGTTTGAGCTCGTACAGCATACACGCCCTTCTGACTTATATATAAAACTTAAAATAAGAATCAGTAGTTAATGTGAAATTAAAATCTTCTAAAATTATTAAATTACTGGATATATCATTACACAATGTCAATTTTTTCCTGTAATATTTATACCTGAAACTCTATTTAAAGTGATGTCAAAGTAAATCACTGTAGGTCCCAAAGTCGGGAGGTGATTTTCTGACGGGAAAAAGATTGCAGAGTCAGTTTCACCGCCCTTGCCAACGTGACTTCCCTGCTGCAATCTCTAGAGTAGTGGTTCTCAACCTAATTCTTATCACGACCCACATTTTATTACATTCTCTTGCCAGCGACTCCCTTATAATTTCTGGTGTATAATATGGTTGTATGGGATTTTTAATATACCTATTCGGAAGATCTAACGATATCCATCTGTTTCTATAATAGTAGAATCCATTTCTTGTATATAGTGGATACAGTAACTTCATTAAAAGCGAATGGAATAAAACCAAATTTGGGTAGTTCATCTTCTGCTTATCTTCGCGATCCCCACGAACCCTCTCGTGACCCACAGGTTGAGAAGCTCTGCTGTAGAGTCGCCATTGATTAGATCCTTAGTGGCAAGAACCTTAGTCTAGTGGCTTCATTTGCAATCCCGAGTACTATTTGATATTTGATAAAATCACACAAAATGCGGTTAAGGATTCCTTAGCTTAATAGCACAATGCAATTCTATTTCTTTTCTTTCTCTCCTCTTTTTCCGATCATTAACGTTACAAATAAACTAGTAGAGGCTATTACCGTATATTGTTCAAGTGGTCCGGAAATCCGAGAACTTGCAAGAAATTTCACAGGAAGAATATATTCGCTAAAAATTGAAAACTATAAAGAAATGGAGATTGTTTCTTCTTGTTTGAAGTATCTAAATCAGAACATCTAATATCATTTTGCTAATGATATAATTACTTGAAGAAAATAAAGAATCATTTTTTAAAAAGTTCTCTTTTACAGCTTTTTCCCATGCTTTTTAATTAACGACATTAAAACGATACAATGAGCACAGAAAGAAAAAGTTAACGCATAAATTAGTCTTTTTATATTATTGTGAAGGAAAAGAGTTACTTGTACAAGTTTTTACTACTTCACAACGTTATAGAATACATATATATATAAATCTCACATCATGTGTATGGTTTCTCTTCCCTTATATAAAGCTTAACATTGTTTTCCGAAAAAGAAATGACAAATTTTTATTGTACGTTAAACCAGAAGGAAATTACAGAGAAGCAAGAAAGGAGATTTTTAAAAATGGAACGGTACTTACACTTAAAGATCTTATTGTGTTAAAAATGTAAAACTCCTCATTATTTTAGACATACATTTTCTCACGTTATATTTAATGTATATTATATGACATCCTAATCAGTTTTTTTTTTAAATGGTAAGACTATACTTACTTTTAGTTTTAGGTATACCTGCTAAATTCTAGTTTATTGTTTTTCATAGAAGCTAACGTTTATTTTTATCATACTTTCTTAATGTTCAAGTGATGTGAAAACAGGGATTTTTAGAATTCTGCAAAATCTGTAACACTTAACGTTTTCACCATATTTCTAGTTTTTCATAATTTGTTTACCTGTCGAAGCTATTAATTTTGGTTTACATACCTTATTAATACTATGTTGCATGGGCGTCGACTTGAAGAAATTATTGGGAGGGTGGCAAAACAATGAAAAAATATATCATCTTATTCATCCGTTTTCTACCAACTGCTTGATGAAGGCCCCTTCCCCCCAGTTCTCGGTAAGCTGCATCCAAATTCACGACCTAATGCAAATTTGTCTAAAGGCATTAAAACAAATTCAAGTTCAAAATTTGGGAACTTCACTGCAAGTTTGAGCCCACATTGATCTTCACTTGTCATATTAGTGCTGCCAGTGTGTTGGTTGAAGCTTCTGTGCTCCCTTAAACACAGTTTTGAAAATGGCGTTTTCTATCGAATAAAAGGGTTCTTCCTATATTGAATTAAAAGCACGATGGAGTCTACAACAGAAATTCTTCCTCCTCTTTGTTAATTCTTCCTCGACTGGATTATATTGGAGGGGCGTGGACCTCACCTATAAATATTGGGGGGGGGGGCAAAAGCGTCTTACCCCCCAAAGTCGGCGCCTATGCTATGTTGGCCCATCTTTTGCACTGTACAGCCCTCTTACACGTTCTGATGTTGACTTTACCCAATTCTTCAAAAATGTCCTTTTTGGTCCTTAAATTTTTCCCAAATTTAAGCAATCAGTCTTCGAAGCTCCAGCACAGAGACAATCTTCTTTTTGCTAATTTTCTGTAATGCATGGATATTACAGGTGTGACGGATGAAGGCCCTCATGTGTAATGTTTACCGACGAGAATATACTACACAATATGAATAGGAAAGAAGTTTACAGAGTAGCTATTTGAGAAAGCGGTTTGGATGCGTTACCCCCTGTAGCGAACGCGGCCAAGGTGGCTATTCAATAATTTTACTTTTGCCAGAGTTGTAAATCATACTGTGAGCCAGTCAAGGTTTTCGGGTCTTTTTGCCAGGTCCAGGTCTATACTCTGCACAAACCATCTTCCAAGCAGCTGTTTCTTGTTACAATCCCCTTGCCTGGCAACACGTTTTTCCTTTTTCCCTTCCTTTTGAAATCTTTTAAACAGCAGGCGGTCTATTGTTCCGAAACGTACCAAATATGTTCGAGCTGACGTTTTCTCCGCGTTTTTATTGCTTTCGCGTTTGAGATTAGTCACCTACATTTAAATACATGGTCAGCGTATTCCAGGCCTACGCATGAGCAATAAATACTTTTTGCGATCGCCTCAAGTAACCGGACACTTAAAGAAAACTGGAGAGTTTAAGGAAGCTTTTGGAAGATAAAGATCTAAAAACTAGTAGAAAGGAAATAGGATGTCTTGAGATAAAATGATAAGAAATAGAGAACCTAGGCTACAAGAATGACTAAATGAAATGATTTAAAAAAATGTTTAGGCTTATGTGTTACCAAGAATAGTGATTTAGACGTGGTAATAACACAAAGAGAGCAAGAAAGATAGTGAAATTGGAAGAAACTATGTGGCGTTTCGTGTGACTGCAAAATCACGATGAAGAATAAAGGGATGATTCACAAAACAGTGCTTACGCGAGAAAAGGCATAGGAATCAGAAACATAGCACAAAAAAAAAAGCACAGAAGAAAAGATTGAATATTACCGAAATGAGAATGCTGTACTGAATGTATGGGATGAGAAGAAGAGACAAAGCGATGAATGAGGAAATAAATTGATCAACCAAGGTTGTAGGAATATCTAAGAAGATTAAAGAAAGACGACTGCAGAGACTATATGATGAAGAGAGTGATGGCAATGAAACTGGATGGGGAGAAAGGCAGAGAGAGACCAAGAAGGAAGTGGATGGATATGCTTAAGAATGAGTTGAGGGAGAGAGGCAGAGTAGAGGAAGAATTCCGGAATAGAGCTGTATGGGAATGACTCGCCAGAAACATTAGCGTCACATAAGGTGGAAAAGGTTGGTGGGCAATACTAATACTAATAATAATAATAATAATAATAATAATAATAATAATAATAATAAAAATAATAATAATAATAATAATAATAATAATAATAATAATAATAAAGATTGAATTCGACGAAACCTCTGGATTCATTTTTAACTCAGCCCCGCAATTTTCCACTTTTTGAATCTTTTATTCATATTAAACTTTGGTGGTTTGTTTTGACTCTCGCGAAGTTTAATTTTTTAATATTAGCCAGTACCGTCTTTTAATTACATTGGTTTAAGAATAAACATATTTCTACAAGTATCGTAGTATTTTGTTCCAGAGCGTACTGAGAATCCTGATTGGGTATTCAAAATCCATGGAGGAGAGTTATTTTGATTTGTGAGGATTTGCACTTTACATTATCATTAATTTAAAAAAAAAATGCTAGAACAGACAGACATATAATTAAACATGTCTGGCTGACTTACTACAGAAATAAAGCAAAACCAAGAAAGAATCTTTTGAAAAATTAACGAGTTTTGTATTTGCTTTCTTTGTATTGAAAAATATAAGAAAGTGATGTCTAAAGTTTTATTAGACATAACTGTCTGAAGAGCCACAGGATACTTTTTTGTCTTTTTTCATTTATCGCTTCTGTTGATTAATTGTATACATTTCCGTCTGTACAGGAGATACAAGCTTGTTACCATCAGTTTATGAGATCACCCACTGATAAACATAACCACACTTTTCTTTATATTTTTTAAAAGTATTATATATTTACGAAAGAATTATGCAAAAACTTGTTTACAGTTTGTTCGTAGCTAAATTTTCTTTAACTCGTTAAATGAAATAAATGATCAACAGCTTTAATTTATCCATCTTTTTCGTTATACAACCACTTAGTTATAAAGAAAGTAAGAACAAAAATAAAGTTAAAAACTTTTAACAATTTTACATATGTATATTTTGCAGTATACATGATTAGAATATAGAATTGTAGACAAACTACTAGATTTATATTGAAACAAAATCATGTGTAAGTTAAGTATCATGTAAATGATGAGCTAATTGCATTTGTTTTGTAGTTCCTACTATTATGTTTGTGCGGTGTTGTTGGTTGGAGGGATTTTGGAAAGAGTTCGAGTGGTCATTTGCGTTACTTTTCGGGGTTGCAATGAGCAGCATTTCAGATTTTGCTTCGGGACACCCTGATATAAGATTTTAATTTTTCATTGGTATATTATTATTCTATTAACTAAAATGTATAAAAATCTCAAACTTAGAGACGCAATTGTACTCCCCTCTGGTAACGCCTCTGGTTGTTAGATTACAAACGCAATGAAAGTTCGTAGACATAATTCACTTCTGGCAATTAGTGTTGTTTTGTTATGATATACCAGTGGTTCCCAACCTTTTCTTCCTGGCGCTCCCCTGCATACTTCACGCCCCACAAGCTACCAATGTTCTAATTCTTCCCCCTAATTCTTCCCTTGATCAATCAATCAATTTCTGCACTCCGCGGCTTGCTGCTCGTTGATCTGCCTGACATTGCGATTCAGATGTAGCATTGGATTCTCAAATCCTCAATGATAATAATAATAATAATAATAATAATAATAATAATAATAATAATAATAATAATAATATAACTTCTACGTAATAACAAGAATGATTGGAAATAGCTGATAAAGGTTTATCCAGTGAAGTTATGTCGTAGTGCAGAGTTATACGCAGCTTAAGAATTAAAAAAATCTACGGGCGTATGTGACATTTCGTTAATTTAGGAAGCCTGTAAAACAGACAACGTTGAACTATTGAAAGTTTATTTCATAGTGTGTTTGAAAGCTGCAGTGAGAAAAATCCGTTCTCCGGACAGCGGTATATTGTACAAATATATGGAATCCTTTTGCTTACTACAGAAATCAGTATGGAGCATACGTTATCCATATGCTACATACGCACTGCCCTTAGATGTTACATCATGCCGTTGCAGGATGTTTGACATCTAACTGTTTTTCCGTATATCACATGTACGGTATATATTTATGTTACATTCCTCAGCTATATGTTATATACGTCCATTTGTATGTGAAATCCTGACTGCCTAAGTGCCTATATTGTTTCATACGAAAAGTATGTATAAATGAAACACTTTTAAGGAAAGTATTATAAAACATGCGTTTTCAGTTATACGTCTGCTGTACGTTAAGTCTAAAAACTACAGGAATTACACATGTAACCTATCTTTTTAAGTACGCCACCTACAATTTTTTTTCTCAGTGTAATAAGAGGAATACAATGACGAGAGAGAAAGAGGTGTGTATGGGGAGATGTGTGTATCCGTTTGAAACTGTGGAGGATATACTATCTCAGCCCTACCTACCTTGTATTAGGGCTGGGGTGTCATATACAATATTGAAACCAATCACTAGTACAATTCGCCCATTTGGGAGTGGAATAGTCCTCTCCTCCATGGCAGGATATTTTCACAGTTGGGTCATTTTACTGTAAACAATGTCAGAGTAGGATTTACTTGTTCAAACAATATAAAGTACTTTAATTTTAAAAAAAATGTTACTCCATTATATTCCACGAAGGACTGAGATGTGTGACTTTAATACAAAATTGAAGAACTGAGATAGTGAACGTTGAATACTTCCAGATGTGCATCCCATTGTTTCATTCTTAATGTATGCTACTTAAAGAAATAACTAGTTTTAAACCATATGATTATGCCAATTACATAATAAGAGACAGGCGATTGATGAAACAGAATGATTAGAGAAGAATTCGGCGAATGAGAATGTAGAAGGAAACGGGAGGTCTTCAGGAAACGACAGACACAATGTATTGTGTCCCAAAAGTAGGTATACACCCCTGCATCGATGAAGTAGAACATTCTGGCTTATGAATTTATTTGCTTCGGCTGTTCCGAGCTTAAGTTATCAGTAAAAAGACAAATAATAAAGAAACTAGGTCTATCTGATAACAATAAGAAATTATATGAAATAGAGTGAGCTGGTCAGTACGCCACCCTATATTGTCCACTACAAACTCAAATGGCCTGAAATCGAACCACGAACTCCTTGGACTATAGTTGAGAGTGCTAACACTGAGCCACCTTGTCCGCCTTGAATGTTACTATCCGTAAAGGTTTCGTATTTATCTGCAACATCAATTTCATACCTCCAACTCAAGCAAATCCCCATACTTGGCACTTTATAAACAAAGAAAGAGAAATTTAATAAGAAAAATTGAATATCATGAAAATTTTCTCCTTTTCCCTTTAAGAGCGAAATTATCGAAAACACTGAAGCATGTATTACCTTATTTTTAATAATGTGTTTATATACAGAATTTTACACCTTCCACTTAAGCCAATCGTCACATTTATTACTTTATAACAGGGAAATACACCATACGGATAATTTAGGAATGACCACAGTTATCGCCCCCCTCACGAGGAGAATTTGCGAGAACACCAAAACATGTATTTACTTATATTTAATGAAGAGTTTAAATGCTAAGTGTCATCCATCTCAATTCAAGAATTGTGAAGATACTCAATTCTTGGCAGAAAGTTTGAGCCCCCTTTTACTTTCTTCAGTATAAGTGTTTTAAAAAATCCGTTCTGATCAGAGGTGCAGTGAGGCGTATACCAACCTAAATTTTTCATAATCCAGTTAATACTTACCTTAAAGGACGAGGATATACTGGATTGGTTATACACTATACTTTTTAAAAATGATCTGGTATATATTTACTTAAGCTACTATTATGCTACGCAATCTGATGTCTACTGTCCGCGACAAAAGTTGTGTGATATCGAGATTTCACATTTCTACAGCCTAAGATGAGTGAGTTAATTCTGCACTTTTATAATATATGAGAAGATTATATTATAAAAGTGAATACAATCTGTCATTATGATATAGATAGCTCAGACAGAGATATTTTATGCCTACACTTGATATGTTTTTAAAAGGTTATTGAAAATATAACGCGATATACAGTAGGATTTCCTTAATTACAACTTGAGTAATTTGAAATGTTGGATAATTCAAAATAACGTTTATTCCTCTTTTGAAAACTGCATTGAACTCAATGATAAAAACAGTGATTGAGTCGAACTTTCGAACCTACTGTCTGGATAATTCGAAGTAATACGTAAAACACAAGAGTATTTACTGTTGGACAGATTGCAAGCAGAAGAACGCAGTTTCAACTAGTTTTCAATTATCCTAAGGAAGCTGTAGGAAAGACTGTCACAAAATCCCAATTGATATGGTGCCTATAAAGAAGATGGAGATGAAATAGACGATAAAGTAAAGAAGGAAAAAAAAAGAAAAAGAAAAGGCGTGTGCCAAAAACAACTGAAATTTCCGATATGGTTAAAACTTTAGGACATTTGTTGAATGTCAGGGAAATGTTGTTAATGATTTAATTCACACAGTGAAAGAGATTGATTTCGTTGCCCGTATAACACAATTAAAATAAAAACAAATGAAGAATATGAACTTTTTATAAAGAAAATAAGAGAATTAAGGTTATTACTTGTGTATATATGTATATAAATTCATTATATTTGGTACTGTTCTTAAGTATGTTTTCCATGGAACAAATGGCTTTTAATTTGTGAGCGAATACATGTACTTTGTTTGTTTGATGTGTTGGAACACGCAAATAATATGCTGCCTTAAAGTTTACTGCACATAAATTATCTTTTCATGGACATAGGGATGCATTCGAGTCGAGTCGAGTCGAGATTTAAGCCTGTCTCGACTCGTCTCGAGAAAATGTTGTCTCGACACGAAAATATGTTTCTGTCTCGACTCGTGTCTCGACTCGACAGTCTCTGTCTCGACTCGACTCGAATTCGAGTCGAGACGTCTCGAAATTCGAGTCGAGACAAAATGTACGAGTTAAAATATACGCACACATCAGCCAGACCATCATGACTACCTACCTAATTGTCAGTATGTCGACTTTTGGCATGGATAAAAACGGCGACACGTCTTGGCATACACGCAATGATCCTTGATAGGTCGCTGGAGAGAGCTGGCACCACATGTGCTCACTCAGTCACCTAATTCCCGTAAATTCCAGAAAGGGGGGCGATGTGTTCTGACGTCACGTTCAATCACATCCCACAAGGGACATCACTCAAATGTCCGGCTCCAATTTCAATGAAACTTTTTTTGCCGATAGAAGGCATGTATGCATCATTACTTGTGATGACAAATTTTTGCCATGGTGCATGTTTTCTATTTTTTTTTAAATAACTTTTAAGAGTTGTGATGTGGTTAGTAGAGATTACCACAGAAGTCCCTTACTACCCTTTGTAAACGGAGCGTTAATGAAGAAAAGTGAAGAAAAACCATGTGGATACATATAAGTCCTGGGGGAAGTCGTATGGTAGATATGACCATGATGGCAGCCATCTTGAAATCCGCCATTTTGAATTAAGGTGAAGTTTTCAAAATGGGAATAGGGTAATATGATACATAATTTCGGGCTAGAATTTAATTAGAAAAATAATGGTGAGATTAGTTTTAAGATACACCCATTTGGGGGAAAGTTACCGGCATATTAATTGTTTTTACTTACTGTGTGCGTAAGACCCTTCTTACTTTCGTCTCAAGACCTGTAAATCGATCTCAACGGCAGAGCCCGGTTTCGCACTAGTGTTTAGAAATCTTTAAACTCACTTGAGGCAATATTTGTGGATTATTGTATTGTATTTTGCCTTTAATTAAATTTGAACCCACTTCATGATCTTGTGTAAAGTATCACTAAAAGAGAATTTCTGTTTTTATGGAGAACGTAAGCATAGCAATTATAAAAGGTGAGTAAGGTGCGTATGTATTTATAAGAAAGTTTATTTTACGAGTCTTTTGTGGTTCCGCCAACCTATTCTTTAGTTTTTTTTTTTTTTTCAAAATACTCATATCTCATAAATAAAAGAGCTATTATAAAATCTCTTACCACTATTCTTTAATACTTATAAAATTTTATTTATTGTAAAAGCACTGGCGAGATATTTCTTATCGCCCACTAAAATTATGGTGGAGCTCCTTCGTGGCTAACGGTTAGCATACTTGCCTTTGGCGTGGGAAACCTGGGCTTGATTCCCGGTGGGAATTCATGAGGTTCGGATTCCACGTTAATCAGTAGGTCCACGTCTCACATAGCCTCGCTGCTGAACGGGACTTTAAAATCAGAATCAATTCAACTCAAAATTAGGGTTTTGACTTTATTATGATGTCATTAGTTTAAACGCCCAACTGCCCAGTAATTATAAACATTGACTACATTATAAAATTGTAATTTGTGACGACTAAAATATCAGAAATTAAAGATTATTCTTTGGGTTTTGGAACATTTTGAAAACTTGAAAAACTGGTACTGCACCGATACAACACACCTTTTGGATTTGTCATTGTGTAAAGTGATACAAACTAAAGAAGAATTACAACTTTATGAAATTGTATTAGGACTTATTATTTAGAAATAAACACCAAATAAGTGTAATAGTTCATATCCGTATCAAATACCAAGTTTATGATGAATCAACTACACAAAGTAGGATCCAAAAACGCTCATTGCAATTTGTTCCATCCTTCAGTCGAACCAGGAACTGAAACATAAAGAGTGACATTTTCTTTTTAAAGATACTTTGTCCAGCTAAGTATTGTGAAGGTTTATGTCAGTAGAAGGAATTGCATTCCATTATACAAGCGCAATTTCACAACTTTATGTACACATTACTAAATATCGAACACCCTTGTCCATATGATTAGCGTACGCGTCTTTGGTGCGGGAGACCTAGGTTCGATTTCCGATGGGAACTCCTGTGGTTCTGAACCCACGTTAATTTGTAAGTTCACGTCTCATATAGCCTTGATGCTGAAAGGGACACTAAACTCTAATCTAATACTAAATACAAATATTTAAAGAAAAATGATGACGCACCAAGATGACGTGAATTTGGCTATCAAATCCATTTTGTGTTTTCAGTTATTTTCTAGTAGTATTTTTTCTAGGCATCCTTTCAAAAGACAGTGATGCAAATTTCGTAACTGCGAATTCCTGTTAGAAGTCATGAAATTATCCGATTAGATGCAAAATTTCCCGTCCACTAAAATAGATACCGTAAATTTACAATATCTAACAATAAATAATTTTGAAAGATATCGCTTTCGAGGGAAAAAATGAAGTGAAATCTTTGAGTTTTACGTCCCACGGTTATGCCGGTTAGGCTAAAGGAGAGGGGTGATGATGAGAAATTAGTGAAATCGTGGAATGAAGAAAGTGGGAGGAACGGAAGAACCCCGAGGAAACCCACGCACACGGTGTTTGTCCACCACAAAGTTCACTTGGTACGAGCTGGGATCGAACCAGGGTCCCCAAGCACCAGAGGTGAACGATCTACCACTGAGCCACCGCGGCCCCGCTTTAGAGGGGCCATGACGTATAGTTGAACTCATTCTCGTAGTATGAAAGGCATTATTTATAATTGTGCATGATAGGATCACAAACAAAATTTAAAAATATTATGTGCACTTTCTTTTAACGAACATTATATTGTCTTTTATGGTGTGGAAGGGAATGTTATGTTCGAAAAAAAAGTCCTTAACACGATTCTTGTTGCTACACACTGCATGTTTCTAGCCACAGAAAAGATGCAGCGATAGGTAGGCTATTTTTCAATTGCTTTACATTAGCTTGATGTTTCAAGTCTTTTGTGTGTTTCTGAAGTTCACTTTTACCACAAAAGAGCTCAATATTAACATGTCTTACATAGCTTTGGTTCGATTCTCAACACGGACTGCAACTACCCGTTAAATTGTGCATCCGAAAGGCACTCTTTGTTAAACCTCGCTTATCACCGCTCATCTTAATAATGTATATAACTTCACCGCGAAGCAAATGTTGCATTTCTCTCTTTCATCCTAACACAAAACAAAACTAACCACAGCTGTGACACGAAGGAGCTATTTCAAAAAGAAACAAGCTGTGCTTCATAGAGATGTGTACCAAATGATAGAAGTATAAAGTATTGTTTTCTTTCCTGTTTATTGATATCAGTTGGTGTTCTTAATGAGTTTACTCATTAGTTTAGAAAGAGTATATATGGAATTTGGACATATGTTGTACGTATTCTCCTGAGAAATTGATGAGACCAGAAAAAATATAAGGACAGATGGAATAGGTTTAAGCGCATCTACGTGACTTTATCAAATATTTATTCTCCATGATGGTACCACGCGGAAAACTTGGTATAGGCCTACTTTTATCTTTGCCTCCCTCTGTTAGCTGTTTTGTATCATATATATCGGATGGTTTTGATATTTCTTCTGATCATTAAAACAACAATAGTACCTGTGTGCGTGTAGAAATGCAAAAGCACAAGGTAACTTCCTATTTGTTTTGGAAACAACAAACCCATTTCACGTGTGAGAGAGAAATTGAGCACAGCGAGATCGGGTGTTTACTCACGGTCAGTTCGCAGCAGGAGTCCATGGTAAAAATTTGGCTATCTCGAAAACACTCGCAAAACCTTACAAATACAAAAGACTGCGATTCAAAGAAAGTTTAAACACAGATGTTTCAATTTTCTTTTAGCATCGTTCTTCAGCAAAAGAGTCGGTTCATTGTATTCGAAAAAGAGAAGGGAGAAAGGGTGAATTTATATTTTATGTGGGGGGTAACGTTGTAAGTAGTATAAACAATACATACCGCTTCCGACTCTGTACGCATACACTAGCCGCGGAGTTCACACACACACACAGAATCAGAGTCCTCACACACCAAGGGTGAGAGCTGTGCCACTGAGTCACAGCGGTCACGGGGCTAGGTCGAGTCCACTTTACGTTCATAGTTTCTTAGTACATAAATGTTACGATTATGAAATAGATTTTCCTTAATGAGCTGCATAAAAACAAAAGCTTTCGAAATGCATTAAACAATTAGCTCGATTTGAGTGTGAACTTAAAGTTATATCAGAGTGTAAATACGGATACGCACCAAAGCTCGAAAACTTAATACACTATTTCTCCTATATAGTCAGCATGTATCAAGCAATCATTCAGCTTTCATTTGAGAGGATGGAAATCGAAGGCCCCTGAACAACTATGTTACTAATGTGCGGAATGTATTTATCTTACAGTGAACTGCTTTGATGCCAAGTGGCCTAACTCCAAAATTGAAATTTTCCAGGAGTGAAAGTTGAAGTTCAATATCTCATGAACAATCCATATTTCTTTTATGTTGGGAACCAAAACCATAACTACTGTATGTAGTTCATTGTTTTATAACTTAGTGTTTACAAAAATCCTTTTAAAAATACCTATTCATAGAAGTGGATGGTACTTATCTGTACTAGTTCTTGGCATCCAAGCAGTCCATTTATTGTAATACTAGCTTAATATACCCATTCTTCGCATGGGGGCTGTATTTGGAAGTCAACACCTGTGGAAGTATCACCATTCATTTCAGTGACCGCGAAAACTAAGGATTTGACACTAGTATCAATCAATATGGGCTATTTATACATGTCTCGGTATTCCTCACCCCCTGACACCCGGCCCGCATACAGTAGTAGCTGAATTTGCAAGTCATCGCTGAAGGAAGTGTCACCATTGATCTCAGCGACCGTGAAAACTATGGATTTGACACTAATGTCGATCAATTTGGATTACTTTTACTACATGTCTCGCTAAACGCTCCCCTGAGACCCCCTGGTTCCAATTTTGACAAAAACGCTTCGCCTTAGACTGGGACCTGGACCAAGGTATCCGTGACCAAAATTTGGTAACTCTCGGTCAACTTGTCTGGTCCCCAGGTCGGTCCCAGTAAACGTCCCCCCCGAGACCCCCCTGGTTCGAAATTAAAAAAAAACGCTTCGTCTTGATCTGGGGCCTGGACTAAGGTACCCGTGACCAAATTTTGGGAACTCTTGGTCCACTCGTCTGGTCCCCAGGTCGCACAGACAGACAGACAAACACACAAACAAACTCTTTATTTTATTTATATTAGATATGATATACTATGTAAAATAGTCTCGTATCATAATATGTGATGTACAACAAATGTTACATTATATATTATCCGTAGCTCGTGATATGCTGCAACATATTAAAGCCTCAGAATAGTTGGGCAAGCGAATAATCCAGAAGTTACGTAACCCTATTGCGTTCATGGGAACGAAAACACAATAATTATAACTATGCTAAATTGCTATAGACTACCAACTGCTCATTCAGAGAATTTATGAAGTTCACTCTATCGCAATAGTTTTATACAAACTAGATTTAGACTACGGATAATAGTTTTATACAAACTAGATAATCAATTATTATTATTATTATCATTATATTTACAGTACAACCAAATACAACGACATTAACTATTAGCTCTAATTAACTGAATTGAGCTGAAAATTAAATCTTGATCTTTAAAGATTAACTATTAATTTTATGCGTTCTGTACCTTTCTAAAGGAATAAAAGCTGGAATTGGTTTCAAGGCTATTTCTGAGTGAATACTTTCTTCAAAATAATATTAAAAATTATAGAAAGATTTTCCAGACATTCGAGTCGAGTCGAGATTTTTAAGACCCGTCTCGACTCGACTCGAAAATTCGAGTCGAGAAATACGTTTGTCTCGACTCGTCTCGAATTTCACAAAGTGTGTCTCGACTCGAATCTCGACTCGAATTCGAGTCGAGTCGAGTCGAGATTCGAGACATGTCTCGACTCGAGCGCATCCCTACATGGACAGTAGTTTCGGTAGATTGATTTTTTTTTGATATTTCGAATATTGCATAATTCGACTTTTCCTGTCTCTTTTTCGAATTCGAGTTAAAATCATTCCGCTGTGAACAGAATCAAAGTTAACGTAAGGAAATATATATTGTCATATTTTTGTTTTCTACTGACTTAAGTCTCTTTAGTAATAAAGCTATTGATATTTTGTAAATCGACACTGTAGATGATGAGCTGAAAATCACGAATAACAATTGTACGTGAAAGGATATTTCATTGTACATGTTAATAATTTCTTAGGAATACTGACATTCAAGAAAACAAACTGGATAAATAAGAAATAAATCAATAAATACTACAGGACTGCCATTACTCCACATTTTGTTGCTTTCCTATTTTGCAAAGAGATCCGTAAGTAACTTCGTGCATAATCAGTGTGTGAGGCCATAAATATGCAACTGTACATCAGAGGCATCTATAAATTACATTTTTTCAATAGAAATGATCAAATTTAATTTTGAAGAAAAATTTTATTTCTGTTTTCCGAAATACTAGCCAAGCCATCAAAGTTGAGGTTTGAGCTTGCTCCAATTTTCGCAAAGAAAAATATCTACTTGCTATTTTCAACAGAAATACATGAAGCAAACATGCTATTGTTCGTTAACTTGAAAAATAAGCTTTGTTCTAAATGTAGCGTGTACGAATAATAATGATTGCTTTAAAAATTAATAAAGGATTGCTTTTCCTGCCACATATGTGAGCTCATGAGTACAAATAATTGATACTTGAATCAGATCAACACATATCAGAGTATCAATGTCTCTGTAATTACAAAAAATGAAACTATTGTTTCATCGATTGATTACTAACGGGAGACATGGTAGCTCACTGGTAGAGCACTTGCTTCTATCCTGGTATGCGGGGGGTCCCTGGTTCGCTCCCCTGGATCGATAACATGTTCACATATGTTATTTTGCAGATGATATAGTCATTCTATTATACGCTAATATAATTAATGATATTAATACTTCTCTTGTAGAACGCCATTGATCCATTTGTGCTATAGTGCAGTCTTGAGACTTACTTTTCACTGTAAGGAGAGCAAGCATTTGCACCACTAACATGAAGTAAAAATTCATCACAATACCCTTTTACTGAATGTTTTTATATTCTTGGAACCTCAATGTGCTTTGATGATTTGGTTGAAATATTAGCTACTACATTACGTATGAAACCAATCTAACACATGATTCACACATTCATATAACCAATTAATGAATGAAATAAATATAGACTTCAGAGCATTTAAACATTTCACTTCTTACTTCTACTTAAACTATGAAGTGTCGTTATTCCTCTTGAATTCGGAAGTAATAGATATTCCGGTTCCAATATTGGATCGCTATAGTTTAAAAGTCTTATGTACATAACAAAGAATGGTGATGTTAAAAGTACCTATTTTAACACAGGGCACTGGTCCAAGTATGACTACCTCTTTAGCGTGGTATTTGAACCTAAAGTCTGGTGTTGCGAGTAACAGAGGCCTGGCGTTAAGAACTTGAAACAAAGACAGTATGGAAATAATATTGCGCTGGTTTTATAGGAATAGATGAATGAACAATGGTACGAAGAAATAAGAACACCACAGTGATCTTTCTATATCTACACTCATGTCCAAAATTATTGTCGCATGTCTATAAATATGTTGTTGTAGGAATATAATTTGATAACGAATTCGCCCGGTATTTCTTATAATGTTAGTATGTGTATAATTGGCAAAGACATTAATGTGACAAATTTCATGTCAAAAGAGCAGTAAATAAGAACAATAAAACGAAAATAAAACTTTCTTGTCCATTTAGCAACATTTTGTTTTACTCATTATAATTTTCGAATTTATAATTCTCTTCCTATGAAACTTACCACAAATATACATTTCCCGATTATACACATAGTATCAGTATTAAAAGTACCCTGCAAAATCATTATCAAATTATATTCTTACAAGAAGACAGTTATAGATATGTGACAATCATTTTGGACATGAGTGTACCATATTTTTTGTGAAAGCTGCAATGACATGGTAAACGCAACCCATTGAAGTATACATATTATTAATTGCATTATTTGTCAGTAGTCAGCGAAACCTTTCATTTGCTTAACAATCACTTAATATGTGTATTACGGCCGTCTTAAAATCCTGTGTATTCAGTGTTCGTAGGTTCGCTTAAGAAAGTTTCCCTGAACTGATTCAAAATTTTCCCTTTTCTTATCAAATTTTCCCTAGTTTGTTGAGTGTCCAATTCCTATGACAAAAGTTATGTTATAAGATTAATTCAGCTATGTTAAAGGAAGTGCCAACCACATTTATTTTATTCATTTGCGTTTACTTCTATTTTTATTATTTCCTTCGTTTTTTAAATAAGAAATACATACAAATACATCCAACGAGCAATGGGTGCAAATTATACTACTTTGAACAGACATGCACAAAGTACATTTATAATAATATCTACCACAGATTCCGCAATAGTTATCTTCATCTGTATCAGATGAGTCTGTACGGTTGTACTGATTTTCGCCTGAAGCACTTAAACTTTTTCCAAATAATTTAGTAGAACGCATAGTTTGTTTTGATTTTTGGACTTATTTGGATCGCTTACGTTCTTCTTCTTCTTAGGAGGAACGGAAGCTGCTGTACTAGATGTTGCTGATCTCTATCGAGAGCGAAAATTTATATTAGTACCATTTTTTTTGTTTTCTTACTTATTATTATTTTTAGTAGTATTATTATCCCATCGCAATGTAATACTCTGATACCATGTGCTGTATTTTTGCCAAAAGCTGTTCGCGGCACTAAAATAAAGATTATTATTATTATTATTATTATTATTATTATTATTATTATTATTATTATTATTATTATTATTATTATTATTAATTTTATCATTATCATTATTGAAAATAGATTCCACAGTATTACACACCCTTTCCAGCTCGTTGATAACATTTGGAATCACTAACTTTTTATAATCATAAATCTAATATTAATTCATGCAGTTTCCCCATGTAATCAATACACTCTTCTTTCGGGTCAATATTATAAGTTGGTACCTCTACTTACTCGCGGTGAAGCAAAACAGAGGATCTAGGCCGTAGCATCATTGCAACAGGAAATACTGTGAACATATTTTTTTCCAACACGAAAAAAAATCGGGCTAGAAAGGGTTAAATCAGAAGCCTCACAACAGGTAGGAATGTGCCTGTCAATAGAAATTCTAAGCTCATTTTGTATTTGGGGAGGATCGACTTTCTCAAAATAGTGACTAGTAACCAGAAATATAAATGTGAGCAACAGCAGTAGCAGTCGATCTCGGAATGGCAACAGCTTAAGCAATAATAGAAACAAACGGTACTAACTCTACAACAAAAATTATATTGAGTATTAGATAGTTAACTATTTCTATTTTTTACTTCGCACATATTTAGGTACGTAACATACCTATACGTTGGTTACATACTACTCAAATTGGCATATTTTTATTTTATATTTCATGGAAAGGGAAATTTGTAAGTGCTCTAGTAAAACGTTCGCTCACAATCTTTATATCTCAGAATTTTGGTCCTTTTTTTTTTAAAAAAAATCGTTTGTTTATTAAAAAAGTAAGGACGGGGATAGACATAGACTAATAATCAACCAAAAAATGAAAATGAAATGAAATCTTTCAGTTGCACGTCCTACGAATATGCCTATTAGGCTAAAGGAGACGATGGTTAAGACAAATGAATAATAATGGAGGAACTGGTAAAGTGAGATGAGGGAGGAAACGGAAGTACCCAGAGAAAACACACAGGTACGATGTTGTCCACTCCATATTTACTTCGCCTGGGGATCGAACCAGGGACCCCCCACATACCAGGATAGAAGCAAGTGCTCTACCACTGAGCTACCATGTCTCCCGTTAGTAATCAATCGATGAAACAATAGTTTCATTTTTTGTAATTACAGAGACATTGATACTCTGATATGTGTTGATCTGATTCAAGTATCAACTATTTGTACTCATGAGTTCACATATGTGAACATATAGAGATGGTTTTCAGAATAATAAAAGCACATGGAGTTGAAAATACGTCAGATATCTCAGTTGGCCACGGTCTGGGTCCAGTGGTGGTAGTATTAGGGCAAGTCTTGAACTACGCGAGGAGCAGTGAAAGCAGTGTGGAAGAATCTTACAAGGGAACCTTCCGAAAATGATAGTTGCAGTGAAAGATATGGCCTATGCCAATTGAAAGAGCTGTAACAGAGATAAGCATTCCCAAAAAATTAGCTGCCCATAGCAATAGGTTCAAGAAATATAAGGGGTGGAAGTTCGGGAAACAGCAAGGTTGGACAAGAGGGAAAAGTGCAAAATTCCGCAAAAATGAGGGGCACGGCAAAATACAATGCTAACAAGTGATGTATAGAAAGAGACTTGTCACAAAAGGGAACAAATGAAAGCCACCAGTGGGGTTAACAGTGTTGCCAACGGCAATGAAAAGTACATGTTTTGCAAAGAGCACTATATGAAGTGAGTGCAATATTCAGTGTCAGCCTTTCATGTAGAACATAAGATATGATTTCTATAATCAGTGGTACAATCTAACAAAATAGAATAGAAAAACAGAAGTACGAAAAATACGGAAAAGACGAAATTGGCCATAATGCGCCACATTTGATCACGAGCTGTGCATATTAGAATAAGCAAAACAAGAAAGCACCAACTATGCAGGAAACCGACGTACCTAGGGTCGAAAAGAAAAACGAGTTCGAAAGTTGGCAGCAGTGGCCATGAAAATCCAGACAATTCCAATATAGTTAGGCCACTCGCTTCACAAAAAGAAAATTCCGGCAAGAGACATTAGCCTTCGCATCATTTGTACATGCTCGTCCACATTGTACGTTCAATTGTTCGATGAGACAATGGTTCAAACAGAAGATACATTTGCAGTGAGTACAGCGGTATACTGCCAATCCGTCACACATGGTACAATGATCGCCTGTGAATGTCTCGAAACAGCAGTCTAGAGTTGTCGGAACCTTTGGTGGTCTTTCTATCACATATCCACACCTGTAGAAAGGAAACATAATCAAAGGCTTTGTCTGCTGTGTGTTGCTGGCTGCAGTACTATTACCGCTTATATGATATATCCAGAGTGTCCCACCTAACTCTGCGACTGAAATAGTTTCAAAGCGAAAAAAAAATGTGACACATCCAGTTGTGCAGGAATGTACCCATGTCAGCGGGAGACAAACTTCTGTGAGACGCAAGTGCCCCCAAGTCCCCCATCATAGGGTTCCAGGGGCCAACTTCAAAATTTCTAATAGCACCATCGGTCGAGTTATATTTCTTTCGATAAATCATGGAATATGCAACAACGCATATCAGAAATATTTACTATATGGGATTTCAAAATGGCCGCCAAAATATCTGCTCGGTGACAAGAACAACGTGCATTTTTCGTGGCCATTTTAAAACCCGTGCTTCATATGGCAAATGTTTCTTATAGGAGGTGTTGTATCTATCCAGAGAAATATCATCCGCCCCCTGTTCCCATTTGAAATGTTGCGGTTGACCCCTCGAGCCTTATGATGGGGACCCTGGGGACTTGCTTCTTACAAAGTTTTCTTGGCCCTCGACATGAGTACATTCCTGTGCAATTGGATTTGCAACATCTCTTTTCGCTTCGCAGCAATTTGAGATCACAATGTTCGATGCCATGTTAAGACAGAACATATATTTGTGGCGGCCACTTTGAAAAACATGCTTCATATAGCAAATGTTTCCTAAATGTGTTGTTGCACATTCCATAATCTATCGAGAGAGGTACCACTCGGTCCCTGTTGCCATTTGAAAGTTTGAAGTTCGCTCCTGGGGCCCTATGATGAGGGTCCTGGGGGCACTTGCTTCTCACAGACTTTTATCACCCCCTGAATTTGGTACATTCCTGCACAACTGGATCCGTCACATTTTTATTCGTTTCTCAAATCTTTCAGGTCACAAAGTTTGGTGGGACACCCTGTATGTTACCACATACGACTTAACCATGACATAATGTTTACTTCTATTATAGGTTGTTGGCTCAACCCAACCATTTCATGTTCCCCGACTTGGCATTGCCTCAATCACTACCATTGATGCATTCCGAGTGATGCCTCTTGCCGGAATTTTCTTTTTGTGAAGCGAGTGGCCTAACTATATTAGACTTGTCTGGATATTCATAGCCACTGCCAACTTTCGAACTCGTTTTTCTTTTCGACTGTAGGTACGTCGGTTTCCTGCATAGTCGATGCTTCTTGTTTTGTTCATTCTAATATGCACAGCTCGTAATCAAATGTAGCGCATTATGGCCAACTCCGTCTTTTCCGTATTTTTCGTACTTCTGTTTTTCTATTCTCTTTTGTTAGATTGTACCACTGATTATACACGCCATATCTTGTGTTCTACATGAAAGGCTGACACTGAATATTGCACTCACTTCATATAGTGCTCTTTGCAAAACATGTACTTTTCATTGCAGTTGGCAACACTGTTAACCCCACTGGTGGCTTTCATTTGTTCCCTTTTGTGACAAGTCTCTTTCTATACATCACTTGTCAGCATTATTTTGCCGTGCCCCTCTTTTTTGCGGAATTTTGTACTTTTCCCTCTTGTCCAACCTTGCTGTTTCCCGAACTTCCACCCCTTATATTTCTTGAACCTATTGCTATGGGCAGCTAATTTTTTGGGAATGCTCATCTCTGTTACAGCTCTTTCAATTGGCATAGGCCATATCTTTCACTGCAACTATCATTTTCGGAAGGTTCCCTTGTTAGCAGACGTTGAAAATGTAAAGTCGGGGATTTTCTATTTCCAAACAAAGAAAAATGTCGGCTCTCGGTTATGTGGTGTGAATCTGATGCAAGTGCCAAATGTGTTAGGTTGCGAGGGACAGTGTTCAGGATGATGATGTTCTACACAACTAACGACAAAACCAGATCGGCGAAGAAGAACGTTCGGAAGAAAACTTTCAGTCACAGTTCGCAGCGGCTGATAAGGGAGCATAACGGTTTACATGACACCAATGGGGCCTCGAAAGTACAACATGAACCGCTGATGATTGGAAATGTCTGGTATGGTTGGGTGAGTCATTGTTCATCTTATTCCAAGAATTACATAATCCACAGTGAATCTCCCAACTGCGAAACTCGGCCCCGATGACACTGTGATGCTCCAGGCCATAATATCTTGGTTTTCCGTAGATTCTGTATTGACGCTTACCGATAGCGGCATTTCCCGTATGTATCACCATTTTAGGGGGCTATATTCATCCTATGGTTCAGATGTTATTTCCAGGCGATGATACGATGACACCATATTCTAGGATAATAATGCGCCCATTCATACAGCTTTAGTAGTTGCGAAGTGGTTTGAAGAACACTTCTTCTTACTCGCTCATCCCCAGATACGAACATAATTGAACATTTGTGGTTTGCTCTGAAGACACGAAACCGGTGGGTTTCCGCATCTATCATCTCTTATGATGCTGAGTGATGCACTCTGCATGAAGAATGATGTAATACTTCACTTGCTACTATTCACAATCTCTAAGACTCCATTCCACGTCGCAGCAGAGGTATGTTGAGGACGAAGATGGTCCAATGCCATAGTAATGTATTAAGTTGCGCTTATATAAGGTGTTTCTATTATCCAATAAACATTTGTGTATTATTTGGGAATTGAGGATAATCTGTCGTGAGAAGGATGTACTCTATAGCACCGGTATCAAGATATAATGTTGCCGTTGGAGAACACCATAATGTTGTACGGATCCATATACGTACTGTACGTCACATGTTTTCAATACAAATACACGTTGATATATTATGTTATTATATTAATATCTCAAATTTATGAGTAGGGAGGGGGAAATTGGCCGTCCTGTTCCCCATTACAGAAACTCCCTTGTCTAGCGGTTGTCGTATGAAACTCTAGCCCAAATCACATCCTTTCACGTGATTTTTCTTTCATTTATTTAGGACTCTTGGCTACAAAGATACTATGTTTGCTGAACAAAAGCGAACCTTTTTGAAAATGGATCTCTTGTGCTCTGAACACCCCATACCTAAAAATATTAAAGAAAGAAAAACTAAGTTGGAGCCAAATTTATCCTGTAACTCAAGTTTGTTTGAAATTAGTTTGTTTGATTTGATTGATTACGGTTTTGCACCAGTAGTAAAGCTATATGAGACAGGGCTTATTGTTTAAAGTTGGACATGGGACACCCGGGTTTGGTTCCAGGCGAGAGCTCACATGGTTTGTTATCCACGTTATTCAGTAGGTCGCGTCTCAACAGCGTCGCTGGTAAAAGGGACGTTAAACTCAAAATCAACTCATTTAAAGTAGGATCCGAACCACTAATTTTGAAATTTTAATCGGATCGCAGTTAAATCTATACAACAAATTCGAGAGACTTATCAAAAGATAGTCGTAAACCTGGTTCGTTTGCTGGGATAACAATCCGAAGTGGTAGTAATTCTTTGTCATAAAAATATTAGCTTCGAAATTTAAATACCATTAATCTCACCTTTTTAATAAAACTGACAACGTCTATAAACGATGTTAAACTGGTTTATTATTTGATATAACTTATAATATCCTTTTCTTAAAACTGTTAAGTACACAAACTCACTGACTAGGTAACCATAAAACATGTCCATATCATCAACTATCCCATAATAATCACTTACATATATTAGAAACATTCTTCTTTTGTTAATATGAAATGAACATTCTACTGAGTATAGTGCATATGTATGAGTACTTTCTGCCCAAGGTACAGGTAAATATTACACGAACCAAAGTATTTTGTTGTAACCTGCTATAGCTACGAGAAATCAAAACATTCACACGGGAAGAAAATATCCTTCTGAATAGGAAATACTTTTTGACATTTTTCTTTCTCTGGCAGATATTTGTTTTTTTTTACAAAAATGAAATAAAATAAAAATAAACATAGGGCCTATGTTTAAAACAAGTCTTAAAAATACACGTGTTGAAAACAACATGTTTAAAACGTATATAAATTTTGTTTTAAACAAAATCAATGGCTTAAAACAAGTTTTATCATTTGTGTTAAACATTTTGTCTTAAACAAAACATCCCTGATCAGTATCAGTGCTGATCGGTCACCTACCAAAACCATCACTCTAGGCCACCATAGGCTTGACTTCTTTTAATACCTACTCCTGGGGTTGCTATGAGCTACAGAGTGTAATAATCTAAAACGATCTCCCGAGACAACTATGAGCTACAGGATATAACCGATCCCGTCTAAGACCGCTATCGGCTGACACAAATATCTTTTATTCAGAGGCCACATCGTGTGCCGAGGAACTTTGAACTTACCTGTATTTTACACTGGAGACATTTAAAGACTTAGAGAGAAGACTTACAAGAACTTTGTAAATAAAAAAAATATATATAAGACATTCTTTTTATAATAAAAAGGTTGTAGCCGCCCCTTCACATTGCCGGTTCACAACTATTTACATTACCAAGGCAACACGAGACGGTTTCAAATAGATTTAAAATTTATGTTGGCCTGGATGTGGATAGGTACGCTGCCAAGTCCCCTTGTCGTGGTGCGTAGCAATGTAGTCGAGATTGGGAATCTCCAGACGGTCTTCGTGGAATAATGATAACTATTAAATATAGCTGGATTGGCAGTTAACAGATTTGTCAATGTAACTTGCAGGAAGGAAACACCAGATGATGTTATGGGAAGGAAGTACGTACATTTCACTATAACGCCGCTTAATGTTACATGTCTCAATCAGGCTGTAAAATTATTTAAATACCACAGACGTGAAGTCTTCAAAGAGAGCAATACGCTACATGCAAACTAGACAGGGTTCTATTGGCACCATGCATTTATATATTGCAGCATTGCTTCAAGTATTTAGCTTCACCGTGATCATTGCAGTTTCCTGACGGACATGCATTAGCGACTATCGTTGTACTATGCTATACGGCCGCATCCACCATCAGTACGCTTCATCACTATAGATCATCCTACAAGAACAACTAACTATTTTCATCCGCTTGTTACTAATCTG
Organism: Thermobia domestica; assembly: GCF_964235325.1. Lineage (NCBI taxonomy): Eukaryota > Metazoa > Arthropoda > Insecta > Zygentoma > Lepismatidae > Thermobia > Thermobia domestica. The sequence goes on from NW_027655917.1 coordinate 199,480, forward strand.
GAAATACATAAGTAAACGAAAGAAGTCCGACGTATTCAGGTGATGAGATATTGTCAGGGATCCTAACTACGAGGGTCATTCGGAAAGTAAAGAACGTTTTGCGCTAGCGCGTGCGCGTGTTCCCCCACCCCCGCTGCCGCTGGGTTATTGACCTGGGCATGCTTGAGCCTCAGTGCGTTTGCACACGGCAACGATAATATCGGTGGAAGCCCCGATAATATCGGTGTCGGTGTCGGCGTGCTTTGCACACGTCGCCGACAATATCGGTGGAAGCCCCGACAATATCGGTGTCGGCGATAGTTTGCACACGTGGCCGATAATGTCGGCGCTGAGACTAGTATTGGACAGGACGTGAAAGACAGAAGATGAGTCCAGCTATCAACAAGAGATATCTTCTTGCCTTGTTGTACTTACGACGTAGAAACAGGAAATGTAGATCGCGAAAGCTTTGGGTTCACTCATTATTGACTGTGCGTTATGTAGAAGGTGCTTTGTATACACTATATGAGAAATTACGCGAAGACGATGCAAAATTTTTTAATTACTATCGCATGTCCACACAAACTTTTGATTTTTTAATAGAAAGAATTGGAAACCATATTCAGCGCCAGCATACAGAAATGAGTCCCTGTATTCCACCCATAGAAATGTTGGCAGTTGCAATAAGGTAAGTCTATTATTATTATTATTATTATTATTATTATTATTATTATTATTATTATTATTATTATTATTATTATTAAAAAAAATTAAAATATTCAAGAGTGGGTATACGTTATGGCAATAATTTCTAAAATATCACTTTCAATGGAAAAGAATGTTTTTTCCCGTCGACGGGCTTTAACTCTGACGAACAATTATACAAACAAGCGTTTTATCCAGTCAGGGATTCCGCCAGACCCCCCCCGATAGGGGGTGTCACCCCTAAACTTCGAGTAACACTCTCCAAACTTCTGCCTTGATCCGAGCCTGAATAGGCGATTTTTCACAATTATTTCATGTTTTGTGCGAAGAAGTGCTATTTGAATATAGAACTCTCAAACGATTGAAAGAATAACTTTCTTCAAGGGATTTCTAATGAAGTTTTCTTGTGAAGAATATAAATGCATTATATTTCATAATTTGTCAGCTCTGGCAACAAAATGTGTGCCTCTTCCAATCGGTACCGCTTCAGTGGAGAGATCATCTTCAACAATGAATAGAATTTTAACTTCTAAATCCTCGGCAAGGCTTGCATAAACTTCTCGCTATGCTTTTTGCTTTTCAATTTTGTCCTTAAAAGAGTATGTTGTCTTATCCCATATGCAAGGTCTGCATTCCACAAGTTCGATAAGGGTTAAAATACCATACGGAAAAATTTTTGCCATCTCTAAAATTGTAAGCAAAACTAGAAAGGTAAGAACACAAGAATACACAACCTTTTCACCCACTCACTATAGCTAAACTGGAGAACTCTATCAGGTGGTCGATCCCGGTACAAAGGGGAGAGGGAAAACTTGCATACATAGCTCTGGTCTTTGTTTCCATTTGCCATTCAACAAATTCTTTTAAAAATTGGGGGTAGCGTTGGAAGTTAGAGAAAAGATGTGCGACAAGTGAAGCGTGGAGTCACATCCCTGTTTTTGAGATCACATCAAGAGAATGCCAAATGAGTCACTTGTCCTCGAGAGCTTTGAAAAGAACGTTTGATTATCCTAGGTTCGTTTCAAAATAATAATAATAATAATTCTACTTGTCAACAAATATTCTATTCAATCATTGCTTATCGAGTGAGACCGGGAAAATTGTGTGCACACAATTCTGATGTAAATAAAAGAAAGTAATAATAATCAGGGTTTTTCCATATGCTTATGTTCACAGAGTATCAAACTTTGAAAATTACGCTTGAATTAATTTCCAGAATATAATAAAACTTAAATGCATTAGTAGATTTAAAAAGATACAATCAAAGAGAGAGAGAGAGAAAGAAAAAAAGGTAGTAGAAAATAATCAACGGAAATTGGTTATGTAAATTTCCTATATTCTATTTGATAACTATTTAGAGGGAAATCAGTACTCTTCAGACTTCCCACATTTTATATTTATTTAATAAAGGGAATTAGCTACTCCAAAACAGAGACTGTATAAAAATAATAAGCTGTTCCAAAGTTGTTTATAGGACAAGATAATAATAATATTTGGTCTAGGAATTAATTCGTGCGGTTGGTACGCACACATTGAAGCTGTAGTACAAACACAAAATACATAAATACCTTAAGAAAAATATTGTCCATCGCTAGCCACCACTTTCGCCCATCTGTCAGGCAATGTACGGATTCCGTGGCGAAAGAAGTCCTCATCCTTGGAAGCGATCCAGTCAGAGACCCATGTTTCGATATCTTCTGAAGAAGTAAACCGCTGTCCAATCAAATCGTTGTTCATGCAATCGAACAAGTAGTAGTCCGAAGGAGCAACGTCTGGTGAATACGGCGGGTGGGGTAAAACTTCCCATCTGACATTTTCTAAATAGGTTTTGACCGGTTTTGCGACATGTGGGCGAGCGTTATCATGTTGAACAATAAGTTTATCATGTCTGTTCTCCCATTCTGGTCGTGTTCTGGCCAGAGCTTGCTTCAAACGCATTAATTGTCGTCGATAACGTTCTCCATTCATAGTTTCACCCGGTTGCAGCAGCTCATAGTACACCACACCTTTCATATCCCACCATATGCACAGCATAACCTTTGCACAGTGAATATCTCGTTTTGGTTGTGATGGACCTGGTTCACCTGGTTTCACCCAGGCCTTTTTTCGTTTAGGGTTCTCGTAATGGATCCACTTCTCATCACCCGTAATAGTTCGATGCAGAAACCCCTTTCTGCTCTGTCGTTGAAGCAGCAATTCGCAAATGGTTTTTCGTCTGTCAACGTCTGTCTTTCAATTCATGTGGAACCCAATGTGACATCTTTTGAATCATTCCCATGGCTTTCAAGCTTTTGGAGACTGTTGTTTGATCAACGCCTAATGCTGCTGCAAGTTGTTCCTGCGTTTGACACGAATCCTGCTCGAGCAATGCTGTCAATTCTTCGTCTTGAAATTTTTTTGGCTGTCCAGCTCGCTCTTGGTCTGCCAAGCCGAAATCACCACTTCTAAACCGTGCAAACCACTTCTGACACGTTCGCTCAGCTAGAGCATGGTCACCATACACTTCCACCAAAATACGATGACTTTCAGTCGCACTTTTCTGCATGTTAAAGTAATGCAGCAGGACACCCCGCAAAAACACTTTATCAGGCACAAATTGCGCCATGTTCACTTAACTACAAACTGGTGTTGTTGACGCTTTAATCCACTGCCCTATACTACGAACGATACGCGATGACAGGGGTTTGCAACACATGTGTGGATACACGGAACTGTGGGACGCTCCGTTCGTTGCGCCATCTCTTGTCCACCCGCACGAATTAATTCCTAGACCAAATATTATACAATTGTAATAGAAAAAATGGAAACAACAAAATTCCAAAGAAAAGAAAAAAACAAATACACAGCGCCATGTCACTCTCTTCATCTAACCCGCTGGCCGGCCAACATTATCGGTGGCGTGTGCATCCAATCATAAGAAAACATTGCCCCCGACAAAATCGGTGTCGGCGGTATCGCCGACAGTATCGGGGGCTTGGCCGACAGCATCTGCGTGTCGGAGGAACGGCCGATAATATCGGTGGCGTGTGCAAGCTACGATTTGAATACATTGAAGTCGATTTCACCGCCGACATTATCGGTGGGACCACCGATATTATCGTTGTCGTGTGCAAACGCACTTAGTCTGGCACCAGCTGCGATCCGCTACGGTCCGTTATTGCTTCGCTGTGCGACTGTAAAATGTGCGATACAATTACTGATCCCGCCAAGTGTGAGGTTCGTAGTATGATAAGATTTTTGAATGCAAGAAAAGTGTGTCCGATAGAAATGTATAGACAAATCACTGAGGTGTATGGAAATGTAATGAATGAAGCATCAGTTCGTAAGTGGTGCATTATGTTTAATGACGGACGGACGAATGTGCACGATGAGGAACGCTCGGGCCGGCCTTTTGTTGTGACTGACGAAATCAAAGGAAGAATTGAGCGGAAAATTCAAGAGGATAGGCGATTCACTATTGATGGGCTGCAAGAATTCTTTCCTGAAATTTCAAGAACTTAAGGAAGCTGTTAGTGATTGGTTCAACAGTTTGGCGGCAACTGTGTATGCCGAAGGCATAGAAAAACTTGTACCACGGTATGACAAGTGTTTAAATTTACACGGCGACTATGTCGAAAAGTAACTTAAGTATCACATAGTATGTAACACAAATTTTGCCTTTGTATATCAGTTATTAAAGTGTTTATACAAAAATGTTCTTTACTTTCCGAAGGACCCTCGTATTTACTCATACATGATTTATATCACCTTCAGTAAAATATAAATATTATTATATAAAATTTCACAGTACAGATGCACCAAATTAATTAACGCTATGTCTGTAATAATCTTATGTATTTGGCAAAGTATTATTTTCACCCTTTTTTAATTATAAAGTATCAATAACAACTTTCATTACATCAATCTTCTTCTTTTTTTTTAATACATTCTGTATCTACTACTTTTCTTCTTCTTCTTACAGAACATTTCATAAACAAATTTAAGATTTCATGTATGAGAAAGAGTTCTAAATTAAATTTACAATAGATTAGGAAGAAAAATGTATCATGTTATTTTGTTACATAATTTCGTTAAATATTTAAATAGAAAATTGAACTTCATTATTTAAATATATAATTCATAATTCCAAATCTGCATATATACTAACAAATTGAACATCTTTATGGTCCGTTACAAGGTAAAGAGTTAAAATTCTATATACATTATTTAGACTCTACCTACAGTACACTGCAATATTGAAGAAATGGGTGGCAGTGTATTGATCTGAATATTTGCAATTATAATAATTTTGAGACTACAAATCAATAAGATGTAAACTAGAAGAAGTTGAAAGTCAAGAATGCTTCACTAATTTTCTTCCTGGAATATCCTTTTATATTTCAACTTGCAGTAAGTAAGATTGCTTAATTTTATTATAGCCATAAATAATCGGTATTGTTTATATTGATAATGACATTTGATCGAAAGCCTGCCTTAAAGAAGAATATACTTGCTAAGATGCATGTGTAGTGTTTTAATCAATATATTTTTCATAGAAAATTATGCTTTATGTTTAACGTGAAAGTGAGTTGTATTAATCTGTATGTACCGACTGGTATTGTCTTTTTCCGGTCTTGGAAAGAGCAATATTTGGAGGTAATTACCTATTCTCACAATGAAATTTGTGACCATAATTCCATGTATGATAGCTACACGAGATTCTTTAGTACCTCGATATGTGACATTACCAATTATATTTGTTTTCAGTGGTAGGATTATTATTGGTGCAGTTATGTGTTTAGTAAATTCATATGGATTATCTATTGCATTTGCAAATACAGTAAAGTCACGGTAATCCGAACTAATTGGGATCGAACCCTGTTCGGATTAGCCGGAATAACAGTAAAATTGAGATTTGAAACGCGTGAACGGAGTCTACTATGTTGTAATACATAGCGTATAATATTTCAAAACACGTTTTCTGACTACAGTATATGTAATGTACTGAAAAAACGTTACAAATGTTGGAAAAACTTGATGCCTTTATTTTTCTACGTACAGTAGTCACAAATCTTTCCGTTAGGGATATTATTATCTCTGTGTATTACACCCTGCAGCGGTCGGCAACTTGTCAGCTGCTATCTCAGTGCAAACATTGTTTCCTCTGTTTTGAGCATTTGCGTATTACAGTGCAAGAGCCGATTGTTATGGCGAGTAAGCGTACACATACAACCTTTAGCTACTCTTAAAGATAAGCTAGACGCTCTGAAGCGTCTAGATAACGGTAAAAGTGTGGCTAACTTTGTAAATCTACGAAAACATGCAAGTATTTTCATCCTTTCAGTTATTAATTTCCTAAAACTGCGTATTTTCGCCACAAAAAAGATAAAATTTTCCTCTCGGACTTGTTCGAATTAACCAAATGTTCGGATTAAACGTGTTCGGATTGCCGAAACTTCACTGTATGAAGGTTTGGTTGATTGATCAGTTAAAGTTTACTAGGAATATCACCAACACGTTTATTTGTCACCGTCACGAAAAGTACAATGATGAACACAAGATGTATATTAAAAAATCACAATAAAAGATCTAAACAAAAGTGTAAATCAAGTATAAGATCCACAAATAATAATTGAATATATCAGTGAAAATAAAAGCAGAGTTCGCAAAAACAAATCGGAAAAATCAGATAGAGAACGAAAGACATGCAAATGCAAAAAAGTTAAGGATAGTTGCATTGAACGCAGTATACCATGTTACAGGGGGGTAAATTAGAAAATGTTAAAGAGGAAATGAAACAAAATAATCTAGATTTGGGAGGAGCTTATGAAGTTAGATAGAAAGGTAATAGGGTGGTGAACAGCGAAGGATAGAACGTTTTACTCAGATAATGAATAGGACGGTCATAATGGTGTAGGAATATTTCTTGATAAGGTTAAATGAGAAGACAGTGAAAGTAGAATTTACTGACGATAGAGTTATGATGTTAAGGCTTAAAGGACAAAAAAAGAAATATATAAGAACTAATTATACAGACATACGCACCGAAAATTTCGCATACAGCTGAAGAAGTAAAGGAAGACTATCAGAAAATAGAATAAATTATAGACAGGGAGAAGTGAGGTGCATGCGTAATTGTAAGGGAGATTTCAGTGCAGTTCTGGGAGGAAAACAAGACAGTAACGTTGTATGTAAGTATGGTTTAGGCGAAAGAAAGAACAGGAGAGAAGGACTGGTCTGTTTCTGTAGACAGAATTCACTAGCAATTGGAAACACTTGGTTCAATCAGAACAACATAAGAAGACAAAAGAAGACAAAAGAAGGAATATACATGGAAATCTATGATCTATGACTATGTTATGATCTAGGACAGGTATCAGAATAGCTTAAAGAACGCGAACACTTCCCGCGACTGACATTTTCTCTTATCATAACCATGTGCTGGCAGAAGTTGATATTCAACTGAAAAATGTAGGTAGACGAAAAGTGTAGGCAACAAGATATTGAATACTGAAAAGTTGAAAAACGATGAAGTAAGGAAACTTTTAGTTGAAAAATTCGAAGAAAGATACTGAAACGAAGGTCGGATAGATGCAAGTAGTAAGAGACGGTGGGAGCATATTAAATGTTGCATACAGCTGGCTGCAGAAGAAGTAGTGGGTTACCGTAATACATGAAAACTCTAAGAAACCACGAGTTACAGAACATATGCTTCAGAAGCTGATGGAAAGAAAGGAGTGAAAACAGGTAGATCCAGATGAGGGTAGAAAGATGTACAGGAAATCAAACAACGAGTTACGAAGAGAAACACGCAGAGCAAAGAAAGAATTTTTCAAAATAACAATAAAATGCGATAACAGAAAAATTTGAAAGAGTTTAATGTTATGAGAAAATGTACAAGGAGGTGAAACCTAAGGAATTTTGGAGGAACGTTATTAATCATGTATGTGTATAAATTAATTATGCTTGATACTAAGCTTAAATGTGATTTCCTTGGTACGTATGGTTTAATTTAGGTGCAAATAAATGTCGTTTGTTTCTTGCAATGTTGGAGGATGCGCATAATATGCCCTAATATGTTGGAGGATGAAGGAAGCATATTGCATATAAACTATCTTTTCATGGACAAAGTTTTACTCGCTTAATTTTTGGATATTTCAAAGAATTCGATTTTTTCTTGTCATTTATTGATTTCAAATTAAAACCTTCCTCTGTGTATACGATTACATTTGTACTTAAGAAAGTATATTTTTAAAATTTAATGGTTTTAACATAGAACTCTTGTCATATTTTCTTTTTCTAACTTTGTATCTTTTTAAAACAATAATTGTAATATGGCAATAGATTCAATGAATGAGGAAACCTAAGCCTTTAATAACAATTGTGCCAAGAACTGCATTTCTCTCCAGATGTTATTAACCTTTCTAACAATACTAGTATTCAGAAACAGAAACTAAACGAATAAAAATCAAATAAATAAATTCCGCATGATGTGATCTTGGCCTCAAAAATTTTACCTTTTTATTTGCAAAGAGATCTGTAAGTAACTTCTTGTATAATAAGTATGTGATCATGAATATGCAGGTGTACGTCAGAGGCATCTATAAATTACCTTTTTGAATATAAATAATCAAATATAATTTTCAAGAAAAGTCGTTTGTTTGGAGTTTATAACCCATTTTGAGCATCGAGGCTATATGAGAAGTGTACTTAGAGCTCAATGTGCAATCCAGCAGCATATTATTCTGAATTCCTGTTGAAACTGCGAAGAAAAATGCACAAAACCAGACCGCAGTTGGCGGTCTACTGATTCTTCTCGACGACACTTGCCCGCACACCGCTAATGCTGTGTATTTAAAGCTTCGTAAATACAATTGCGAAAGATTACCTCATACACCCTACAGTCCGGACATAAGTCCATTAGACTACGAAATATTACTAAAGTTAAAACAACGTATGCGTGGAAGTCGGTTACCATGTCTGGAAGCAAGGTCGCCGATTTTTCTGTAACTTAGGGGGGAGGGCATTCAGATGTGTATTTTGTTTCTGACAAGGGTCTAGGAAGGCATATATGAGGATTGTAAGAAAAATTGAATTCAAATTACGCGAAATATCATATAGTCATAAAAATACATATAATAATAAAATACATATAAAATTACATATTGTTAAAATACATAGGATGCCTACACGAGAATTGAGGTTCCGGCCTCCACCCCCAGGATCCGCGCCCTTGTCTGGAAGAGTTTTCTGTAGCCGTTATCCGAACCATATGATATCTTCACAAAGATGGCGTCCTTGATGGAACACAGAAACCACCCGGATGTTAGTATTGAGCAAGGAGACTATATTGAACCCTTGTACCAGAATTCTCTCCAAACATTAAATGTGTTAGTCACAAAAGATTAGTGTGCATTATTTTTGCATTTACCATCCTAGATAGTTTGAGTGATGATGCAGTGGTGTTGGCTTTAGACCACCGTTAGGAACATAAGGAGGTTTCGAAAATAATGGGTCTGTATATGAGTGGGGTTTTGGTTCAGAGCTGTTAATTGGACAAAAAGTTCACTGGATTTTGTTACTTTTAATTCGAGCTGCTTGGTGGTCTGCTAGTGCAAGTTTAGTTTCCTCTTTAGTGTGTTAAAGAGAGATCTGAACATGAAATCTCTCCTCAACTGACATTCAATAGGCATTGATATTCTACTGATACGGGAACCACTCCATAGCTATCCAATTTATGTAGGTTCTCAGTTTGCTGTATGTCTATTACCGTTTCTACTAACGAAATCCCATCGAATGCCTTTAACTTGTCCGGTTTTATGCTTGATTACATTCTTTATAGCAAAAGAGCACAGGCCTATTCATGTTAGATTCAGCACTCTTACAGTCAGCATTTTTTTAAAAATTACAAAATATGGGTCTACAGGACTCGCGATGCATATCTTTCTTCTCGTGTTTTCCACATTCTCTTCAGTAGATTCAGCTTCGGTCTTGCTAAAGTCTGTTTTTTTTTTCTATAGATTAAACCAGAACTCAATGTTTTATTTTAGCCATGAATTGTATTTATTTTTAAGATTAATAAATGAAAATAGTGTATGGTTGCCGCAACAAAACATCGAGATGTATATGCATGAGAAGAAGTAAGGTTACTTCCTTAGCAAGCCCGTAGGCACGCCCACACCGAAGAATCAACTTGGAGCTACGTGGTGAAGGAGAATGAATGGAGCCCAAACAACCATTCTTATCAATATAACACATAGTCCCTCAATAATAAGAAATATTATTATATGCTTCTTCAAAACATAGTAAAACCTATTTAAGTAAGAGCAACACTTAAAAACCTTAATACAAGTAGCAGAGAAAGTGGTTAGAATTTTTATAACATTTTAAATTTTCATCTGTTTTTGATTTTTAAGATTGTTTATACACAATATGATCGTTGGAAACACAAATACTAAGATTCAATGTTGAACATCTAAATTTACCTAAGTCAGAGAAAGGTGTTCACTGTTCATCGGCTACCAAGTCTCTCTCCAACTTCCTATGAGTCCGACAGCGGTATTCGCAACTGAGAGTATACGGACAGAACACACAAATAAGATATACGAATGAACGGTGAATGAGGCTGCCCTGTCAGCTCCCCGCCCCAACTTCCCGACGATGACTACCGCCCCAACTTCCCGACGATGACTAGTGATGGGTAAATTCCCGGGAAGATATTTTTCGGGAATATTCCCTGGGAATATTCTCGGGAAGATTCCCAAAATGGGAATTTATCCGGGAATTTATGTTCAATCAGAAAGAAAATTGCATTCTATTATTTGGTCTAGGAATTAATTCGTGCGGTTGGTACGCACACATTGAAGCTGTAGTACAAACACAAAATACATAAATACCTTAAGAAAAATATTGTCCATCGCTAGCCACCACTTTCGCCCATCTGTCAGGCAATGTACGGATTCCGTGGCGAAAGAAGTCCTCATCCTTGGAAGCGATCCAGTCAGAGACCCATGTTTCGATATCTTCTGAAGAAGTAAACCGCTGTCCAATCAAATCGTTGTTCATGCAATCGAACAAGTAGTAGTCCGAAGGAGCAACGTCTGGTGAATACGGCGGGTGGGGTAAAACTTCCCATCTGACATTTTCTAAATAGGTTTTGACCGGTTTTGCGACATGTGGGCGAGCGTTATCATGTTGAACAATAAGTTTATCATGTCTGTTCTCCCATTCTGGTCGTGTTCTGGCCAGAGCTTGCTTCAAACGCATTAATTGTCGTCGATAACGTTCTCCATTCATAGTTTCACCCGGTTGCAGCAGCTCATAGTACACCACACCTTTCATATCCCACCATATGCACAGCATAACCTTTGCACAGTGAATATCTCGTTTTGGTTGTGATGGACCTGGTTCACCTGGTTTCACCCAGGCCTTTTTTCGTTTAGGGTTCTCGTAATGGATCCACTTCTCATCACCCGTAATAGTTCGATGCAGAAACCCCTTTCTGCTCTGTCGTTGAAGCAGCAATTCGCAAATGGTTTTTCGTCTGTCAACGTCTGTCTTTCAATTCATGTGGAACCCAATGTGACATCTTTTGAATCATTCCCATGGCTTTCAAGCTTTTGGAGACTGTTGTTTGATCAACGCCTAATGCTGCTGCAAGTTGTTCCTGCGTTTGACACGAATCCTGCTCGAGCAATGCTGTCAATTCTTCGTCTTGAAATTTTTTTGGCTGTCCAGCTCGCTCTTGGTCTGCCAAGCCGAAATCACCACTTCTAAACCGTGCAAACCACTTCTGACACGTTCGCTCAGCTAGAGCATGGTCACCATACACTTCCACCAAAATACGATGACTTTCAGTCGCACTTTTCTGCATGTTAAAGTAATGCAGCAGGACACCCCGCAAAAACACTTTATCAGGCACAAATTGCGCCATGTTCACTTAACTACAAACTGGTGTTGTTGACGCTTTAATCCACTGCCCTATACTACGAACGATACGCGATGACAGGGGTTTGCAACACATGTGTGGATACACGGAACTGTGGGACGCTCCGTTCGTTGCGCCATCTCTTGTCCACCCGCACGAATTAATTCCTAGACCAAATACTATATTATGATTTCAAAGTTGAATTAATTTTTATATCACAGCATATGATTACTGTTTTCCACAGAGGATTCTTTAAAGTGTATATTCTGAACAGTACTATATTACTTTATTAACACTTTATTATATTTAGATAGTACGCATAAATGTATATTTATTTACAATATGTTCTATCAATTAAATATGTGAAAAAAATTATATAGTAACAGTTTAAATTTATATGTAAGTGGATTTGCTCAAGTTGACTACTAATGATGTTATAAACGCATTAAATTTATAAATGTTATAAACCAATTAGATTGGGTAAATGCTAGAAGATACATGTCTCACCAATTTATCAACATTTGCGCATACATATTTATGTTCACAAAATTTGCAAGATACTTACTTATCTTTATATTTTAGCGCGTAACATTGCCATACACGACCTTTCATTCTACCTATTTCTCGAAATTCCATACGTTAATTCACATGTAAAAGAAGTCCGAGTACTTCTTCAGAAATTCGAGTTAGAGATAGGAGACAGACCGACGTCCATTACTAATGGTGGTTCAGGGTTTATTAATAGTACTTCATCTCTATTTCTATATAATTCTAAATTACTTTACAAAATAGTTCCTTTTCGTCATTGAAAATTAGTACCGGTACTTTGCTAATTTTGGCTATTCTTTAGCATTGGCGGCCAGCTTTTGCACCTACTTTTTTTTTTTTTTTTGCGATATTCTAATCCAATGCGGTTGTTTTATGGTTTCATACGTTAAATTACGTTACCAACATTAAATTCAGACAGCGTTGCAGAGCGAGCGTTAGCGAATGAAGGCGGGTTAGAGCCCCGCATGGCACATTGTTTTCTATCTTCGTTACCAACAATTCACTTTCTTTCCTCACATATATCTCTTCCACTTACCTTTCCGTTTTGTATAAATCCCCTACTGCCCTAAAAAAAATGTGTTCGATACTTTCTTGACTACTTGAACATCACTATCAACTCATTTCTTCCGTAAATCATCCTATTCTTTTGCTAGTTTTGGCCCGCTAATTCTAAACAATTACCTTACTTTTTAGTGCAAATGGAAATGGAACTTAAAAAACCGTCAAATAATTTTAATTTTTTAACCTCAAAACTCTTTAAAACCTAGAAGTAAATCATAATATATTAAAATAAAGTAACTAGTCATATGGTTTTTATAATTTGGAAGATAAAGTAAAGAAATGGAAATAAATTCCTTCCCGGGAATTTATAGGCTAGGGAAAGAACCCGAGAATATTCCCATTTTTAAATTTCTTCCCACCGGGAATATTCCCACTGCCCATCACTAACGATGACGGTACGTTGCATGAAGAAGAACGGAGGTTTTGATTGTTTGGGTTTTTTATTCATCACAATGTTTGAAATAATTAACAGAGACAAACTCTGAAATTTCAAATTTTAAACAATGCTTCGTAGGGTAACAGGAACAATGATCTTCCCCTAGCGAGTTGGCTTTTACCATTAACTATAGTGTTAGCGCCGGCAAGTTTTAAAATATGAGTTAACATCTCGTTTTTGGTGGCAGAAGGTGTCCCAAGATAGCTAGGTGCTCAATCTCACAGTATGACGACAATCTTCCCAAGTTCAATCCATGACCTTTGAATTCCTTTAAACCAGGGAGGAACTAAAATCTCAGCTCTACCTACCTCATATTAGAACTAAGGTACCATCTGCAATATCGGGAGCAATCACGCATTTAGGAGTCGGACAAACCCCTTCTCCCTGGCCAGATACTTTCACAATTAAGTCATTTTACTGTAGTAATTTCGAATGTACAATTTACTTGTACTCACTATATACAGCACTTAACTTAAAATACATTATTCCATTATATTCCAGGAGGGATGGACATGTGTGATGATACGCAAAATTGGGGAACGGAAATGGTAATCGTTCAATGTTCCTTTATTTGGTTCTTATTGTATGCTACTTAAATGAAATGAAATTTCTAGTCTTACGTCATACGAATATGCTAATTAGGTTGCAGATGAAAACTGATTAATGAAAGTGAATGTTTATTAAATAATTGATGGAGTAAGAATCAGGCCCGTATCCAGGGGGGTCTAGGGGTCCTGGGCCCCGCTAGAGTTTTGCTGCCCCCCTAAAATTTTCACGGTTGGCTTGCAAATGGACTATAATATGGTTGTATCGGCCCCCCTAATTTCACTCACCCACCCCTACATTTTTGGGCTGGCTAGTGGCCTGGTAAGAATGTCGAGTAATGTGGAGTAAAAAAAGAGAAGTCTAGAGGAAATCGATGGCCACGATTTTGTCCACTACAAACTCAAATGACCTGGGATCGATCCACGAACCCCTCGTGCAATAGTTGAGAGCTCTACCACTAAACAATCATGCTCCCCTTGTACAATATTATATCCCCTAAAGATTAGTATATATCAGCAACATCAGCTTCGTCCTTCTAACTTAAGGGAATCACCACACTTGGCACTAGATGAATAAAGAAAGAGATACTCCTCCTCTTTGTTTAAGGAACGGAATTATGGAAAACAGTGAAACATTAAATGCCTCACTTTTAATGAAGAGCTTATACATTGAATTTTACACTTTCGTCTTAAGTGAATCCTCACATTGTTCATTTACTTAAAAATGAAGGAAGAGGTCAATATTATAGATCCCATTGTCAGGAACACAATTTTCGAAAATAGAAAAAAGGCGTATTGCCTAATATTTAAGTGAAAGCTGTACTGAATTTCACACCTCAACTTAAGTGAATCGACACATTTTGCAGTTTATAAATATAAACTGTTACATATACGCTATGTATACTATAGGAATGATCACCCTTACTCCCGCATGAGGGAAATTTTCGAGAACGCTGAAACAGCTATTCCCTTGTTTTACATTAAGTGTATTTATTTAGAATATTACACTTAAAACATAAGCAAATCCTCATGTTCGGGATTTTATGAATAACAAATTAGAATATGTCCTCCATTTCTCCATTTTAGGAGCATCATTTTCGAAAATACCGAAACACATATTTCCTCATATTTAATTTAGAGTTTACATACCGAAGTTCACACCCCTAAGTAGGCCATCAATTCAAATTGGGCACTTTCTGAATAAATAAAGTTAAATTTGAGTGAGCTTGAAATGTTCCTTCTTTCTCCTCTTAGGAGCGAAATTTTCAAAAGCACTGATATATGTATTCCATTATTTGTAATGACCAATTTACGCTAAGTGTAATATTTCTGACTACAAATATATATATATATATATATATATATATATATATATATATATATATATATATATATATATATATATATATATATATATATATTTGTGAGGATATTGAATTCCTGACAGAAAGTTTGAACCCACCTTTACTTATCTTAGCATTCATGTTTTAAAAAATCCAGTCTGATCAGGGATGCAATGAGACCTATACCGGTACCACCGAAAGTTTTATAATACAGAGAATAATCATTTTAAATTTACGAAAGAACAAGTATACTGAAGTGGGTACGTGTTATATTTTTTTTAAAATGAGATCTTTCACACATCCACCAAAAAAATCCAGCATTACATCATTGACTCTGATGACTAGCCTTCGTGACAAAAGAAGCGTGATATCAAAACACATTTCTAAGGCTTGGGCTATGAAGAATGAGTTAATTCTTCCGTTTTAGATTCTATTGTAGAATCTATAAATAAGACAGCCTAGATAGACATAATAGTGTAAACCTACACCTTACATGTTTTTAACATAAAGTGATATTCAGCGGAATTTCGTTACTTCGAACTTGGATAAATCAAAATATTGGATAACTTAAATAAGTTTATTTTCCTTGGAAACTGCATTGATCCAATGGTAAAAATCATAAATAAAAAGAACTTTTGAATCTCCTTTCTTGATAATTAGAAGTAATACGTACTACACAAGTGTATTTAGTGTTGGATGGAATGCAAATAATAATAATAATAATAATAATAATAATAATAATAATAATAATAATAATAATAATAATAATAATAATAATAATAATAATAATAATAATAATAATAATTATAATTATAATTATAATAAACACAGTTTCAACTGATTTTCAGTTTCCAGAGGAAGCCATAGGGAAGAATGACACAAAAGCCCAATTGATTTGATGCCTATAAAGGAGATGAAGCCGAATTAGACGATAAAGTAGAGAAAAAGCATATTCCAAAGTAGTCTGAAATTTCAGAAATGTTTAAAAATTTAGAATATTTGTTGAATGTCAACGAAATATTATTAATGATGTATTTCATGCAATTAAAGTAATTGAAGATTTTGTTCATCGTGTATAAAACAATCAAAATCAAAACAAATGAAGATCACGACCGTTTTTCTAAAAAAAAAAAAAAAGAAAAAAATAAAGTACTTGAGGTTATTAATGCTGTATATGTATAAATTCATTAAATTTGGTGTTTTCTGTAGTACGTATGGATAACTTATGTGCGAATAAATATCGTGTTTGTTTGTTTGCAGTGTTGGACCACACACTGCCTTAAAGTTTACATCATATAAATTATCTTTTTATGGTCAGTAGTTCTAATTACTTATTATTATTTGTTAGATATTTCGAATAATTCGATTTCTTCCATTTCCGGAGGGAGCCGATGTGGTTAGAATTCCACGTTAATCAGTAGGTCCACGTCTCATATAGCCTTGTTGCTGAACGGGACGTTAAACTCAAAAGCAAGTCAAGCCGATTTTCTCCTGTCATTTTTTGAATTCGAATTGAAAATATTCTGCTCTGTACACAATTGTTTGTACTTTGGACAGTATATTATTAAAACTCTATAGCTTTCAACAGTGAATTTTTGTCCTTTTCTGACTACGTTTCTTTGGTAATAAAGCAATTGATATTGTGGCATTCGATATCGTAGAGAATGAACTAAATTCATTAGTAATACTTGTATCTAGAACTGCATTTCTCTCAACATGTTGATAACCTTTCAAAGAATACTGATATTGAGGATCTCAAACTAGATGAAAGAAAAACAAATCTGTAAATACTACATGACGTGTCGTAGCTTTTGAAATTGTTACTTTCTTATTTGCAAAGAGGCTTGTAAATATCTTGCTGCTTATTTATGTGTATGATCATAAATGTGCAGGTGCATATCAGAGCCATCTGTAAGTTACATTTTTGAATAGAAACGATAAAATATAATTTCGAAGAAAAGTTAATGGTCTGGGGCATGGTGGAAAGACTACAAGGTGGTTGCATGCGCATGTCGCCTGGAGCGCTGTCGTGGCTGTGACGTCATCTGGTTTGCAAAAGAGAACGGGAAAAGGCGCGGCTTTAAGTGACAAGTGGAAATTCTTTGTTACTTTGTTCTTTTAAATGATATCGAGAATGCCTAACTGTGCAGTGTACGGCTGTAGTAATTATTACAGAAAAACGAAGGGGACTAATATAAAATACTTTAGATTTCCTCAAAAAGAGGGGGAATGTCTCCAGAAATGGATTTTAGCTTGCAGGCGACAGAACAAAAAAAAAAAAAAAAAAAAAAAACGATTACATTATGTAGTTTCTTTTTAGTATGAATAATATGTAATAGTAGTATATAGGGCTACAATAGCTTCTATTGATTCTGCATACAAAAATCCAATAGTACGATTTAAAAAGACGAACTTTCAGGCAAGACCCGGATTTGAAATCATGAGGGAGGGGAACCGACAAAGGTGATCATTTCTATCATCATTTCCTTCTACATAAGGTATCGAGACAAAATTTTCCCCACAGAGCAAGGCATGTAACTCGAGAAGGGAGGCACGATGATCTAGGAGGCTTACCTCCCTCGAGTTACGCAAATGGAGAGCATTGAACGCGTTAAAGTAGTTAAGGTCCCATTTCATTTTGGAGATCTGCATTCCCTGTAGACTCGGTGCTAAAACGGAATGTTGCACTTCAAATTAACTAACGAATGGAAGGTTCGTAATAACGATTAACGGTTACAAAGATATATAACAATGTATTAGATCAAGAGAATAAAGTATCCACCTACCATGTCAGGGCGACATTGTCGGGACATTTTTACACTCAGATTTTGAAATTTTTGTTCATTTTAATCATAACTTTGGATAATTACATATACATATTTAGGGCCCCCCTCCAGAATTACAAAATTAAGAATGACTGCAGTAAATTTAAAAACATGGTAGATTCTCAACCAATAAAGGAAGCACGGTGGCTCAGTGGCAGAAGGCTCACCTCTGGTGCAAGGGATACTGGTCCGCTTCTCGGTCAAGTGAGTTTGTGGTGGACAACATCGTGTCCGTGAGTTTCTCGGGGTACTCCCGCATTCTTATTCCACCAAATTCCAGATAATCATTCACTTGCGTTTATCTTTTGTCTTCTTTAGTCCGCGGGACAGAAAAGAGAAAACTTATCAAGAAAATTAAGAAAATTATGTAATATTTTGGTTTATGTTTTCTAGTCTAGCTGTAACACCCCTTCATCGTCTTAACCTACGCCTAGTACTTTGTTTCTTGCTTGAAATAGTCAAGTTGCAATTTCCTTGTTTGAGGTGCTTTGTATATACATATTTATTTCTATATATTTTTAGAACACAATAGTATATGTAACGTTCTATTTTGTACAAATGTTTAATAATACAATTTGTTGTGGCGTAAATTTGACACTAATATTCAGAGAACTGTCAGTTTCACCAAACCTTTTGTTTAAATACAAATTCTATAAATAAGCGATCAGCGATTTCAAATAAGATGACTTTTTTATAAATCAAAAATAAAAACGATGTTTAAAATATTAAATACGTGCGTTCCTGCTCAATAAAGTTTTTAACCTCTCCTGAGATTCTGACGAAACTTACGTGGGAGCAACCTCTTTAAAAACACTGTCCAAGCATAACGAAAATATACGTACGTGCATTTCTGTTTACGAAAACCATGAATTCTCCCTTGAGATATTCTCAAAATTTATATGGGGTCATCAGTAAAGAATTCTCTTTCAAGCAAAATAATAATAATAGTAAATCAAAATCGATCAATGTGTTACGAAAATATACTTGAGTATACATAAATATATAATAATGAAATGCATTAACGACACACTATGTTATAGATTATTCAGGCCTATACATACTAGAGTGTATTACTTCAGATGTTTAAAAAAGAAAATAAAGCAAGAAAAAAGCAGAAAATGTAGTGAATAATATTGGCTTGTCCAAGCTTCAAAGTTGTTTAATATGAACAACTGATATTGCTGTTTCTTTTGCTATTGTACATATCTTCCTTTGATTTCACTTAGCTTAAGCATTGATTACAATGCGTTTATATAATTACTGTTTGTACTAAAATTTTTACTTCGTTGAAGATCACTATAAATAGAAGAGAAGTTTTCGTGTAAGATACCAGCGAGCAAGCGCTTGTTAAAAGTTCATCTGACTCTCGCTGGTCACGTCTGCGACCAAAATGACGTCATGCGCCTGAGCGACAAGAATGTAGCACTGCAGTGCATCCACCTTGTAGTCTTTCCACCATGGTCTGGGGTTATCAACCTTCTTGAGCACCGAGGCTGTACGGGAAGTGGACTTAGAGCTCAATGTGCTATACAGCAGCGTGTTATTTTTAATTTCCGCTGACCAAGTGAACTTTGTGGTGGACAAACACCGTGCTCGTGGGTTTTCTCGGGGTTCTCCCGTTTCCTCCCACTTTCTTCATTCCACCATTTCACTCATCTCTCATTATCACCGTCTCCTTTAGCCTAATCGGCATAACCGTGGGACGTAAAACTCAAAGATTTCATTTCATTTTTTTAATTTCCGCTGAAACGCATAAAAAATGCACAAAACCCGAATGCATTTGCTCAGGGCGAGTCCACTGATTCTCCACGACAACGCTCACCCTCACACCGCTAATGTTGTGCGTACAAAGCTTCTCAAATACAGTTGTGAAATATTACCTACAGTCTATTCATAAGTCCATCAGACTACAACCTGTTCCCAAAGTTGAAATAACGCAAGTATTAACGTCGGTTTCCATGTCTGGAAGTTTTCTGCGGCCGTTACCCGAGTCATTCGACAGCTTCACAAAGGTGGTGTCCTCAATGGAACACAGAAGCTACTCGGACGTTAGAATTGTATCATTGTCAAGCAGGAGATTATATTGAAGGACTGTAAAAGATCTCTCCAAAAAATAAAAGTTTAAGTCACAAAAATTAGTGTGCATTATTTATGAAATTACCCTCGTATATGTTCTGAGTAATGATGCAGTGCCGTTAGCTTCAGACCATCGTTACAAAAACAAGGAGCTTCCGAAGGTTCCAGAAACAATGTGTGAGTGGGTTGTTGGTTCAGACTTATTAATTGGACTAGAAGTTCACTTGATTTGTTACTTTTAATTCGAGCTACTTCTACGACATGGTGGTCTCCTAGTGTAAGTTTAATTTCCTCTTCAGTGGGTTCAATAGAGATCTCAACATAAAATCTCTCTTCGACTAACATTCAGCAGCGTTGAGATTCTACTGATGCGGGAACAACTCCATAGCTATGTTCGTTTCTCTTTTACGGATTCTACTAATGATATACCATTCCCTACTTTACGAAAGTCTTTAACTTGTCCGGCCGTATATTTGATAACTTTCTTTTATAGCAAAAGAGCATAGTCCATTAATACGATTCGTGTTAGATTCAGCACTTTCACAATCAGAATATTTTTTAATTACAATTTATCGAACTATAAAAGTTGCGATGTGTCCTCCATTTCCTGATCTTATGAGCATAATTTTTGAAAATGCCGAAATATTTATTTCCTCATTTTTAATTTAGAGTTTTCTACACGGAATTTTACGCTTCTAATTAAGCGAACATTCATATTTGTTACTTTCTGCATAAATAAAGGTAAAATTGAGTATGTTGAAATGTTACTTCTTTCTCCTCTTAGGAGAGAAATTATCGAAAGCACTGAGATATGTACTTCATTATTTTTAATAAACAATTTATATGCATTAAAATGTACTTAACACTTGTAATTATGATATTGTTCCTTGTTTCTGTTATACTAAAGAAGAAATATCTCCTCCAGTTCCCTTCCAGGCGGAAACGTACCAAGAACTGACGAAATCTTGCCACGTTGGACCGCAATGGATATACATTGTACTAAGAAGGATGCTGAACGAACATCTCTAGAAACGATAGATATGCGTCTGCCTACTTCTCTAATAAAATCAAGGATTTTAGAACCCCATGCCCCACTGGTCTCGATGGCTATTGGAGCAAAAACAAATTTGTCGAGGAGATTGTTGTATTTCCTTGCCTTTTCTGCCTCTCTACGTTTAGTAACTTCTCCAGCATTCATAACAGTCAATGGGAGGCTTGAATGGGCAAATGTGTCCGAACATGTAAAATCCCATACTAGTGATTTGCCTCTCATCCAAGGTATTAATGTTATGCTGTCAGGTCGTTTACCATCAGAACGACAACAGCTTGACGGTTCACGAATGGAAGGAATTCCTGCCGTTGTGAGGGATCGCAAAATGATGTCAATAACGGATGAATGTTTGGTGTTCCTGCCAATGCTCTTCATGCATGAGAGGCCATGCAGGCCGCGTTGGGTAACTTGATCCCCGCAAGCTGGACAGCGATGTGGCTCACAAACATCTGAACCTAGTCTTAAGGCTACTGCGATTCGAAAGGTTTCATTAGACATGTGAAGACCTAATTGGGGGCAAGGTAACGCCAGCATGGGGGGATGACTCAGAAAGAAGTTTAACTTTATCCTCTGGAACAGCAACGGACTGTAAAAGAAGTTCATGAAAATGTGCTGCTATTGGTGTGTACCAAAATGCCTGACAACCTCTTTTGCTGATTTCTGGAAGGTCCGTATCTGTTACATTTATCCATTTACTTGAGCCTTCTTAAACTATTTCATCTGGGTCCAGGTGATAATCTGGTGGAAGGAGAGTCGCGATTAAACGAAGACATCCGTAGTAGGACGCTACAAAGGTAGGAATCGCCATATAAACGTCGTCGAATGCCAAGACCCCCCTAATCCAACAGGTAAAGATACTTGCATCCAAAAGTCGTCACTCAAGGAGTAGTTCAAATTGACTCCAGACCCATTTTAAGGATAAGATCATATTTCCTTCTTAAGATAAGATAAGAAAGGATAAGAAAGGAAAAGGACATTTTTAATGTAAAAGTGATTTCACAAAATTTTTGTAACATAATCCAAAACAAATATGCTCAATTTTATTTATATGCAAATATGATATTTCTGAGTACAAAGATTTCTGAGGATATTCAATTCTTGACAGAAAAGTTGAACACCCCTACCTTACTTTCTGAGCATTTGTGATTTAAAAACTCCATTCTGGTCAGGAATGCAATGAGGCGTATAACTACCAAAAGTTTAATTCAGCGAACAATTATCTTAAATTTATGAAAATAACGAGGGTATACTGGGCTAATTATAGGGCCTATACTATATTTTTGAATGCGATCTGGTATATATATCCATCCAGGAAAATCTAGCATTACGTCATTTATTCTGATGATTATCCCCCGTGATAATAGAATTGTGATGTTACAACGACTTATCAAAAAGATAGTCGTAAACCTGGTTCGTTTGCGGAGATAAAAATCCGAAGTGGTAGTAATTCTTTGGCATAAAAATATTAGCTTCGATATTTAAATACCATTAATCTCACCTTTTTAATAAAACTGACAACGTCTATAAACGATGTTAAACTGGTTTATTATTTGATATAACTTATAATATCCTTTTCTTAAAACTGTTAAGTACACAAACTCACTGACTAGGTAACCATAAAACATGTCCATATCATCAACTATCCCATAATAATCACTTACATATATTAAAAACATTCTTCTTTTGTTAATATGAAATGAACATTCTACTGAGTATAGTGCATATGTATGAGTACTTTCTGCCCAAGGTACAGGTAAATATTATACAAACCAAAGTATTTTGTTGTATAAAAATGTCGCTCGACAAAGGGACTGAATATAAAAGTCATGAGTAGGCTTGGCTTTTATCTTCAAGAACCACTGGTCCGTTTACATTAGTGTTCTTATATTATATATGTCCATCATATTTTAATCGCACCTTGTATATCTATTCATTATATTTCACATATACATATATATATATATAAATACATTCGTAACAATTCTTTCATTTCATCAATATTTATCTTTAATTACATTAATTATATTTATTTTATTATTATCCACTATATTATTAATATATTTCCTTATTAAAATATCGTCGCTTATTTAATTAATCGTCGACGGGTGCGATTTCGAAAAATGTAAAGGACAAACGTGGGTTACAAATAATATTAATCTTTACGGGCGCATTAAATAACAAATAAGTCGGATGCTGCATTTAAAGGTATACATAGTAGCACTTAGATGTTATAATAAAGAAGAATTTCTTTCAAGGTAGTCGTTGGATAATTGATTTTATAGAATAGAGCTTCTTTTTAACATAATCTTTGACAATTAAGTTTTCAACACAAATCAATCTAATATAAATAATCTTTGCTTTTAATTAATTATAAATCGAATTATAATTCCTCATATTAACAAGAAAGAATAAAAATCATTTGAAAATTAATTTTCCAGTCTACCTAAAACTCTATTTAAGCATTTCAAATATTTTTAAGAATCGTTTTCATTATTGATATTAACACATAAACTTAAAATGAAAATTTACAAGAATCTACAACTAACATGAATTTAACCTAATTTCAGTAACGGTAATCAGGTTACATTCGAACTTGCATACGGTTCTAATAACGTACACTGTACTGCGCTATCATGATTAGGTTCTACATTGTGTTGTACATGTCTTTCATCGTGATTCTGACTTTGGTATGAAGTCCCATCTCTTGATCTCCAATTACGTCTATCCGCGTAGTTCGCTGTATTTCTGGAATTTTGCTCAGTACTTCGATTATTTTTATATCTACTGCTGTTGAGTGATCTGACATCATAATCACCATGATTAGTTAGGTTAAGCGGATTCCCTACATAACTTTGCTTACTTTGCTCATTTGGATTGCAAGAGTATACTCGGCTTAGGTTAGGTCCTGTATTATTCACACTCCGAATATTTAAATTCCGAACAGGCACCAAATGATCTGAATTATTCTTATTTTTACCCATTCCTGATTGTGGGTTCATGGCATGGTATTGAGTTTCGTAGCATTGGACAAGCATCAATAAATGGCTGAAACTCATACACTGTGTGGAAAATAAGATCTGTTGCAGTTTAAATGGAAGCAAATTTCGAATCGATGCTATTATTCTCGATTCCGATTGCAAAGGATTAACGACCTTTAATTCGTTGTAGACATTTACAACAAACTCTACAAGAGATTTGTGCAATCGAGGATTGAAGTGTTGATTTCTAAGGGTGGCATCTCTATTTGCCAGCAAAAAGTCATTTTCATAGTTTGCGATCAATGCCGCTTTGAATTCCTCATAGGTACTAATGTGATCACGTATTGCTTTAAACCATAAGGAACAAGGTGGGAGTAATACATGGGGTATTAATTTCATATATTGTGATCGATCGATAGACATTATATTGCATTCGTCTTGGAATTTCTCTAAGAAAGAAGTAGCATTCTCATTACACTTACCACTGAATTTGCTCATAGCTCTAATTTCACTCATTTTAACACTTAATTTTACCTTCTTTTTCTCATTCCTTGTTCTTGTTGAGTGATAGTTCCTATCCGTGACGTGCTGTGTCATGACACCATCTATGTTTCGCTCATCAGTACTCTTCGGACAACTTTCTTCTAGTATAATATCCTCATCAGATCCGGGCGAAGGCGAGTTCATCTCTGGTGAGTGGGGCAACACAAAGCGATCACTACCCAAGTTATTACGGTAAATGTTGTCTTTAGCCTGTAACGTTCTAATCTCTTCCTGAATAGTAGCTAACAACTGTGTATTTACGCGTATGTTATTAGAGTTGTTGCTGACCTGGATCTTTTGCTGTTTAATGGAAGATTCTATTACTTCTAAATCTTTTTTTTACAGCACTAATTTCTTGGTTTTGTTGATTGTGCTTTTCTTGACAATCATCGGATATCCTTTTTAACTTTTCCTCGAACTGTGAGGAAATGTCGTTCACCACCTGGACAATTGTCTGTTTCGTTTCATCTGATTTCTGTTCTATCCGTCTACTTAATTCTTCATATTGCTTGTTAGCTTCGTCAAACTTCAGTTCTATCTTATGTTCCATGGTCTTGTTAGATTCGTTGAATTTCTGTTCCATGGTCTGCTTTAATTCTTCATTTTGTTTGTTAGCTTCGTTGAACTTCTGTTCCATGGTCTGCTTTAATTCTTCATATTGCTTGTTAGCTTCGTCAAACTTCTGTTCCATTCGTCTACTTAATTCTTCATTTTGCTTGTTAGCTTCGTCAGACTTCTGCTCTATGGTCTGCTTTAATTCTTCATATTGCTTGTTAGCTTCGTCAGACTTCTGCTCTATGGTCTGCTTTATCTCGGTAGACATCTGCATTATTTGTCGCTGTAAAGCTAACAAGATATCTTCCGATGCCAATCCTGGTGTTACACTAGTCTCATCGCTGTCACTAGTATTTGATTTCTGGTGCATTGTTTCGTTGTCCATTTTTCTTATGATTACTTTACCACTTCGCAATATTGTTAAGTTCGTATTCATTAACTGTAATATGAAAGTAAATTCAGCCTTACTCTTCTTCGGGAATTGAATTTACAAAGTCCCGGGTTCCGGCACCAAATTTTTACAACGACTTATCAAAAAGATAGTCGTAAACCTGGTTCGTTTGCGGAGATAAAAATCCGAAGTGGTAGTAATTCTTTGGCATAAAAATATTAGCTTCGATATTTAAATACCATTAATCTCACCTTTTTAATAAAACTGACAACGTCTATAAACGATGTTAAACTGGTTTATTATTTGATATAACTTATAATATCCTTTTCTTAAAACTGTTAAGTACACAAACTCACTGACTAGGTAACCATAAAACATGTCCATATCATCAACTATCCCATAATAATCACTTACATATATTAAAAACATTCTTCTTTTGTTAATATGAAATGAACATTCTACTGAGTATAGTGCATATGTATGAGTACTTTCTGCCCAAGGTACAGGTAAATATTATACAAACCAAAGTATTTTGTTGTAATGTCAAAAGAGCTATGAAGAACGAGTAAATTCTGCCCTGTATATGCAGCCTAGATTGAGATAATAGTGTAAAGCTATGCCTAAAATGTTTCTAAAGGTTAATTAGCGCATAACATAAATACGTATGAAGTTATATATAGGTGAATCTCATTAGTTCGAACTTGGATAATTCGAAATATTGGATAACTCAAGCAAACGTTTATTCCCCTTGAAAACTGCATTTGGCAAATGGTAAAAACAGCAAATAAATCGAACTTTTGCACCCTCTGTTTTGATAATTCGAAGCAATACGTACAGCACAAGGGTATTTAGTGTTGGATGGATTGCAAACAGAAGAACGCAATTTGAACTCGTTTTCAGTTATCCATAGGAAGCCGTAGGGAAAAATGGCATAAAAGCACAATTAATTTGATGCCTATAAAGAAGATGGAGAGAGAGAAAATGAGGACCGTTTTAACAAAACTTACAAACGCCATTTACAAAATTTCACATGAGAGTTTTTTTCAAGTTGTACGCACTATCCTTCACTCAAAGATTTCAAAAATTTCGTACTGGTCATCCATTTAAATTGGGATTGATGAAGTAATAATTGAAGTTCATCACTTATTCCCTTTATTGAGGATTTTTCTTTTACAAAATTCAACATGACCACATTTCGATGCATGTTTCTTCTTTATTTTATTAAGCTACGTGTTATAAAAATACAGTATAAGCATTTAAATTACTTCATCAATATTTTTACTAATCTATTTTTATTATAGTATCTTTACTATTCAATGTTCTATACTGTAATGAAATTATAAGACTTAAGTGGAAAAAAATATTCAAATAACCAATATTTGTTAGAAGTAGCAACTATGTATATAAGAAAAATATGAGTATTAATTAGATAAAAATAGTTCCTCTTAAAAAAAATAAGTAATTGGGAAAAACGATTACACTTATCGTGGACTAATGAGGTTCTCCGTCAGTCACGTAGCATGAAAAGTAATTAGGAGAGCAAACAAAACTATTACGGAGAACCTCAGGATCTAAATGAAGAAAATTATTGCATGTAAAAAAGGTAAGAGAGATCCAAAAGGGGATCCAAAAGTTAGAAAGAAATCAACTAATACAGTCGGAATCCAACGTCGAGCTGGACAACATGGGTGGACACTTAACAATAACTCTGTAAGTTGTATATTTTCATTTTGTATGTAAAAGGCTGTGATTTAGGCTTCAAGCTGAGCGCATGGTCTCCCTAGTAATAGTAAATTTAATTTGTATTTTTATCTTGTAATTATGAGAAATAAAGCCTTGCTTGTTGTTAATATAAGGGAGAAATGTCACTCTATTAAATAACCTCATCCTTAAAAAGAAATTTCGTACTGACAGGCACAAGTAATTGACTACAAAGTAAAAAAAAAAGCTTCAAATCTATACTACCGTATTATTTAAACTTGGCTCCTCGGCGGGGAATCGAACCCCGGTCTTCCGCGTGACAGACGGGGATACTTACCACTATACTACCGTATTATTTAAACATGGCTCCCAGACGAAAGAAGATAGCTTGGGCCCTATATTAAGTGACAATATTTTAGATACATTAATTCTTTATACCAGAACTTCTTTTTCTTCATTTTTAGACTCTTCCTTTTCAATATTGGTATAGTTCTTTCAGTGCACTTGCTATATTTTTTTCTTTTTGTCCACCAATATATTTTCAAATGTGTTCTAGTATTCTATAATGCCAATAACACGTAGTCTTGCACAAATAATGGAGATCAACGGTCACGTAGTAGCCCCGCAGTCTTTGACGACTCTTCCTGCTACCTCTATTAACCTACACGCTAACAGCACTACACCCCATTCTATAACTCCAGAACCTGTAGTTAATACTCCTTCCCATACAGTTTCCCAACCTTCAGCCTCTGTTACGTTAGGCTCAGCAACCGTTTCGGTTAACCCCAACTTTCTCACAATATTTGCGGGCACACCTTTAGAGAGGACAGATTTGTTTCTAACTAATTTCGAACGCACAGCGAAAATATCTGGTTGGTCAGAAGATAGAATGAAAAATATTTTTTCTTTGTGTGTAGCAGATGTACCCTTGTACTGGTACCAAACCACTGCTGGGTTAGATGCTTTGTCATGGACAGATCTTAAAGACAAATTTTTGAAACAATTTGGTCCTAACAACTTGCCTATATCAGCAACAGAAACATATTCTCAGTTTGATTCCTTTTTTACCGTTTCTACTAATGAAATGCCATCAAAAGTCTTTAACTTGCCCGGCTGTATAGTTGATATCTTTATAGCAAAAGAGCACAAGTCATTAATTCTACTCGTGTTAATTCAGCACTCTCACTATCAGCATTCTTTTTTCCAATTACAACATATCGGAGTACAGGAATCGCGATGCATGCCTTTGCTGTTCAGTGTTGCACATTCGTTTAAGAAGATTGAGCTTCGATCTAGCTCAGGCAAGATTTATTTTATTTTTTCTATTTTTTATAAACCAGGACTCGACTGAAAGCTTTAACCATGGATTGTACTTATTTTTAAAATTAATAAATGAAAATAGTTTCTGTTCGCAGCAACACAACATCGAGATGTGCATGAGGAAAACTAATGTTACTCCCTAACAACCCGATATGCACGCCAACACCGAAGTATCAGAGTTGAGCTAACGTGGTGAAAGAAAATGAATGGAGCGCCTAAACGCCATCTTCGTCGACAAAACACATATTTCCTGAATAGTAATAAATATTATACTTACCTTCACAAAACATAACAAAGAGTAATTAACTAAGCGCACCAATTACAAACCCAAAAGAAGTAGCAAATAAAATTATGCGGATCTTTATAACATTTGAAATTTTCATTTATTTAATCTGTTTTATTTTTAAGATTTTTAAAATACAAAATATGATCATTGGACACACACATATGCTAAGATGGAATGGCGCTCATCTACCTCTATCTCTGTCAGTGGAAGGTGTTCAGTTACCATCATCCATCAAACCTCTCTCTTTTCAACTTTCTACGAGTCCGGCAGCGGTATTCACAACGGAGAGAGCACGCAGAGAACATGTAAAATGGAGGACGTACGAATGAATGGTGAATAAAGTTACCCTGTCAGACTCACCAATTCCCGACGATGGCGGTACTCTGCATGAAGAGGAATGGAGATTCTGATTGTTTGGGTTTGTTATTTTTCGCAATGTTAGTAATGAGAGAGAGACAAAATCTGAAATTTCGAAATTTATATAATTGTTTGTAGGGTAATAGAAGCAATGATCTCCTATCGACTTGGAGTTTACCACTAACATCCGTGTTGGCAGCGGCACGCTTTGAGATTAGTTATCATCCCCTTCTTGGTGCCTGAAGGCGTTTCAACATCGCAAGGTACTGAATATAGCAGTATGAGGACAATCTTCTCGAGTCCAATCCATGATATGTGAATCCCTTGAAACTGAGCAGACCATATGCAATATCGGAAACATGGATCAGGTCATTTGGGATTTGGACAGACCTTTCCTTCCCGGCTGGATATTTTCACAATTAGATAATTTTACTGTAGTCAATTTGAGCATACAATTTATTTGTACCCACAATATATAGTAGTTAAATTTAAAATAAATATTCCACGAGGGATGGTGATGTGTGACGCTAATGCTGAATTCTGGAACTGAGATGGTGATCGTTGAGTATTCCCAGTCATACATGTCTTTGTTTTATTCTTACTGCATGCTACTTAAATGAAATGAAGTTAAATTTTTAGTTTTACGTCATACGATTATGTCAATTAAATTATAGGAGATAAGAGATTACTGAAAGTGGAATTATTATTAAATACTTGATGGCATGAGAATGTGGGGGAAAACGAGAGAACTCGAGGGAACCAATGAACACAATTTTGTCCGCTACAAACTCAAATATCCTGGGATCGAGCACTAACTCCTCCAACCATAGCTGAGAGCTCTACCATTAAACCACCATGCTTCCTTTGTATAGCACTATATCCCCTAAAGTTTAGTGTATATCAGCAACGTCAATGATATACTTCTAACTTAAGGTTATGCCCATATTGCGCACTTTATGAATAAAGAAAGACAAATGTGAACATTATGGAAATTTGCTGTTTTCTCCTTTAGGAACGGAATCATCGAAAACGCTAAAAACATTTATTCCCTCATTTTTAATAAAGAGATTATATACCCAATTCTACGCCTCTAATTAAGTGAACGTTCATACTGGAGACCTGAATAAATAAAGGCATATTTGAGTGCGTTGAAATATTCCTTCTTTCTCCTCTTAGGAGCGAAATTTTCAACAGCACTGAGATATGTATTCCATTAATTTTTAATGAACAATTTATATGCTAATTATGATATCCCTAACTATAAAGATTTGTGAGGATATTCGATTCCTGAGAGAAAGTTTAAACTCCCCTTTACTTTCCTTAGCATTCGTGTTTTGGAAAACTAATTCTGCTCAGAGATGCAATGAGGGATATACCCACCAAAAGTTTTATAATCCAGCGAATATTCATCTTAAATTTACGAAAAAACGAGGATATAGTGGGGTGGGCGTATGCTATATTTTTAATCTGGCATATATCCACCCAAAAATTGTAGCGTTATGTCGTTGCATCTGATGACTAGCCTCTGTCACAAATATGTATGATGTCCAAATTTCACATTTCTATGGCCTCAGGAATGAAGAGTTAGTCAGTTCTGTACTCCTATATTATATTATAGAATCTATTGATATAGACAACCTAGATACAGGTAATAGTATAAGTCTACCCCAGACATGTTTGTAAAATGTTGCTAATTAGCACAATAATGAGGTGATATACAGCGGAATCTGGTTAATTCGAAATCGCATAATTTGAAATATTGGATAATTCGAACACACCTTCATTGCCCTTGAAAACTACATTGAATCAATGATACAAATCGCAAATAAATCGAACTTCTGAGCCACTTCTCTTGATAATTCGAAGTAATAGCACATGTGTTTAACGGATTATTTAGTGTTGAATGGATTACAAACAGAAGAACTTAGTTTCAACTGATTTTCAGTTATCCAGAGGAAGTCATATTTAAGAATGACAGAAGAACCGAATTGCTCTGATGCCTATAAAGAAGGTGGACACGAAATAGGCGATAAAGTAGAGAAACCACGTGCGCCAGTCATCTGAAATTTCCGAAATGATTAAAAATTTAGAACAAATGTTGAATGTCAACGAAATCTTATTAATAAAACATTTTATTTGGTTGAAATAGATTTTGGATGCAAAGAATTTAAAAAAATAACGAGAATGCTTAAACATTGAGTTTTTACAATGTGAAAAACTTGACTAATGATATATTAGTTAACAATGATTTGAGTATTTTTAATTATACATTTTATAAAATATTAAGAGTTACATAACATATGATTATTTTCGGCTAACAAATGTACTAAAATATCTAGTCTACAAACAACGAAATTTCAGATTAACTTGTGTCGAGAATTTAGGATTAACTTTTGAGAATTTATAAAATTGTGAAGTATATTTACTAGGTTTTGACCACATAAACTTGATCTGTTCTACACCATGCTCAATACTGTTCACATATCCCAATTTTCAAATAATTTTCAAACTATTATATATAATACAATTCTTCTCAGAGAATAAACACCTCATCCAGTTCTTTGCCAGGTGGTAAAGTGCCAAGGACCGACGAGACGTTACCACGTTGGATAGAAACGGATATGCGCTGTATTAAATAAGATGTGGAGCGAACTTCGCCGGAAACACAAGAAATGCGTCTTCCTACCTCCCTAATGAACTCAAGACTTCTTGCACCCCAAGCACCACTTGTTTCAATAGCGATTGGAGTGAAAACAAACTTTTCGAGAAGGTTGTTGTATTTTCTTTGCTTTTCAGCTTCTCTGCGATTAGCAACAGCTCCAGCGTTCATTACTGACAGAGGGAGACTTGAATGAGCGTATGTATCAGCGCATGTGAAGTCCCACAATAAACATTTACCTCTCATCCATGGAACCAGTGTCATCCCATCCGGTCGCTTTCCATCCGAACGACAGCAACCAGAAGGTTCCCGTATTGAAGGAAATCCAGCTGTGTTGAGGGCTCGTAGTATTATATCATTTACAGAGGAATGTCGGGCGAATCTACCAGCACTCTTCATGCATGAAAGGTCATGCAGGCCACGTTGGTTAACCTCATCCATACAAGCTGGACAGCGATGAGGCTCACAAACTGCTAAGCCTAAACGTAAGGCTGCAACAATTCGAAAGCTTTCATTTGACAAATGAAGGCCTAAAGGCGGAGAAGGTATCGCCATCAACCATGCACCCGCTTCGGGAGACGAGGCAGCAAGAAGCCTGGCTTTATCTTCCGGAACAACAACAGATTGTAACAAATGATTATGTAATTGACATGCAATTGGTGTATACCAAGATGACTGATAACACTTTTTGTTGATCTCCGGAAGGCTTGTATCTGCTAAGTTTGCCCACTTATTAGAGCCTTCTTGAACTGAACCATCTGGGTCCAAACAATAACCCTGTGGAAGGAGAGCTTCGATTAAACGCAGAGATCCGTGGTATGACGCTAAGAATGTAGGAATCGCCATATCCGCAGCTCGTCGAATACCAAGACCGCCCAAACCAACAGGTAAACATGCTTGTGTCCAAGAGTTGTCATTTAAGGAGCAGTTCAGAATTGATTCAAGGCCAGTTTTCAGGACAGTATCATATTTTTCCAGCAAAGAACTCTCATGCCAAGATGGAAAGCATCGTAAAAAATAGGTTAAGCGAGGTATTGATAAAGATGCTCGTAAAAGGAAAAAGGCTGAATGGGCTGAAATTGAGGGAAGTCGAGACAAGAACAATTCTAAAGTAGATATTTTATTCAATAGCACGTTAGTGAGTGCTTCCGACGTGAGAGCAGCACCTAGAAGACAAGCATTCTGGATTGTTAGAGGGCGTGTGCCTGGTGCAGCCTCATTAAATCTTCTAAAGATTTCGTCGAATGTGGTTTCATCTGTTCCAAGACAACCCACCTCGCATTTAGAAAAGTTAAGACGCAAGCCAAGAAGTGATGCCTTCTTATTTATTTCTATTAAAGACGAAAGAACTATCTCGGGTTCACCACCAATTGTTCCATCGTCTAAGTACCAAATGTTTAATTCGGTATCCAGTGATTTAACTAAAGAGTGAATGGTTATGGCGAAAAGTGCTGGGTTGTACACCTTGTTCTACACCTCTCTGAGAAGAAATAGTGTTTCCGTTGAAAAACAGATTAATTATGTATTTCATGCAATGAAAGAAATTCAAAATTTTGTTCATCGTGTATAAATCAATCAAAACCAAAACAAATGAAGATCAAAACTTTTTTAAAAAGACAATGTAATAAATGTTATTAATGCTGAATGTGTATAAATTCATTAAATTTGGAATTTTCTTTAGTACGTATGGATAACTAATATGCGATTAAATGTCGCTTGTTTGTTTGCAGTGTTAGAACACACAAATAATATGCTGCCTTAAATTTTACTACACGTAAATTTTTTCATTGACAATAGTTTTAATCACTTAATTTTTAAATATTTCGAATAATTCGATTTTTCTTGTCACTTTTGAATTCGAATTGAAATGATTCCGCTGTGTATACTATTAACTTCGTACTTTCGGAAGTATATTATTAAATTTTTATAGTTTTCACATCGAGCTTTTGACATTTTTTAAATTTTACGTTTCTATGGTGATACAACAATTTGATATTGGGACAGCTAACATTGCACTTAAGACATTAGTAATAGTTGTACCTAGAACTGTATTTCCCTCTACAGTTTGATAACAATTCAAAGAATACTGGTATAGAAGAACACAAACTAGGCGAAAGAAAAACAAATCAATAAATACAACATGACGTGTTGTTGCTTTTTAATATTTTACTTTTCTATTTGCAAATAGATACGTAAGTAACTTCTTACGTAAAATACGTGTGATCATAAGTATACAGATGCATATTAGAGGCATCTATACATTACATTTTTGAATAGGAATGATAAAATATAATTTTGAAGAAAAAATAATAGTTTGGACTTATCAACCCTCTTGAACACCGATGCTATATGAGAAATGGACTTAGAGAATGTTCCAATCTAATAGCATATAGCATTGTTAATGTCTGCTGAAAATGTGCAGAAAAATGCACGAAACCCGATCGCAGTTGCTCAGGGCGAGTCTACTGATTCCCCACGACAACCCTCGCCAGCACACAGTTAGACCCTAATAATGTGCGTGCGAAGCTTCACAAATACAATTGCGAAATTTTACCTTATGGTCCCTACATTCCCGACAGAAATCCATCTGACTACGACCTGGTCCGAAAGCTGAAACAACGTGTGCGTGGAAGTCGTTTTCCATGTCTGGAAGAGATTTCTGCCGTTGTTACCCAAGCTATTCGACAGCTTTACAAAGATGGCATTCACAATGGAGTACAAAAGCTACCCGGATCTTGGGGTTCTGTCATTGTCAAGCAGGGAGATTATATTGAAGAACTGTAAAGAGATCCTTTCCAAACAATAAAAGTGTACATTATTTACGAAATTGTTCCCGTACATATCTTGAGTAACGATACAATGGCGTTAACTTCAGACCACCGTTACGAAGACAAAGAGTTTACGAAGGTTCCGAAAACAATGTATTAGTGGGGTTTTTTGTTCAGAGCTATCAACTGGACTAAAAGTTCACTGAATTTGTTACTTTTAATTCGAGCTACTTCTACGATATGATGGACTGCTAGTGCAAGTTTGATTTCCTCTTCAGTAGGTTCAAGGGAGATCTCAACGTGAAATCTCTCCTCGACTGATATTCAATAGGCATTGAGATTCTACTGATACGGGAACCACTCCATAGCTATCCAATTTAAGTAGGTTCTAAGTTTTCATCTCTTTCATCATTTCTACTAACCAGGTGCAATCGAATGTTTTTGCTTGCCCTGCTGTATAGTTCATAACTTTCTTTATAGCAAAAGGGTACAGGCTATTAATACTACTCGAGTAGGATGCAGTATTCTCATAATCAACATTTTTTTCTGGCTACGAGATATAATAGATTTACAGGTATCGCGATTCATGTCTTTCTTAACATCACAAACTTTCTTCTTTAAAAAAGTATGATAATTAAAGTTATTAATCATGTGCATTATGTTTGGTACTATGCTTAAGTGTGATTTCCTTAATACATATGGCTTAACTTAGATACGAATAAATATCGTTTGTTTGTTTCCAGTATTGGAACACACAAATAATATTCTGTCTTAAAGTTTACTGCACACAAATCCTTTTTATAGACAGTTGTTATACTTGCTTGATTCTTGGACATTCCGAGTAATTCTATTTTTCCTGTCATGTTTCGAATTTGGATTTAAAAGATTCCTGTGCGTAGCTATACAATTATTTTATACATAGAAAGTATATTAAAATTAGTTTTCTCATTAAACTTTTGGGTATTTTTTTCTTCTCACTTTACGTTCCTTAACTTTTGGGTATTTTTTTCTTCTCACTTTACGTTCCTTAACTTTTGGTTATTATTTTTCTTCTCACTATGTTCCTTAACTTTTGGATATTTTTCTTCTCACTTTACGTTCCTTAACTTTTGGATATTATTTTTCTTCTCACTTTATGTTCCTTTAGTATGAAAAGCAATTGATATTACGCCATTTGATATATTAGACGACGAATTTAGTCTAAAGTGTCTACTATATCTAGAACCTTATTTCAATCAACATGTTCATGATCTTTCTAGGGATGCTCGTATTCATGAACACAAACTAGATAAATTTAAAACAAATCAGAAAATTTCACATGGCGTGTCGTTGCTTTTAAATTTTTACTTTTCTTTTTGCAAGAAGATATGGAAGTAACTTCTTGCGTAATACTGCATCTTCTTTGTGTGTAACCATAAATATGTAGGTGTAAATTAGAGGCATCTATAAACTACATTTTTTAATAGAAACTAGCTGGAAACTGCGCTCTCTACACAGCGCATCATTCATACATGAGCATGAATCTCCTTGTCATTCCTCACAACATCTGTTCATGTCCCTTTTTGGACACAAATGAAACTGTGAAAGACGGCTTGACAAAAATCGGCAAGAGGGTACTACACTGAGAACAATCCGTTCTCCTGACAGCGGTATATTGTACAAATATATGGTATCCTCTTGATTACTACAGAAATCAATACGGAGCATACGTTATCCATATGCTACATAGGCACTGCCCTTAGATGTTACATCATGCCGTTGCAGAATGTCTGACATCTAAGAATTTTCCGTATATCACAATTTTCCTCAGCTGTATGTTATATACGTCCATTTGTATGTGAGATTCTGACCGACAGAAAGTATTATAAAGCATGCATTTTCAGTTATATGTCTGCTGTACGTTAAGTCCAAAAACTACAGGAATTACTCATGTAACCTATTTTTTTAAGTGCGCCACCTACAATTTTTTTCCTCAGAGCATAAAGGGGAGATTTTCTCTATTACTTTTTCAATATCTTGCACCGTTTGCAAAATTTGAGCGTACTTCCGGTTGGAGTTTCTAATTCATGTATGATCTGTGTTTCCTTTCTTCTTGCATGCAGTGTGTAATAACCAAATACATTACACACACATTCGTTTTTCAATATCATGTGGGCATGCAAAAAAGCCTGAGACCAGTAGCACACGCAGGAATTTATTTAGGGGGGTCCAAACTCAATATGAGTGTATTTTATATTAAAATTTCTAAAATTGCCCCTAAAATTAGGCTAAATTTGCACCAAAGTCTAAATTTCGGGAGGTCCGGATCCCCGGGACCCACCACCTGCGTACGTCCCTGCTTGAGACATACTACTCCTGTATACAATCATGTGTTGTTGGAATGTATAGCTCGTAGGATATGATGTTTTGCTCTTTAAAAATTCAACACTTCGAACGTACCCCAAAAATGTAATAAAGAAATAACGGCCATGTTTTTTTTTTAAATATTCAATTAAAACTGGACAATGAACACAAACTTTAAAATCGACCAGTGAAAACGCCACGTTTCTAGCACATGGGTTTTCGAGATCTGATTGTCGAAAGGATTGGAGACAAACATATAAACTTTTCTTTGAGGGAAAACATATAAACCTAGCATTTTAATATATAAACTACCAAACATAATTTTGAAGAAAAGTTGTTGGTTTGGAGTATATTATTCCTTTTAAGCACTGCGACTATATAAGAGGTGGTCTTAGAGATCAAAGTGTATTCCAGCAGTGCATTATTGTGAAATCCTGTGAAACTGTGCAAAAAAATGCACAAAACCCTAATGCATTTGCTCAGGGAGGGTCCACTGATTCTCCACAACATCTATCAGAAGTATACCGCTCGCTTCACAAATGCAGTTGGGAAATGTTATCTCATGCTACCTACAGTCCGGACATACGTCCATCAGGCTACGACTTATTCCGAAAGTTGAAACAACGTATGCGTGGACGTCGGTTTCCATGTCTGCGAGACTT
This sequence comes from Thermobia domestica, assembly GCF_964235325.1. Taxonomy (NCBI): domain Eukaryota; kingdom Metazoa; phylum Arthropoda; class Insecta; order Zygentoma; family Lepismatidae; genus Thermobia; species Thermobia domestica. The sequence goes on from NW_027655917.1 coordinate 237,019, forward strand.
TTCTGCAGCCGTTACAGGAACCAAATTACAGCTTCACAAATGTGGCGTCATCAATCAAACACAGAAGCTATCTGGACATTAGAATTCGGGTGTTGTCAAGCAGAGAGATCATATTGAAGGCTTGTAAAGAGATCTTCACCAAGCAATAAACCTGTAAATCACAATATATATATATATATATATATAGTGTGCATTTTTATACTTAAGGTATTATTTATCCCTCGTATATAATTTGGGTGATGATGCAGTGAGATTAGCTTCAACCTCCGTTACGAACACAGGAGCTTTCGAAGGTTCCGGTAATAATATGTAAGTGAGGTTTTGGTTCAGAGCTGTAAATTGGACTAGAAGTTCACTGCATTTGTTATCTTTGATTCGATATACTTCCACGACATGGTGATCTGGTAGTGGAGGTTTAATTTCCTCGTCAGTGGGTTCAAGAGAGATATCATCATGAAATCTCTCCTCGACTAACATTCAATAGGCATTTAGATTCTACTGATATGGGAACCACTCCACAGCTATCCAATTTAAGTAGGTTCTTAGTTTGCTCTTCTTTTACCATTTCTACTAAAGATGTGCCATCGAATATGATTAACTTGCACTGTAGTTGATGACTTTTCTTATAGCTAAAGAGCACAGGCCATTAATATTACTCGTGTTACATTTAGTACTCTCACTATCAGGAATCTTTTTTTGTAATTACAGCATACTGGAGTACAGGAGCATGTATGTCTTTGCTGACCTGTGTTGCACATTCATTTAAGTAGATTGAGGTTCGATTTTGCTCACGTAAGACTTATTTTAATTTTTCTATAGGATGAACCAGGACTCGACTTAAAGTTTTATTTTAACCATGAATTGTATCTATTTTTAAAATGAATGAATGAAAACAATGTGGGTGGCCCGCAACACAACATCGAAATGTCCATGAGGAGAACTAACGTTACTCTCCTGACAACTGCGTTGGCACGCCATCACCGAAGGATCAGCGTGGAGCTAACATGATCCAAGAGAATGAATGTAGCGCCAAACCACCATTCTCGTCGACAAAACACATAATCCCTGAATAATAATAAATATTATTATAAGCTTCACAAAACATAACAAACACCTGAACTATTTAATCGCAATACTTACAAACCCAAAGCAAGTAGCAAATAAAATGATGCGGATAAAATTTTATATCATTTTAAATTTTCATTTATTTATTTTTTTATTTTTAAGATTTTTTTATACAAAATGTGATCATTGAACACACATAAAAGCTAAGATGGAATGTTTCACATCTCCCTCCCTCTACCTCTGTCAGAGGAAGGTGTTCAATGTTCATCCTTTATCAATTCTCTAACTTCCTGCGAGTCCGGCAACGTTACTCGTACCTAAGAGGACGCTTGGGAAGAACATGCAAATGCAGCATGTACGAAGGAATGGTGAATGAAGTTGTCCTGTCAGCCCCACCACCTCCCGATGATGACGGTACGTTGCACAAAGGGAAATGGATATTCTGATTGTTTGGGCTTGTTATTCTTCGGAATGTTATTAATAACTAGAAAGAGGTAAAATCAGAAATTTCAAATGTGAACAATGGTTTGTAGGTTGGTGAGAACAATGATCTTCCTCTTGCTAGCTGGAGTTTACAACTTACTATAGTGTTGGAGCCGGCACGTTTTACGGTGAGTTAACATCCAGTTTTTGGTGGCAGAAGGCGTCCCAAGATCGCAAGGCATTGAATATCACAGTATGGCGACAATCTTCCAGAGTCCAACCCAAAATCTGCGAATCACTTGAAACCAGGCAGGAGCTATAATCTCAGCCCTACCCGCCTCACGTTAGACAGAGTTACCATATTGGAAACAATCATTCATGCTATCCGCCCATTTGGGAGTTGGACAGACCTCTCCTCCCGGTCGGATATTTTCACAATTAGGTCATTTTACTGTACTAAATTCCAGAAATTATGGAAATTTTCTTTTTACAATTTACTTGTACTCACAATATACTGTACTTAACTTGAAAAATATTACTTCAGTATATTTCACGAGGGATGGAAATATGCAATGCTAACGCAAAATTGGGGAACTGAGGTGGTGATCGTTGAATATTCTCAAGGTCTGTGTTCCTTTGTTTCATTCTTATTGGATGCTACTTAAATGAGATACGTATAATCAAATTTCTAGTTTTACGTCATACGTTTTCCCAATTAGGAAAAATAGACCCAACAAAAGGACAACCAGTGTGTCAATTAAAATACAATTTACAGAGATGATAGGATGACCAAAACCATTGCATTATTTACTGAGGTAAAAGATGGATCCATGCGTGTGCAAAAAAAAAAAAAAAAAATAAAATAAAATAAAATAAAATAAAATAAAATAAAATAATCTGCGACTGTATTCAATAAACGTTAACCGATTCCTTGGAAATATTAAACGCGCCTGAGGTCATCTCGAAATCGTTCATTGGAAAGAAAAACTTTTCTCCAACTCACACTGGAGGGTCCCACAAGTTGTCGCTAAAATCTAATTGCCACATAACACATCTGATAGAGCATCATGAGAAATGAACATGAGCAAAATTTAAGAGGGAGAAGGAGTGAGCCACAGCGGCCGGAATATTGGTGTTCAATTTAACATGGGATCTTAACCATTTTTTAGGCAAATCATGGTTTCATTTCGTTGTTTCACAAAAAAGTCTCAATAGCTCACTAAATATGATGCGTCTCATTTTAAAGGTGCAATTTGAACTCTGTGCGTGATATTTTCTTCTTATAAATACAGATATTTATAATCCAAATTCCCATAAGAAAATGATCAAAATTAGAGGGAAAAGACTTCTGCTTTTTTACAGTAAGGAAAAGAGCTAAAAACTTCGGACTTTTTTGAGAATGGAGTACTATCTGTGTATTTGTGCGCTACTGTACTATTTTTTCGCTGTTTCCAAATACATCCATTACACAATCGATGAAAAATTATATCCTTCATCATTGAATCTACAGAAATCAGAAATCAGATTTTTTCGTGTTCACGTACTTGGCCGTCTAACTCCTAGATGGCACTATAGTCATTCCTCATCCCACTTTCCCTCTCAGCGGGAGCCAATCCTTTTGAAAACCTATTTTGAGCTAGGGGCGGGAAGAAGGAAATCATTGTGAAGAACGGGAACTTCAAACACAAGGAATGGCAAAATTTATGACCTCTTTAGTTGATGGTTTCTGTTTCAGCAGTACAGTGTATTTCTAGATGGTTTCTATGAGAAGAAGTAATTTAGGAAGTCAACTTTTCAACAAAGATTTGTGAAGGAGAAGCCGAACCAAAGTCTTTGTTTATGTATTCCAAGAAAGAAATGAAAACTTCCTGGGGAATTGAGAATATACATGCAAGAGAAAAGATAAGATACATTATTATAATCTTTAGGGTAGATTAATCCCCGAAATATTCTTTGTTTACCTGTCAAAAAAATCAAGAATAATATAGAGCTCTTTTATCACCTTCTATCGTACAATACTAGAAACACACATATTATATACATCAAGGCCGGCCTTAGGTGGTGCAGGGCCCGATTGGGAACATTTTCTGGGGCACCGGGTTTATAACTAATTTGCACCAAGGTGTGTAGAGCCTATATATATATATATATATATATATATATATATATATATATATATATATATATATATATATATATATATATATGATCTAACTCAAATGCCAATACAGACAATGAATGAATTTTTAAAATACGTTTCACCCTTGTGCTTCGCATTTTTAAAAGAAGGTTCTGTACCAGTATTTCATAGTTTTCATCTCTTACAAGTAAACTTATCGATGTCGAAATCTAGTTTCTTGACCAACTTGGCAGAGAAGTGTAGAAAATCAAGAAACGAGCGTAAGCAAAATTTAAAGTGCTTCTGTCCATAAAGATGGCCGCAGTGGCGAAAACCCTGACTGACCAGAACAAGCCATAACAATGCATTTTAAATTTGAAAATTTCGTTTTATTTGTAAAACGGGTAAACGGATGAAAACCAAAACCACATTAACCGACACCGAGGGAAATAGACATCTATTTGAGAGTATGCTTATCATGGCCTCCATCTACTTTCTAACTTAACTTCTATTTTCTTTTTAATAGAAAGGCGATCACATGTAATATATCAAATTGGGCTAGACTTTTACGAGAAATACAGTGGTGCAGTCTATGTTTCCATAAGTTTATATTTGTAAGACATACTGAAATACACATTGACATAAATTAGTTGGTTCAAAGATTCCTTAACAGCTGTATCTTTTTGAAAACAATTGAAGTCAGGAAAATCTAATGTACGCTAGTGAGAACATCGTAGGTAGCTACTTATGAAAGGTATAATCAGCTTGAAATCGTCATCGACTGTAGACAAAATGAAATGGTGATGAGAGGATTACAAACTTCAAGGAACTGATTACAGATGAATGACATATTTTCCATTGGATTCTTCTAGTTAGAACACAAACCTTCATAAACAGCCACCTATTCAGTATGCACTAGTATACATTCGCTTTTCCTGACTTCATTTTTCAAAAGAAAAAAAATCCACGGGATTTTTCGCAGGAGAGCGCAGAGTTTGTCTTATGGTTTTGAATTTTTAATATAAATATAATAAGAAAACGGATATGCAAAGAGCTCGCACTGAGGCTGATTTATTTGATACCATCTCGGTAGTATCACATGACGTAATCAGTAAAAACGCCAGGAACTTTTACTTAGTGGGGTGTTCAAAATAACAAGGGTGTGCACCCAGAATAATGATATACATTTTTACACAAACTCAAAGAAAACAATATTTTTACGCCCAGGGATGTGTGTAAGGAAATTTAGGGGAGTGTTAAGGTGTGCAAGATACTCCCTAGACATAATATCTATTTTTACAACAGAAGTTATAAACATAAAAAACTAAAGAAACTACTGCAGCATTAAATTCAGAAAATATTTGCGTATGCCCGGAAACTTAATATAAACTATTCATTTACTTGTTAGGGAGATGCAATACCTTCCTTTGTGGAGTCCATGGATATACCTGTATTGTAATATGCTGTTGTGTGTACTTGATAACCGAGAATAGGAGAACAGATTCACTTGACTGGGGGCCTCGTGAACATAATGGCATGTATTAGAAGCAAAATTTAGTCATAGGGACCACAACACACTTGTTTGCTTTGGGCCTAATATACTGTTAAAACGGTACTGAAGAGTAGATTAGACTGGACAGTAGAGTAGACGACTCTAGCGCGGGGCCCGATTGGGAGCAATCGGTACAAGGCCGGCCTTTATATATATATATATATATATATATATATATATATATATATATATATATAGTGGCGGATCCAGGATATGATCAAGGGAGGAGCTAAACCATAGTTTGCCTCTTTATCCAGAGTAAACAGAATTGAAGTCCATTTTATCCAGTGTTTACCTGACCGTCACGGGGGGGGGGGGGCTATAGCCTCTATAGCCACTCTTGGATCCGCGCCTGTATATGTATACTATTTACAGTGACAGATTTACGTATAAGATAAACAAGCTATAGCTTAGGGCCCCGCTCTCTTGGGGGCTCCAAAATCTAAAGAAAAACTGGATATACATTTCTATAATATAAGAAAATTAAAAAAATAAAATAAAATTTAAATATACGTAGCAACAGTACTTCCTACTGTGTAGCCTACATTCATGTAGTTAATGGGCCTCCTTCTGCTAGTCTGCTTCCTAAATTATCTCTAGTTTCTTTATTTCTGTATGTAGGGTGCCTATGTTCATCTGGACACATAAAGGGCTCCATTACCTTAAACTGCTTGGGATCCCACTAAACCTAAATCCGACTCTGACTATCTATTTATGTTCAACGGTAGGGGTGTTCGCTCTCTCTCTTTTCGAAGCAGTGTTTCTTTGATATTGCTTCCAATTCTGGCAGGTTTTACCAAGGGGGGAAGAGTTCTTACTCATTCCAGGCATTCAAACTAGGGACTGGACTACTTGCTTCCAACATTCCGTCCCCCATGCATTCCGGTCTGAATCAATTGTCTAAAGCCCATAAAACATTCAAATTCAAATGTAGATGTTGCTCATCAGTGTCGACACCTAAATATTTCTCAATCGACGGCAGGGGTGTTTGGTACCCTCAATCTGTCTCCCTCTTATTAGCGGAGAAACACTCTATATTCGGTAGTAATTCTTTAAAAAAAAAGTACCGTTTAATGTATGTAGTAACGCATAGGAAACTAAATTTTAATATATCCTAGTAGTATAGAAACGTATCATACGGTACCTTACCAAAATAAATACCCTATGTCAAGGATGGAAACATTAACAATAAAAAAGATAATAATAAACATTTTAAAGAAATTCTTTCATTAATCAAGTCGCACTTAAAAGTAAAAAACAATTTTGTTTATGCATGACTAAAAAAAATGAGATGCACTCTAATATAGGCTTTAAGTTACTTTATAAATTCTTAAAATGACGCGCCCCATTCTTTTTATTTAGTCTTGCATAAACAAAATTATTTTTAAATTTTTAGTGCGAATTGATTAACAAAATAATGTCTTTAAAAGGTGTTTTATCGTTTTTTTTATTCGTTGGACACATTTTCCAAATCCTAAAGTGATATGCAACCAGGGAAACCAGGGCTGGTTAAAGACTATTATTTATTTTAGGATAAAGAAGAAAATAAAAATATACTAAAATTTGCTTTTAAAATAAATAGATATATTGCAAAGTATGAAAGTAACAATGGAATGTTGTATTGTCACCGGACTTACGTCGTTCTGCAAGAGTTCTTAGTTCTATGACGTTAGCAAATAAGTTCAATTTATACGAACACTTATTCAATGTTTGAAACAAACACCTGTTACGTCATTGTACACTCATGTCCAAAATGATTGTCTCATATCTATAACTGTCTTCTTGTAAGAGTATAATGTAATAATGATTTTGCTGGGTACTTTTAATACGATACTATGTGTACAATTAGGAAATGTATATGTGGTAAATTTCATAGGAAAATATTAAAACAAAATGTTGCTAAATGGACAAGAAAGTTTTATTTTCGTTTTATTGTTCTTATTTACTTCTAATTTGACATGAAATTTGCCACATACACGTCTCTGCCGATTGTACACATACTAAGATTGTAAGAAATACCGGATGAATTCGTTATCAAATTATATTCCTACAACATATTTATAGATATGCGACAATAATTTTGGACACGAGTGTACCTTCCTGAAGAAGGTCACACATCTTTTAATTCTATTGTTAATGAAGTGGTCTGTTTCCCCAAATAAAAACCAACACCAAGCAGGACATATGCTCCCTCCTGTCCTTCTAAGCCGGTCCCCAAGGCTGAATGTAACATTGCGGCCCTTTCCTGTTGTAATAGGAAAAAAACTCAGGATGGTCAGCCACTGGTATCAAATCCAGGACCATTCGAATGTGAAGGTGAGAGGGTAAATCTGGTGGTCATATTTTGAAAAGAAAATAAGGAAATGGATTCCACTAAAAAAAGAATCACATTGTCAATACATTTCAGATCTTTGCCTGGGTTTTCTGCCTTTCAATTCCAAGTTTTTTTTAAACCACGAAGGCTCTAAATAAATTAGAATATCGACTCTCCCGTTTTTTTTTTTTTTTTTTTTTTTTTAATATTGGCATGGTTCTTCATTTTATATCAGACTCTTCCCGCACTATTCTGTTATTTACCATAGGTAGAATCCTTTGAGAAAGAGACAGGTGACAAGTGCTTTAGTTCTCTATGGTATGTTTGTGACGTTGTAGATATTTGAGTGGCTCTCTAGACACGGGGCTGAGGGCTGATATCATGTTGGTCCCTCTTTATTTTTTCTTCAGTTCTTTTTCTCTTTTAGCCAAAACAAGGAAATTCACTCTTCTGTCCCATTTGCAGCCGTAACCATCCCCCTCCAGCGCTGTCCAACTTGACCACATGCAGGGGAAAAGAAGGAAAAGGAGGGGTGCCATTTGCTTTGACGGCATTTCAGCAACAACCCCATCTGTTGCCAAAATAAGGAAACACTTTGTACTGCAAGGAGGCTGATATCTTCGATTTGTCAAGGTCACTTGAGTCCCGCCGACTCTTAAGGTGCTATGGACCAGAAGGATGGGAGCTAAAAAATTTGAATATCCAAAAATTTATATCATGGAATTATGTACATTTAAAGGAATGAACTTTTGTCTTGAAAATCGTTAAAGCAATCAAAACAAAAGTTGTACAATATAATGAGAACAAAATGCCCTATCGAAAATCACAGTGCTGCCATAAATGAAACAGTGTTTCCAACTCAACATAAAAATATTTTGTTTGAAATGGCAACATATACAAGCCTGCACATATTTAAAACGCACTATTATCACTAAACATAACACACTGTTTGTGGCACTGGCAACACTGTTTGTAGTTTTCCAAAGCAGATTATTTGTCCTCATTATATTGTGCAACTTTTGTTTTGATTGCTTTAACGGTTTTTAAGATATTTCCTTTAAACGTACATATTTCAATGATATAATGTTTTGGACATTCCATGATATAATTTTTGGACATTCTAGCTCCTATCAGACCTTGTAGCACCTTAAATTTTGCTCACTTTCATTTCTCATGATGCTCAATCAGATGTGCTATGTGGTAATCAGATTTTAGCGACAACTTGTGGGACCCCCCGGGTCAGATCATTCAATTAATATTGGAAATATGTTTATTTTAGGATTACGTACCCACGGTTCAATGTAACTAGTCTAGTCCTTTCGGGATGTTGGTTTTTGGGCTATTTTTTAGGCTTTCAGTCAAGCAGCTACTACATCGTCACTATTTATGCTAGGATCATGGTTCATACCTCATTCTCTTCAGAATGGAGCTGGCTTTCAAATGGTACCACTTGCACACTCATACCATATACCAGAAGCGGAAAAAAATGTCAAAGTGAAACTTTCGGAGGGAATTTTTTTCTCGAACTTTGACCCCCCCTGTGTGAACGTAGCCATCAAAAAAAATCTGATAAATAGTACTTGGTATACTGAATGTGTGTGCCAAATTTCAAGTTTCTATCTTGAATAGTAAAGGCGGGAGAAATTTTATCAAAAATTCCCACAATGCCCCAAATTACCACAAAACACTATGATCTCAGGGAAAAAATTTCCTGAGACATCCCTAATTACCCTAGGGTCATGTGTCGCCCATATTCTCTTCTGAATAGAACTGCCTTTCAGGCTGTACCATTCATATGTCTCCATCATGTATCTAAGGCGGGAAATTAAAGAAAAAAAGGATTTTTTGGTCTAAATTTCTCTTTTTCAACTTTTAGCCCCTCTGGACCCCCCTGTTTTAACGCAGAAATCTGAAAAAAATCTGTTAAATACTACTCGGTGGACTGAATGTTTGTGCACAATTTCAATCTTCTAGGTGCAAAAATAAGCCCGCCAAAAAATTTAGAAAATGCCCCATGTTACCCTATACAGAAGTATATTTTGAAAAAAATTCACTGAGACGTCCCTAACTACCCTAGAATAATAATTCGACCGTCATTCTCTTCAGAATGGAACTGCCTTTCAGACGGTATGACTCACGTGTCTCCATCATGTATGTGAGGCGGGAAAATCATGGTCTAAAAATCCCTTTTTTCAATTTTTCCCCCTCTGGACCCCCCTGTTTTAATGCAGAGATCTGAAAAAAATCTGATAAATACTAATAGGTGGGCTGAATGTTTGTGCACAATTTTAATCTTGTAGGTGCAAAAGAAAGCCCGCCAAAAAAAATATACCGACCATGTCCCATTTTTCCTTATATAGAAGTATATTTTTCAAAAAATACCTGAGACGTCCCTAATTACCCTAGAATAATGATTCGACCCTCATTCTCTTCAGAATGGAACTGCCTTTCAGACAGTATGACTCACGTGTCCCCATCATGTATATGAGGCGGGAAAATCCTGAAAAACGGGATTTTGGGGGTAAAATATCCCTTTTTTTACCCCTTTGCCCCTCTGGTTCCCCCTGTTTCAACTCACAAATCTGAAAAAAAAAATCTCATAAATACTACTCGGTGGACTGAATGTTTATGCAAAATTTCAATCTTCTACGTGGAAAAATAAGCCCGCCAAAAAAATTGAACATAGGCTTAGTAAATAAAAAAATATATTTTAGACTTATGACGTCATCACCTCCTATGTCTGGACGCAGGAAGGTTTGAAACCATACGTAATGTGTTCTACAATGCCTCTGGACTTGAAAAACAAAAAAGAACCCGGACGAAAAAGCTCAAATAGAAGAGAAATAACGCAATGTACCATGAAAACCGCGTATGGTACAAAATGTACCATAAGAGCCCCAAAGGGCTAGAGGATAAATTTAACAACCATTAGTAACTACGGCACCTAGAACTCTCTCTCTAAATATTAATAATCATTTCAGAATGTGTAGTATTCAAGAGCACAAACTCGACTAACGGAGAACAAATCAATAAGTGACACATGACGAGCCGTTGCCCTAAAATTGTTACTCTTCCTTTTTCTAAGAGATCTGTAAGTAATTTCTCACATAATACATGTGTGATCATAAATGTGCAAGTGTATGTCAGAGCCATCTATATATTAAATTTTTGAATAGAGAGGATCAAATATAATTTTGAAGAAAAGTTGTTGGCTCGGAGTTTATCATCCCTTTCGAGCACTCGGGCTATGAGAGGTGGACCCTTAGAGTTCAATGTGCAATCTTTCAGCGTATTACTATGAATTCCAGCTAAAACTGGGCAGAAAAATGCACAAAACCAGACCACAATTACTTACGGCGGGTCCGCTGATTGTCCACAATTCTCGCCATCACACAGCTCGCTAATACGTAGGTACAAAGTTTCGCAATACAGTTGGGAAATGTTACCTTATACTCCTACAGTACCATACGGACATAAAGCCATCTCCAAAGTTGAAACAACTTATGCGTGGACGTCGTTTTCCATGTTTGGAAGAGCTTTCTGCAGTCGTTACCATTCGACATACTCACAAAGATGGTGTCCTCGATGGAACACAGAAGCTACCCACACGTTAGAATTAGTACTGAGATTATATTGAAGGCCTGTAAAGAGATCTCCAAAGAATAAAAGTGTAAGTCACAAAAATTAGTGTGCATTATTTATGAAATTATCCTCTTATATATATTTTAAGTGATGATGCAATGATGTTTGTTTCAGACCAACGTTACGTACACAAGGAGTTTTCGAAGGTTCCAGAAACAATATGTGAGGGAGGTATTTGGTAAATTGGACTAGAAGTTCACTGGACTTTTTACTTGTAATTCGAGCTATTTCTACGACGTGGTGGTCTGGTAGTACAAGTTTAGTTTCCTCTTCAGTGGGTTCAAGAGAGATCTCAACATGAAATCTCTCCTCAACTGATTGTCCAGTAGGCTTTGAGCTTTTACTGATACGGGAACAACTCCATACCTTAAGTAGGTTCTCAGTTTTTTTTTTTTACTTTATTTTTTTACCGTTTCTGCTAATAAAGTGCCATCGAAAGTCTTTAACTTGCCCGGCTGTATAGTTGATACCTTTATAGCAAAAGAACACAGATCATTAATACTAGTTGTGTTTCATTCAGCATTCTCTCACTACCAGAATTCTTTTATTCTAATTACAACATATCGGAGTACAGTAGTCGCGATGCATTTCTTTCTTTCTTTCTTTTTTTTCAGTTTTCCACATTATTTTCAGTAGAGTGAGCTTCGACCTTGCTCATGTCAATTTTTTTTCTCTATAGGGTGAACTAGGGATAAACTAAGTTTTATTTTAGCCATGAATTGTGTTTAATTTTAAAATTAGTAAATGAAAACAGTGTGTGGTTGCCGCAACACAACATCATGGTATACATGAGGAGAACTAAAGCTACTCCCGTTATAACACCGTAGGCACATCCGAAGGATAAGCGGAGTCAAGGAGAATTCGATAATCGACGAACAACCATCCTCGTCGACAAAACACACAGTCCCTGACTAATAATAAATATTATTATAAGCTTCACAAAACATACTAAAACTAATTAACTAAGTGCAATACTAACAAACCCGAAACAAGTGGCAAACTTTAAATCTTCATTTATTTTTTGATTGTAAAGAATTTTTATACAAAATATGATCACTGGACACTCACAAATGCTAAGATGGAACGATCCACATATACCCCTACCTCTATCTGCTCAAAAGGAGCTTAGTTCTCATGTATTAGGATGTTGAGGTGCTTCAGAACAGGAAAGGTACGTCAATGAAGAGCTTGCCGGTCACAAAAATTGGACGAAAAGTACTGAAAGGCTATTGGCGACGACCCGGGGAAAATTTTGGAATTAACTACATTTGCGGAGACCCGGGAAAGATGTTGGAAAATAAGTGCTGTAATAAGTACACACATGCCGAAGTGAAAATGTTTTAAAGAAGATAAAAATGAGACTGTATTATGTGGATTGTTTAAATTCAGGTTATATAGTTTTAGCTGAGATGTACTAAGTATTTTTCATGGTTCTGTATTTTATAAATATGTTTTTGTTTTATCAGCTTTTAATTGAATTATAGATTGTAACAAAGTATACATTCATATTTACAATTTGGTAATGATTGGTTTTAGTGGGAAGTTATATCAAAAAAATGTATGTCGTTAGGCCTAACTTCTAAGCCTAACATTATAAGAGAACGTTGCGGCTAAAGAATATAATGGAGCACTTACCACAAACCAGTTTTACAGGTATAACAATGTTTTACAGTTTTACAGGTATGTATCCCGGAAGGGATATAGTATACGTAAGACCGTCTGAGTTCCAGAAGAAGCTGGACGCTCATACTTTTAGGGATTATTCATTGAGTATCTACGAACTTAGAAAGGGGGTAACAAACCCACTTTCATTTACTTATCCACTGATACGAAAATAAAAAAGAACGTACCTATTTGCCCTTGTACTTTATATGCTATAGCGCATTACATTATATGCAACAAGGATTTTGGTCTGCATCATGATATAAATTTTAAAATATTTAACATTTTTCGAATCGAAATCAACAAAATTTATTCTAGAAAGTAAAAATAGAATGTTAAGCACATATAATGAAGACAACGCAGTGATTTAATTTGGTAACGTATAAATATATAATATGAAGTATCCTCGCGCACGGAAGACAGGGGGTTCTCATGTATGCTATTACCCCCGGGAGGATGTTGGGAGTCAGCGGGTGCAGTTCGTTTTTAAGTGATACCCAGAAAGATGTTAGGAGTGAAAAGTGTTAAAAGTTAGTATATAGATAGTGCAAACAAAAGAAGAACGTAATTAGGTTTAGAAAATGGAGAGCGTAACTATGTGATTGTTTATATGTGTAATTGAGTTGATGTCTGAGGTGAGCCAGAAGTGGTTGAAGTGGTACTTAGGTTTGTTATAAACCATAAGTGGTTGAGATTATGAGTAGATTTGATATGAGCCAAAAGTGGCTGAGTTGATTGTATAATTTTCGAGGTTAGTTGCTCAAGTCTATTTCTGAACCTTAGTGGATGGATTTGTATACGTTAATGTAGCCAGTGATACACAGATACAGTAAATGGTTGAAGTAGTTTGGAAGTTGTTTTGACATCATTGGTGATTATTAGTAAGAGTATAAAAAGTTAATACCTTTGTCTATTGAATTAATTTACAACCTAACACTATCAGAGGGGGGTGTTCAGTGTTCATCGTCTATCAAGTGTCTCTCGAACTTCCTACGAGTCCTTCAGCGGTATTCGCAACAGACAGGACACGCGGAGAGAACATGTAGATAGGATATACGAATAAATGGTGAATGAGGCTGCCCTGTCAGCCCCATCACTTGCCGACGATGAGGAACTTTGCATGAAGGGGAACGAAGGTTATGGTTGTTTGAGTTTATTATTCGTCGCAATATTAGTAACAACCAGAGAGATACAATCCAAATAGTGTGTTTTGAACTATCATATTTCATGTTATTTTTTTAAAGATCATATTGAGTAAAAATCTTCATATTTCTTCATATTTTTCGTCTGTCACATGTCTAAGCTAATCTCTTAACTTCGTTGAACTCAGTGAGGATTGAGTATAGCCCACTCTCCCCAGTGATTTTTAACGAATCATAGTGATTCTAACGATTCATACTAGTTCATAATGAATCGGAATCACATGTTATAAAGATTTAAGATGTAAATCTTGTGGTAAAGAAGCTTTAGTATAAGTAGTAGTAGTAGTAGTAGCGGTAGTAGTAGTAGTAGTAGTAGTAGTTAGTAGCAATAGTAGTAGTAGTAGTGGGAGTTAGTATCAATAGTAGGCCTAGTAGTACTAGTAGGAACGGGTTAAAAGCCCCGCAGGGGTTGGTTGGTTCTGATCTCTATATAAGTAGTGGTAATAGTAGAAGCAGCAACAGCAGTAGTAGTAGTAGTAGTAGTAGCAGCGATAGTAGTAGTAGTAATAGTAGTAGTAGTAGCAGCAGTAGCAGTAGTAGTAGCAGCAGCACTAGTAGTAGTAGTGACTCTTCCAGTTCCCGTGACAAAGAACTGGGAGGAGCGGGCTATACACAAGCCCTCAGTGACCTTGCATCGCCTTCAAAACTAAATGCAATTCCTCTCTCATATGGAATAGAAAGCCTCTTTCTTATAAAATCAACAGCGGTAGGGAGAACCTCATCTTCTAGTTATAGCCTATCTACTGTTGAAGGCAATTCCGCAATTCCCCTAGCAAGTTGAAGTTTACCACTAATTCTGCAGCGTTGGCGCCGACACGATTTAACACGTAGTTAACGTCTCCATTTTGGTGCCAGAAGGTGTCCCAACATCGAAAGGTACTCAATCCCACACTATGACTACAATCTTCCCGAGCCCAACCCAAGAACTGCGAATCCTTTGAAACCAGAGACGAGCTACAATCTCATACCTAGTACCTCATATTAGGACTGATGTAGGGGAGACCGGGGATAATTGTAACAAATTCTACATTTTTTCCTCACATGTTTATGCTCCAATAAGTCTGAAAATTATACAATATCTTAAGTGAAGCTTTGTTGCTTTATTCAATTTTTTTCATACATGACAATTTGGAATATTGAAAGTTACGAAGCATTTTATGACAGCATCTGTCTTGTTACAAACGTCCCTGTGCCCAGGTCAATTGTAACATGATGCTTTTAATGAAAAATACAATATATGTGGCACAGGAAAACAACATATATGGTTAAATAATACTGATACTACTACTAATAATACCGATAAGTTTAGCGACGGATGGGGACAACGAACTAAGAGTATAGACTACATCCTCAAATTTAAAAGTAAATCTATTTAAAAATATACAGTTTCCACGCGTGAACAAGGTGCATGAATGTTGAGTTATTGTTACCGGTAAGTGCCACATTAGCTCGAAATAACATTTCTTCGGACTAACTTAAACCTGGACAAGCAAGCCAAGATTAAAATATGATGTAACATTAAAATTCCGCGTCAGTGACGCAACAATGGCGTTTGGCGTCCCTAGGCAAAATCCGTAGTAGTGACCCCATACCCGCCTAATATGCCCAAGCGCACTGCGCCCCGAGGCAATGTCTATCCTTCCTACCCTATTGTTATGCCATTGTTTCAAGTCATAATGATATTATACTAGTAGACTCCCACACTGCATTTGTAACCTCCATACACATTCCTCACACAACGACGCGAACAGAGAATGTGCTGCTCTTCTAGAGATATTAAGCAAAACAAGTGAAAAGTTACATTGTTGATTATTTCTGATGAATCAGAAAGAGAGCCTATTTGACAAATAAGTCTTTAAAAAGTTTTAAAGACATCAGAAGGAAAGAACATATTGAAACATGAGCATATTCTGATACAACATCGAAAAAGCAGTTATCCGCAGCTAGCCACAAACGTTTGTGAGGGTGTATAAAGAAGTTAGGGGAGATCCCATAATGAAATATGGGGTGAAAGTCTTTTCTTTCCCTATAGTAATCATAATGATATATTATACACTAAGGCCGACAAGGATTTTTTTCTGGGCGTTGGGTCCCCCTCTACGTACTTGTGGCCCCGGAAAAGCATACTTAATACATACATTGTTTTATTAATTACATCAATTGTGTTATCTTCGGTCATATCTAGTTTATTTTCATAATGTTTCAGTTCAACTTTGTCTGGGACGATTGTAACGCATTACAATCGTCCCCGATCGCCATGTTACGCTTGTACCCGTTCAACGGTCAGTGATAAATACCATGATTTCTCATAATTACATTGAGTCAAAGCATTAAAAACAATATCCAAGTTGTCAAGGAAAGAACATAGATTACACATGCACAGGGTATTTGTTTACAGTAAACGAACATCTATCAAGATAAAATAAAAACAAGTCAGTCAAAAATTTACTTACCTCTGTCAAAATCACGTTTCTCCTTGTCCAATCTCCCACACTTTACTAACGACGCTCTTTTTTTCTTCCTACATACAACTTGCATGAGTGACTCCAATGACATGTACAAACGGTATTTCGAAACTCACTTCTACAAGTAATGGCCAATGTTACAATTGACCCGCGTTACAATTGTCCCCGATCTCCCCTTCCCCATACAGACATTTACCCTGTGGATATTATGGAAATGACCACACTTATACACTCTCTCGTGAGGGAAATTTTCCAGAATGTTGATACATCTATTGCCCTATTTTTAATTAGGAATGTGTGTTTAGAATTTTACACCTCCAACAAAAGCAAATCGTTATGTTCGGGATTTTCTGAATAACGAATTGGAAATTTGAGTTTTACAGACGTGTTCTCCATTTCCTTACTTTAGGAGCATAATTTTCGAAACTGCCGAAACACATATTTCCTTATTTTTAATTTAGAGTTTATATAACGAATTTCACACGTCTAATTAATAGAACAATTACATTGGACATATACTGAATAAATAAAAGTAAATTTGAGTGTGTTGAAATATTCCTTGCTTCTATTCTTAGGAGTAACATTTTCAAAAGCTCTGAGATGTGTATTCCCTTATCTTTAATGAACAATTTATGTGATACTTGCGATATCTCTGACTACAAAGATTTGTGAGGATATTCAATTATTGACACAAAATTTGAGCCCCCTTTACTTCACTTATCACTCGTGTTAAAAAAAAAAAAAAAATCTGATCAGGGATACAATGAGGCTTATACCCTTCAAATGTTTTATTATCCAGCGAATCTTAAAGTTACGAAAAAACAAGGGTATACAACAACAACAAGGGAAAAAACAAGGGAGGCCTTTGTTTTTGAATACGGTCTGGTATACATCTTCCGAAAAATGCTAGCATTACGTCACTGATTTTGATGTCTAGCCTCCGTGATAAAAGAAATGTGTTGTCGAAATTTCACATTTCTACGGTCTGGGCTATGAAGTATGAGTCAATTCTGTCCTCTTATATTATATTACAGAATCTACAGATTTAGACAACCTAGATAGAGGTAATAGTGAAAGCCTATGCTTGACATGTTTTTAAAAAGGTTAATGAACACAAAACATAAGGTGATATACAACAGAATCTCATTAATTCGAACTTGGATATTGTATAATTCAAACAAACCGTTATTTCTCTTGAAAACTGCATTAAACCAACGGTAAAAATCACAAACAAATCGAACTTTTGCACCTCTTGTCTTCATTACTTGAAGTAATATGTACAGTAGGGTAGCTTCGGTGGAATAGGGCCACCGGATGAATAGGGCCACTCGTTACGTTATTCACCTTACTTGTTTATAAAACAGAAGCAGCGAAGCGGATGCCACGCCGTGTCTTCACTGTGAGTCTCTACAAGTTCATCGTGCAGTTAGATTGAGTGAATGCTGGACGCTGATTGTATTACAGAGCAACTTTCATCATCAATTGAATGCAAGTGTTAAGAAATCGTATTTTTAATACTTCTGTCCTGTATTATTTCTTGTTACGCTATGTAGTTTTGTTGGAAGTGCAGAAGTTTGATTTTCTTATCTTCAACAAGGTTCACTCAAGATATTATGACTAGCATGATAATCGTGGAAGAACCTAAACAGGGTTGCCAACCCATTTTTCTATATGTTACCAATTAGGGTGAATAGGACCATATCTAGTTACGGTGAACAGGGCCATACTATCTGATTAGGGAGCTGCGATGGCTCAGTGGCAGAACGTTCACCTCCAGTGTGTGGGGTTCCTGGTTGAATCCCAGCTCGCGCCAAGTGGTGGACAAAAACCGTGTAGATGGGTTTTATCGGAGTTTTCCTGTTTACTCCTACTTTTTTCATTCCAACATTTAATTCATTCGCATCATCCCCGTCTCCTTTAGCCTACCCTGCATAACCTTGGGAAGTAAAACTCGAAGATTTTTTCCCACTTAAATTTTGTACGAATGCATGCATCAACCACACCCCACCCATTCATCCTATCTATCGTCTTATACATAGTGGTGATATAAGAATTCGATATTTTTTGTCTTTCTTTCTTATTTCAGATGGGAAATTATGAGCGTTAAACACAGATGACGTACAAGAAACAGTATAAGTTTTTTGTCCTGTTGCACAATTGAAATATCTAATAAGGAAGCAGAAATTAACACTAACAACTCAAGGTCTGCAGAGTAAGAAACGTCAAATATAAATAAATGACTTTATAAGCACGTAAATCTACCGTTTACACCTTCTATTATTCTAAAATATGTATACGAATTCTATTCTTAGTGGAGTGGATTAGAGGAAAAATTCATAAGAATCATGCATATTGTGATAAGAACATAAAATTTTGCACATAGTATACTAATATAGTAACAAATAAATTCTGACGTAGACCCCAAAAATCCGACGACAATTTCCTGGAATTCCAGGCGCTGGAACATCTGAAGCACTGGAGAACGATATGTTATCGCTGGAATAGCCATTATGTGAAAACAGCTTGACCTACAGAGCCAAAGTAAGACTCAAATGCAAGAGAAATAACAAGCCTTTAATTATATTCTATATTGTCTTAATTGAACATCATCCAGGGCCACACGAGGGACCTAAAATTCATTAAAAAACAAAAAAACCTATGGCGTTTGTTTATGGTTTTATCCATCTGGAAGTTTTGGTTAAACAGATATCGCAATAACACTCTTGTAAATCGTTTAGCAAACCCTTAAGCTTTACGTTGATATCCTTTTAGTGTATGTGAGATCAATAGTCTCGCAGCTATGTGCATTTAAAGTGATGCGCTACACCACTGGTTTCCGTTCATGTTAGTATTGAATAAACGCCTGCAGCCATCACACTTTACTTTATCATTTTGTGGGCAAAAAATGAATGCAAAAGTGACCCACCCAGTGGTTGTATCTGACACCGAAGGAAGCATAACAAAGGCATGTAAGTGTTTCCTCCCAGTATACAGTTTCGAATGTTTAGGCAGCAGTGAGAAATTAAACGCGGCTACGTAGATGTTTGTAGATAATTCCAGTGGCTGGCTACAGTGACTCCCAGCTGATAATATGGTTGTAATGATAACAACTTTGCGCCGTAATTGAAGAAATCTATTTATATTTGACAAACGAGTTGTTGTCTTAAAAAATCAAATTATATTTTATCATCAAGAAAGCCTTTTAATATTACATATGTATGAAAGAAGCTTGAAGGTGAACTTTAAATAACCAGCCGGTCTTTCTGCTGTTCATTGGGATGTATGCTGATATTCAGGTAATGTTGATAAAGTTTTTGTTTAACAGAAGCAGAGTTGAGAGAAGATTTATATATCACAAGAATCTTCGTTGTTTAAGCTACCAGAATATATAAAAATTCCTACTCAACTACTGAATAACTTTCTCGCAATCTTATGAGAAGGTGCGTTACCAGCGTGGTATACAAATGGTCCCTGGATGACTCCACTGAAATCCAATGTGCCGTTTCGACCATAAATCCTGATGAACTGCCTGAGCAGAGTAAGCTATTGTCAAGCAAGTGGCTGGAACACATTCAAGCAGTTGCAACAGGAAGTCCTGGAAATACGCCAAACATGACATGAACAGCTTTTTATACTTGTGAGTATCGTGGTAAGGTTCCATCTAAAAGTCAGTGTGTTTTACTTCCATTACTTCCAGATTCCATACATTCGCCTGCAGTGATTCGGCATTGCTTTGATATAATCAAGAGAACTCTATCTTCATTGAATCCATATCAAGTACCTGTCATTACGTGTGATCAGCCTGTTTATGCGATGGCAAAGCAAGTACAATGGATGCTGCCCAATATGTATGGAGAAGACTTAATTATAGTAATGATGGGCCCTTTGCATATCGAGATGGCGTCTCTGGAAATGTTGGGCACGTGGTTAACTGGAAGTGGATGGACGGATCTTTTGGTTGAGGCAGGCGTAACAACTTCTGAAAAGTCCGATCAATGTCTGCATGGTTCTCACGTTAAACGAGCTAGATATGCTCACGAGGTAACATTATACTAAGGTATTAACAGCATTGTACATTATACTAAGGAAAGCGTACGTAGTGTATGTGGCTTCTGGTTCTGACAAACATCTATCATTTGAAGAATGGATTGATATTCGACAAAGTGAATCAGTTCAGTTTAAATACTGGTACAGTATTACAGTTGGAATTGATGCTCTTAAACTCCCTACACAGTGTGCGAATAGCAGAATTTTAATCTAATGTAAGCTCAATATCTCAAATGTGCCCTTGGATGTTCGCTCTTGACAATACTCACTACGCGAGATGGATGTCAGTGTTTGGTAAATCTTTACAGGAACTTAGGGTTAGACATCCTGCCATTTATGAGGAATTTGTCCGTGGAGCTTTTGTAGGTTCCAAAACAAGTCGACCACATTCTTGTATGAGACATGATCAAATGCACGAACAGTGCAACAAGACAGTGAAGTCTGAAGGTGGTGCAATTGGAATTCTCGACAACTCAAGTGCGTTGCTAAAATGGATGGTGTTCGGACCTGTAATTGCCAACCTTGTATCGGGTTTTGAGGAAGAGTGTGAATTGATCTCTGATAATGATGATCTCAGAATACGCCACAAAGAATCATCTGCTGCTAATATGCGATTTAAAAATGATGTCACAGAACTGGTACGTGTGTTCTCAGAGAATGGCAACAATCCTTTTGTTCAAGAAGGTAATGAACCATTTTGGTGTTGCGACTAATTCTCAGTTAAGTCGGTATACATTGCTGAAACTCTTGGAAGAGATCAGTATAACAATTTTAAGCAGGAACGGTTGCAGCTGTGCAGTAAATCACTGTTTGAACCAATTCAACGAAAAACCTTGCTCTTTGTCGCAAGACAATGAAAACACTTAATCCTGAACACCAGTAAGCTATCCATATTAAAGATGACTGTGCTCTCTTCAGTCGTCTCTTCATAGCATGTCAGAGTCAACAGGGAGATCTATCCGACTTTTTTGCTCATGAAAATCTAGGATATCCTCCGTCAATTTTTGAAGATGGATTCATACGCAAAGGCACTAAATCAGATGTAGTTACATGTTTAGAAAAATACGGCGATACCCAATTTACCCCTCCACCTGCTACATGTATGATATTGGACGGCTCTGCTATCATACATATGTTGAAGCCGTCACCATTACAAATATTCCATGATTACTTGCAGATGAAAGTACATCCTTATATTTCACCCATTCTATCAGAGAAGAGCAGAGTAGATCTGGTGTTTGATCGTTACTTGCAAGATAGCTTAATAAGTGAAAAGAGACAGAAACGAGGGTCAGAATCACGAGTTCGTGTTACAAACTCTACTCCCATCCCGAAAAATTGGAATCTGTTTTGGCAGAATGAAGAGAACAAAACAAGTCTTTTTCACTTAATTGCAGAATCAATGAACGAGGCTAAAATACCCAATGAGAAAACTTATTTGCACTAAAGGTATTGACATATACGGTACATTTGACGTAAATATACACGGTCCACTAGCACCGTGCACGTATGAAGAGGCCGATACGAGGTTGCTTCTTAATGCCAAACATGCCAGTAAAGCAGGCCATGAATCCACTATCATCAAAACGGTAGATTCAGATGTAGTTGTCCTGGCTTTGCATGCTTTCCCCAAACTACTACTGTCCCACCTGTTGGTTGAATATGGTGTTGATAAGCATAAACGCTTTTTTTCCTATTCACCAGTACGCGGAGAAGCTAGGGACAGAAATCTGTGACGGCATCCAGTTTTGGCACGCATTCACAAGATGCGATACTGTATCTGCCTTTGCAGGTCGGGGAAAGAAAACAGTTTGGGAAGCGTGGCGGACAAACCTAGAAATTACTGCTGTATTTGTAGAACTTTCACATGCACCTTTAAAATTAGACAATACTACATTCATGAAATTGCAAGGTTTCACCGTGTACCTATATGATTGAACCAGCAACCTGCAAAATGTAAACGACTGTCGTCGAATGCTAGTAACTAAAAAATGTCGTCAGTTGGAAAGCGTACCTCCCACTGAAGCTGCACTTCTTCAACATGTGCAAAGAGCCATCTTGCAAGGAGGATATATTTGGTCACAGTGGTCTGCGCTACAACATAATTTGCCAGATCCTGAACAGTGGGGCTGGAAAAGAAGTAGTTCAGGGTATACACCTTTATGGTCTGTGCTACCAGAACCTTCCAAGCACTGCCATGACCTTGTTCGTTGCGGATGCAAATCTCTGTGCACTAATATGTGTAAATGTGCTGGTCTATTCCTTGCATGCACAGCCTTGTGTGCCCGTGATGGTATGTGTAAATGACTATAAACTAATGCATTTACTACAGCAAGAAACTATGCTTTACTTAATTTAAATTTTGATTTATTACTATTTTATGTAACTTTTCTTCAGGAAGTGACCAAATAAAAAGCACAGAGAAAAAGTACGCAATAGTTTTTTTTAAATGAATTTTGGGCCCCTCGTGCGGCCCTGGATGATGTGCAATTAAGACAATATAGAATTTAAATTAAAGGCTTGTTATTTCTCTTGCATTTGAGTCTTACTTTGGCTCTGTAGGTCAAGCCGTTTTCACGTAATGGCTATTCCAGCGATAACATATCGTTCTCCAGTGCTCCAGATGTTCCAGCGCCTGGAATTCCAGGAAATTGTCGTCAGATTTTTGGGGTCTACGTCAAAATTTATTTGTTACTATGTTACTAAGCTTTGTGCAAAATTTTATGTTCTTATCACAATATGCATGATTCTATCATTATGCTACCCCACTATCTATGTTTTAGTACGACTTTACAATTGTGTGTGGTTTTAATCCACTTAATACATGTGGCCCTATTCACCTTACGAACGGCCCTATTCACCCAGATATGTTAGGATGAATAGGGCCATTCGAGGCGAGTATATATAGGCCCCTATATATACATTTTTATAGTATTATACAATTTTTGAAGAAAATGATTTTTTGTGAACTTTATAGTAGAGACATGGTATATTATAAATCTGTAAAAAGTTCTTTAATAAAGCACCAATTGTAGCAGTACAAGGTAATTTTCTTGAAAGTGGCCCTATTCACCCCAATCTACCATACATGTGTGTTTAGTGTTCAACGGATTGCAAACAGAAGAACGTAATTTCAACTGGTTTTTAGTTATCCAAAGGAAGGAGTAGGGAAGAAAGACAGAGAAGCCCAGATAATTTGATGCCTATAAAGAAGATGAAGACGAAATAGACGATAAAGTAGAGAAAAAGCGTATGCTGAAGTTACCTGAAATTTCCGAAATCGTTAAAAATTCAGAACATTTTTCGAATGTCAGCAAAGTATTAATGGTGTATTTCACGTAATGAAAGAAATTGTAGGTTTTGATCATCGTGTATAATAAAACAATCAAAATCAAAACAAATGAAGATCACAAACTTATTTTTTATTTTTTTAGAAAGCATGACATAATTAAGGTTATTAATGATGAATGTGTATACTTTCATTATATTTGATACTGAGCTTAAGTGTGTTTTCGTTGGTACGTGTGGCTAAACGTACGCGCGAATAAATGTCATTTGTTTGTTTGCAATGCTGGAGGACGCAAATAATATGCTGTTTTAAAGTTAAGAGCACATAAATTATCTTTTCATGGACAGTAGTTTTACTAGCTTGACTTTTGGATATTTCGAATATTGGATTTTTCGTTTTTTTCCTGTCCCTTTTCGAATTCGAATTAAAGAGATTCTGCTCTGAAAATGAAATGAAATCTTTAAGTTTTACGTCCCACGCCGGTTAGGCTAAAGGAGACGGTGTTGATGAGAAATAATGAAATGGTGGAATGAAGAAAGTGGGAGGAAACGGGAAAACCCCGAGAAAATCCACGATCACGGTGTTTGTCCACCAGAAAGCCCAGACGGCGCGAGCTGTGATCCAACCAGGACCCAAAACACCGGAGGTGAAAGCTCTATCACTGAGTCACCGCGCCCCCCAGATATTCTGCTGTGTATACCATAAAGTTTATACTTTAGAAAGTAGGTATTATTAAAATTTCTTTTTCTTTTTTCTTTTTTTTTACACTTTGAACTTTCGTCATATTTCATGCATTTTTTTTCGGATAGTTAATTTCTTTCGTCCTAACAAAATTCATGTTATGATAATAGTAAATGTAGACGACGAACTTATATGTAAGACACTTTCGCCCCTTCCAACCTTCTTTTCTTTTCACTCCAAGCGAGCAATGTAGCCAGACGAAAAGAAACAGATAAAAGAAGAAAATACAGTAATCTAACAGAGAAGCACCAATTTGTAACCATTGCCATTGAATCAAGTGAATCGTGGGGCAAAGAAGGACTCAACTCCATAAAAGAAGTAATTAAACGCTGTAATGTATTCAGAATCTAGTCATTTATAAAATATTATTATTATTATTATTTATTATTATTATTATTATTATTATTATTATTATTATTATTATTATTATTATTATTATTATTATTATTATTATTATGTTATTGTTCCCTTGCTTTGGTTATTATTTTTACTACGGTATTGTAGTTTTGTTTTTACGAATTTAATTTTTCACTTGTTATCTACTGGAGCATGTTGGGAGTTTGCTGGCTCGCCATGTACAAATTCTCGGATGCTTCAGTTGACGTAATTGCCTGGTGAGTTAACTTCATTTTTTATAGCTCATCAATTATTTATAGTTTTGTGACAGTATAATCGAGTCTTGCCAGTAATATACGTATTGCAGATAAGTTTAAAATATATACATATATTTATGTGAATATTCCGAGTATTAGTTCATATATTTTTCATACATAATAATTATAATTATTTGTCATTTTTTTTATCTTTTGGCTGACGCCATTTTTTGTAACAAAAAGAAGAAGGACTATTGTGTCCTCGTGGTTAAGGTAATTTTGAACAAAACTAAAAATATTACATATCCACAACTTAGAGTTGACAAAACTAAATTGCGTTTAGTTTCTTGTTGAATATTTTTGATAATTAAAGATTATATGTACAATTGTTAATCATTGACTTTTTTTTAATATTTCTAAAAACCAGCAGTATAACCTCAATAGTATATAGAATTTATGTATGTATTTTGGCCAGAAACCAAATTAGATTTTCGGGAAGTTAAATAACTCATTCAGATGTGTGGCTGTTTTGTCTCTCTGGCCTTACAGCCTGCTTTCCAATACATGTTTGGATTTATTCAATTTTGTCTTGGGTGGGTTGTGGGGTTGGAGAGAGGAAATGGTTACATATAATAGATTACGTCAACTCACTCTCGTATGTTTTTGTTTCTGGCCTTTAATCGAAGTAGCTCGGGGGCATTTAGTCTTTGCTATTACTTGTATTTGCTTGATAGTGAAGGAAACCTGTCTGTCTTTCGTGTTATCAATTGGATTATAAACAACAGGTGTAGATTGCTGGTGTGTAGCCTTGAACTTACGAATACAGGTACGTGCTATTATTTAATAGAAAAAAAAAGGGACAGCTATATTCTGTTAAGGTCTTACAAACTTCAATTATTTGTTTTGCCAACAAATATTTGTAATAATTCATAATGTCAGAATCTGAAGAAGATAAGGACTTGCACCTTACTCGTTCCGGAAAGGTATGGGGTTCAAAACCCGAGGCGAAGTCACAAGTTACTCAAACCGATTTTGTGTCAGGAGGTGATAGTGGGACTAGTAAACATGTGGAAGGTGGACAAACGCTACCTCATATGAATGAGAGTTCGGGTTCAATCCCTCATAGCAAATTAGAACAAAATGTACAATTGAAGCTTATTGATATGTATGTGAATCAACTTCCGATGTGTGATGGTACAGTGCCCGACCAATTGTATACCTTTTTAGTCCAATTGAGTGAATTGGACGAGTTGAACATTTTTCCTTTCGAATGTTTAATGTTGGCAGTGAGATCCAGGATGAGAAATCCTCTTAGTGATATTTTTACTGAAGCGTGTTCTTTGGCTAGCGCTTGGGACCCTGTATGTAGGCACGTTGTTCGGCAGTTAATTTCTGACTGTGCTCAACATCACCTTATGGTTACTAACTTTTATCGTCCCCAAGGTCCATGTGAACGTATTAAGGATTATGTAAAGAGGGTGTGTACTAGTGTAAAAATTTTAGATCTTACAGTGGGTGAAGAAAGTATATTGCGTGCAATTGCTTCGGGTGTTACTCCCAGTGTTAGGGAGAAATTATTCTATGCTGGAATGCCTAAATCCATGAGAGACTTTGAACAATTATTGGAACAGTATATGAAGCATGAACTTTATTCTCTGCAATTCAATAATTCGTTTCAACCCACATCGTCCTCTACGAGAACTGCTACTGATAGTGCTTCCCCCTCGTTTCACAAATCTAGATCGGGGCATTATTTTTCTCCAAAAGGTGGTAGAACTTTTCACAATAAAGATAGTGCTGCGCGCTTGCCTTCGTCTTCCTTTAATTCTAAGAACACAAAAGGACATTCGTATAATACTGAAGGCCAGGGACGCTTCAGTACCATTTCACAAGAGACTAATAGAGGTGTTTATGTGTTAATTAAGCTGTTTAGTAAACAATATCATGCTTGTATAGACTCAGCATCTTCAATCAATTTAATAAATAATGAGGTGTTTCAGTTTTTGAAAACAAAAATGAACTTAAAAATTATTCCTAAAACATTTAAAGGAAAGGCAGTTAATAATACCGAACTTGTGTTAGACAAGTGTGTACGATTCAGTTTTAAAATACAAAACAAACTTATTAGTGTGCGCTCATTTGTCTATCCAGAACTTGAATTTCCTGTTTTATTGGGTTTGGAATTTTTGAATGATGCTCAGTGCTACATGGACTTTAAGAGTAAATCTTTAAAACTTCAACGCTATCAACTGTCTATTCCCCTACTTACGGGAATAACAACTCAACTCCCCCCACCCTCCCCTGGATCTTTTTCCAACATGGATACTGGTGCCTTTGATTCTACTTGCAGGAAGTCTGTCGATGAAGGGCACCCAATACACGCTCTTTTTGGGGATGCTGTCACCTCAGATACTTCCTGCGCTGTTCGAATGTTTAACAATGCAGAGGATCGTCGATCGAAGGCTACATCTGTTTATTTTGTTGCTGGGGCACGGTGGAAGGATTCACATTCTCGGCTATCTGAGGGGAACCTGATTCCTGGCGTTTCTGGTGAGGTAGATGTCCCGGTAAGATACGCCACTGACACTCAAAATCAGCAGGTGAGGTCTTTATCTATTAATAAGTATGACAATCGAGAGTCCACACGTTCAGCGAGTGCTTATCATTTGCCAGCGAAAAATGAAAGTTTATCAACAAAAAGACAAAATAAAAATAACAGCTGTTTTCCTATACACCTGTTTGTGCCAGACATTGAACCAGTGGAATATGAAATGTACTGTTGTAGTTTAGATAACGCAGCCACTTTGGCTAGTAGTGTTAATATGAATAGTATTATAAATGGCGTTGATAAAAAGTTGCTTGTTTCAAATCCTACATTAAGCTCGTTTGTTCAATATATGTGTGACGAATTTAAGGAAGTTCTTACAGACAAAATAGGTAAGGTTACCAATTTTGAATATCACTTAAAATTAAAGGATAACACAGTTGTTTGTGAAAAACAATATCCATTGTCGAAAGCTCACAGAAATGAGATGAGAAAATTTATAGAAGAATATAAGCGTAATGGGGTCATTCAAGAAGCGAATTCTGATTACCGTTCTCCTTGTTTCATTGTTAAAAATTCTAAAGGTGAAGGTAGAGTAGTTTTAAATTACGCGAAATTAAATGAGCATTTAATGGGTGACAATATGATCTGTCCTAATGTAGAAGAGTGTATGGCTTCATTAGCTAACGCTAAGATAATATCACATATTGATGCCAAACGGAGTTTTCATCAAATTGTCCTTGCAGAAAGTAGTAGGGCCTACACGGCCTTTGCTTTTGAGGGAAAAACCTATGTGTGGAATAGAATCCCTATGGGAATAAAGATAGGAAGTCAAGCAATTACTCGTGTTTTGTATGATGTGCTGGGTGATCTAAAAGGAAAGGGTGTTGAAGTAGAATTGAGGCTGGATAGATGGCCGAGTCAGCAAAAAATTATCTTGTTTTCCTAGAAATCGATGTCATTTCCTGGAATTGGGAGGCAAGTTTCGACAAGCCTTTAGTTGCTATGTTCATAGCCTTTTACGGGTAGTACAGAAGCGCGTGGGAAAATTTTGGTTTATTTGAATCCCCGTTACCCCCTACTCCTCCTGGAAAGCCAAAGAGCATAAGCGATTTAGCCCCTTGATCCTATTCCCACGAGATGACTGTAGAATATGAATTGATAACATGATATTCAAATGATCGAAGCTTCTCAGCAGATTGTATGAAATTGGTCTTAGTTGCTAAGGTAAATATTATATGTCATGATTTTTTTTTAAAAGCGTGAGATGAGACACACTATATGAGTCTCATAACGAAACACATACTCATGCAAAATCGTGTTGATTAGCCCCTTGGCCCTATTCCCACAAAGTGTCTGTAGAAGACGTGATAGTCAAATGATCAAAGCCTCTCACGAAATTGGCTTAGTTGCTAAGGTAAATATTGTATTTCACAATTTTTTAAAGACGTGAGACATGAAACCAGATATAAGTCTCATAACGAAACACATACCTATACACTCCTTTCCCCAGACCTCCTGCGAATGGATTCCATTGATTGAGCAAATTCTAATAATGGAAACTTCTCATAGCATATCATATTGTTTAAAACGTAGGGTGTGAAGTATGTTATATGAATATTCACATGACGATGTCTGCTATGATAAGTAAATCGATATCACTTCCTGTTTAGTTGTTATGTTCATAGCCTTTGAGAACATCATGTTGCTAGAAACAAGATGAAACATGCCTTTTAGGGTTACCATCAGCTATAGGTTCATGAAAAAACATGCCTTTTCTAGTCGTCTTGTATTGGTTAGCTAATTTGAATTCCCAAGCCCCGCCCCTCCCGTAAAGACTCTTGAACGTCTACCGGATCTTCATCAGAGTCCTTTCAGTTACCACGATTGAAACCTGCCAATTGATTGTGTTTTCAGCTTAAACTGTAGTGAGTGTTTTGTGCTTTAAGTTCTTACGAATAAATCCTATCAATTGATTGTGTTTTCAACCTAAAACTGAAGTGTATGTGTGTTTTGTGATACCGCTCGTTCTTATTAAAATAGGTAAGTAAAATATATATATATATATGTTCTTTCTTCATTTAGTTATAAAGGCAGTTGAAAGAACAAGTGTATTTATTCAAAGTTCCGTTCATGTTCTAACATTTAAAAAAAAAACACAGACACATATGTGAATGTCTGTTTTGTTAGTCTCTTTCTTCCTCTGTTTTGTTAGTACATTGAACTACATCTTAAAATGGTTTAGTTTCAAGAGCAACAGATAAGATGCTATTCTCAAATGTTTTGATGATACGTACTACAACGAGATAACAAGACTGCCCTAGTTAAAAACAGATAAGTGAACTTCTATGAGGCTTCTAAGAAAAATGATAAGATGGAATTCTTGAATGTTTTCTGGTTCGCATTGCAATTGACGCAAGAAGTGTCTGTAGACTTGGTATTTTAATTTTGATAATATGATGTATACGTCTGTCTTTCTGTCTGTAAATGAAATCTTTTAAACAATGAAGAGTTTTACGTCCAACAATAAAGCCAACAAGGTCTGTCTGTCTTTCTATGTCGGCTATGCTAATGGAGGCGATGGTAATGAGTTGAGTTGATTTTAGTTCAGCGTCCCTTTCAGCAGCGAGGCTATATGAGACGTGGACCTACTGATTAACGTGGAATCTGAACCACTAAGTTTTACGTCTTACAGTTATGTCGGCTATGCTAATGCAGGCGGTGATGATGAGTTGTTGAGTTGAGTTGATTTTAGTTTAGCGTCCCTTTCAGCAGTGAGGCTATATGAGACGTTGACCTAATGATTAACGTGGAATCAGAATCACATGAGCTCCAGCCGGGACGATGGTAATGAGAAATGAATGAATGAAATGTTGCATTAAATTCACGTACACGGTGTTTGTCCACCGAGTTTTACGTCCTACGGTTACGTCTACTAGGCTAATGAAGGAGAGGTGATAATGAAAAAATGAATGAAATGATGTAATGAAGAAAGTGGAAGGAAACTGGTGAACTCCGAAGGGAAATCCACGCATACGATGTTTGTCCACCACAAAGTTCATAGGGCACGAACTGGGATCGAATCATGGACCCAAGCACTTGAGGTGAACGCTCTACCACTGAGCCCACCGTGCCCTCTGGAACGTAAAAATGAAATGATAAGGACGGTTTTCCGGGGACAGTCAATAGCATCTTTTCGTTAAGTTGTAAAGGAAGCAGGGGATTTGTGGTCACTAAAATTAATGACAAGTATATAGAAAAAAGACATGTGATTTGAACACGGGACCTCATGCACCAGAGGTAAACACTCTACCACTGAGGCACTCAAGTTAATTTCATAATTTTCTAATGTTAATAAGAGTGAAATCTAACGATAAATACACATACATAAGTCAACGAACTGAGAGAGAGTTTCTGTATTGAACACGGGACCTCATGCACCAGCGGTGAACACTCTACCACTGAGGCACTGAAGTTAATTTCATAATTTTCTAATGTTAATAAGAGTGAAACCTAACGTTAAATACACATACATAAGTCAACGAACTGAGAGAGAGTTTCTGTATCTGCAATGTCTACTTGCAAAGAGCAGAAAAATAAGATAACAGAACATGTTTTGTATTTCAATGTTATTCTCCAGCTGTCGCGTCAACATTATCTTAGGTCATGGTTTCAGACAACACGAAGCGAAGATATGTATGTGTGTGTGTGTTTTAGGTAATATTAAAACAGTGTTTGAGATCTAATACTTGACAAAACTAGTGTTGCTTATACATCTCGGATGTCGTTACCTATGTACACATGATGTTGATTGATTTTTGAGTTTAACGTTCCGTTCAGCAGCGAGGCTATATGCACCACAAAGTTCACACGGCAAGAGTTAGGATCGAACCAGGGACCCCAATCACAGAAGGTGAACGCTTTACCACTGATCCACAGCACCCCCCGATTTCATCATGGGGCACAAATCTTCAAGTTAAAACAATTGTCTATTCTCAAATAAGAGAACATTTCTCCATTTCTTTAAGTTGATCTAGGAAGTTGAACTTTATACAGTTTTCTCCATATTATAGTCTAAGCTGTATGTGATATTACTTTAAAAGGACGAAAGTAGTTAAAATATTCCCTATTATTATCATCATTTCTTCTAAAATGCTCAGATTCCCGTCATAGAATTCGTATACTAGCTATGTACACAGGCGTGCATTAAGAAATTTTTTGTTGGGAGAGGTCCAAGCTTTGGGCGACGGGGCTCAAATACTACAAGCCTCTGTGTAGTATTGAACGCGTATTATTTTGCACTCGAAAAGACAATAAGTACTTGTAAAATACTTTCATCTATATTGTCATAGCGTCCCTTTCAGCAGCGAGGCTATATGAGACGTGGACACTAAATCACCAAGGCCCCCTATCGCATCACAAGTGAACGCTTTACCATTGATTCACCGAGGCCCCCCTAGTACTTGTAAAAATTCTTTCATCTATATTGTCATAGCGTCCCTTTCAGCATCGAGGCTATATGAGACGTGGGCACTAAATCACCAAGGCCTCCTATCGCATCACAAGTGAACGCTTTACCATTGATTCACCGAGTCCCCTTAGTTCAAAGTACAGTACTCATGTAATAATATTATCTAACATAAAGTTCACTTGTCGAGGGGCTCCCTGGTGGTAATATTCATACACGTAAAATATTTTAAAATAAACAATATTAGTACCGATTCCATAGTTTTCGAAGGTGCTGTATTCAATAAAGACACTTTGAAAATAGTAATATGCCATCTAAGGGGTAAAAAAAAAGTGGTGAGCTCACGGGGTCTCCCTGGGGGGGTAATATTCATACATGTAAAATATTTTAAAATAAACAATATTAGTACCGATTCCATAGTTTTCGAAGGTGTTGTATTCAATAAAGACACTTTGAAAATAGTAACATGACATCTAAGGGGTAAAAAAGTGATGAGCTCACGGGGGGGTGATATTCATACACGTAAAATAATTTAAAATAAACAGTATTAGTTTCGATTCCATAGTTTTCGAAGATGTTGTATTCAATAAAGACACTTTGAAAACAGTAACGTGACATCTAAGGGGTAAAAAGTGTTGAGCTCCCCCGGGGGTGATATTCATACACGTAAAATAAACAACATTAGTATCGATTCTATAGTTTTCGAAGGTGTTGTATTCAATAAAGACACTTTGAAATCAGTAACATGACATCTAAGGGGTAAAAAGTTGTGGGCTCCCGGGGGTGGTATTCTTACACGTAAAAATAATATAAAATAAACAATATTAGTATCGATTCCATAGTTTTCCTAGTGTTGATTCCATATCGTGACAGGATTCCAATCTGTGACTTCCCGTGCACTAAAGATGAACGCTGTATCACGTAAGAAAAAGAGATGAAATCTTTTAGTTTAAAATGTCTTCCCTCCCTCATTCACATGTTAAGGGGAGCATATGAATAAGACACATGTAGGAACGGTTTTCCGGGGAAAGTCAATAGCATCTTTTCGTTAAGTTGTAAAGAAGATAGCATTGAATTTGTGGTCGCTAAAATTAATGACAGTATAAAAGAAAGACGTGTAGAGAGGAGGAGGAGGAAATACGGATTTCGTGTTCACTAAAATTAACGATAAAATTCTAAAACAGAATAAGTATAAAAGGCCGTGTAATCTACATATCTTCATTAGTCAATACATTTGAAAGAGATTGTGAGCATACATTTGTTTCACTCCTCATCCCATGGAATAGGAAGAAAAGTTAAAAATATTTAAAAGGTATGATGAGAGATTATTTCATTGACATCATAAAGTTCTGTCTTATATAGTATATATTTATATATCTAATATATATTGATTTATAAGTAACAAAATTCATTTCTTTTTTATTTTAGGTTGCATACAAATAAAGATAAGTGTAATCCTTTTTCCTATTCCCGTTGATATTATTATTATTATTCCTTTTTAATTACTTATATATTACATTTTACTTATTCGTATATTCTTTTAAACACTTATATATCCTTTCAAAATATTTATATACATATATATATATATTCCATTTAAATAAGATTTATATATCCTATTATATATCATATTCATATACCGTTTACACATATTGCATTACGTATATACATCTGAGGAAGAAAAATGGCAAAAGAGAGTACGCAAGATTTACTGAAGGAGATTACGGTCTTCATTAATGACATTGAAGAAGAAGAAGAAGAGGTAGTGGGCGTAAATAACGAAACGCAAGTTCTTTTAAGTGAAATAAATGCCATAATCGGGATAGAAGAAGAAGAAGAAGAAGAAGAAGAAATGCAAGAAGAAGAAGAAGAAGACGCAAAAGAAGAAATGGAAATAGATCATCATGAAAAAATGCAAGAAGAAGAAGACGGAGAAGAACAAATGAAAATAGAAGAAAGAATAGAAGAAGCAGCAACAGCAACAGCATCAGCAACAGAAGAAGAAGAAGAAGAAAGAGAAAGAGAAACTAATGAAATTCAAATTCCAGTAGAAAAAGAAGAAGAATATGATGAAGAAGAACTATTACAAATATTGAACAGTACTAGCAATAGAACGATAACAGAAGAAGCATCAGGCCGTATTAAAGAAATTATAAAGTGGTTACAAGAAGGAACAGAAGAAGACGTCGAAGAAAGGAGAAATGAAGAAGAGCTGCTAAATCTCACGTTTTCCCAAATAATAGGAGAGGATTACAATAAGGAAGAGATGAAGATAGAAGAAGAAGATGATAAGTTTTACACGAATGAACTAGAAAATTGGATTAACAATTTGTTTCCCGATCCCAGAAAAGAAGAAGAAGAAGTAATATATCCCTCAATTATGGAAATATTGGCAGAGGCTAGTGCAGAACAGGAAGAAATGGAAGTCGATTTAGACGATATAGAAAAAAGAATGGACGAATTGCTAGCCGTATTTCAAGCACAACGAAATTCAAATATACAAGTAGGATTCGGAAATAACAACCGTAATGATGGACACAATAGATTTCATATAATAGAAGAACGAAGAAGACAATACAGAAGATACAATATGGAGGGTAGAATGCTACGATTCCGTCTAGCCCCCGTGCGTGCAGATGAAAACCCTTTTACGGCAATTGAAGCAAGTCTACGGGCACTAATAGATTATTTACTACGTAATGTGGACCAGCATGATTACGTAGGAATAACAATCACAAACGAGAGAGAAGGACATCGACCATTTTGGTTGTCATTCAGAGAAGCAAGAAATCTTTCAGCAGAAGTTCTATGGATAAGTTATGAGAAAGTACTGCAAAGTAATGCGGCTTTTCTTATAAATGAAGATTGCATCGTGAATTTTCATCATGTACGTATGCCAAGAGGACAAGGTGGATTAAAACAACATATTTTGAATGCTGAAGAATATGTAAAGGCAAAACGTGGTATTATCACAATTAAGAATAAAGGCACAAGATGTTTAGCACATGCAATCGTCGTTGCCATAGGACTGAAAAAATACAAGGGAAGAAATCAAACTGAATATAATAGATATGTAAAAAATCAAAGTAAATATATAATAGAAAAAGAAGCAGAAGAACTGTGTGAAGCTGCCGATGTAGATCTTAGTCATGGTGGTGGAATTCCTGAAATTCGTAAATTTCAGGAATATTTAAAGGATTATAAAATTACAGTGTATAGGGGCTTTTCAGGAAGTGATGTCATGTTTGAAGCACCACCAAGTGATAATGAAAGAACACCTTTAAACTTAATCTTTGTAGATAACCATTACAACGTCATTGAAAGCTTGACATCATGTTTTAGCTGTAGTTATTATTGCGAAAGCTGTCATAAGAAATATGAAAACAAGCATGCACATTTGAAACATTGTACAGCTGTATGTTTTCGTTGTCATCAGAAGCCACCATGTGATTTTAAAGAAACCCATATTACATGCAATGATTGTAATCGAGAATTTTATGGACAGTCATGCTATGACTATCACAAGTCAGCTCCATATCAAAATGGAAAGCCTTTATGTTCCATTGTGAAATGTTGTGCCCAGTGTTTGAAAATTTATGTAGTAAAAGAGAAAGGTTCTCACGTGTGTGGAGAAACTTATTGCAACATTTGCTATGCTATAGTACCACCCAATCATGAGTGTTACATGAAAGTGAATGAAAGAAGAAAATCGAAAAAAGTCAATGAAAAAATCATCATGGAGAAGAAAGCTATGATTCTGTTTTATGATATTGAATGCACACAAGATACGAAAATAGAAGATGAGGACGCAAACATATATGAACACATACCTAATGTCTTGGTTAGTCAACATGTATGTTACCAGTGTTATGAAGATAACAACATCAAGAATGGTTGTGTCATTTGTGGAAAGCGAGAAAATATTTTTGACGGAGAAAATGTAATAGAAGATTTTCTAAAACATCTTCAACAACGTCGACCAAACATTAAATCAGTAATCTGTGTTGCCCATAACTCAAAGGGATATGACGCACATTTCATCATTAAGACCATGGTTGAGAAGATGAATTGGACTCCAGAAGTAATCATGAATGGAGCAAAAATTCTCTCTCTTAAAATAGGAAACGTAACCTTCATCGATTCACTAAGCTTTCTTCCTATGCCCTTAAGTAAATTAAGTGGTGCATTTGGGCTTCAATCGTGCAAAGGATATTTCCCACACTTCTTTAATCGACGTGAGAACCAAACCTATGAAGGGCCGCTTCCAGACATTAAATATTATGGAGCAGATACTATGAAAGTAGACGAAAGACGCAAGTTTCTCCAATGGTATACCGAACATCAAAACGACACATTTAAAATGAAAGAAGAACTCATCAAGTATTGTGTACAGGATGTCGAGGTATTACGTCAAGCCTGTATTTCATTTATGAATACATTTGAATCTGAAACTAATGTCAATCCCTTACTTGAATGTATTACAATTGCCAGTGCATGTAATTTGGTATATCGTAGAAATTTCTTAAAGGAAAATACAATTGGTATCATACCAAAGAACGGATATCGATGGAGAGATGTACAATCAGTTGAAGCAGTACAATGGATAGCTTGGGAAGAAAAAACCAGAAACATCCAAATTACCAATGCTGCACGTAGTAAGGAAAAACGAATAGCATCAATGAAAGTAGATGGTGTATGGACAGATCCCAACACAGGAAGAATACACGTCTGGGAGTATGAAGGCGATTTCACACATGGTTGTATCTACTGCTACCCTAACGACAGAGATAAACCCATCTATAACAATGCTACAGATACCATGGAATTTCGATATGAAGCAACAAAGAAGAAAATCCAAAAATTAAAAGATTTTGGCTGTGAAGTGCATGAAATATGGGGTTGTGAATTTAAAAAACAATTGGCAGGAAATGAAGAGATGAAGAAGTATGTTAGTAATCATCCGTATACAAAGAAAACACCACTAAAACCTCGTGACGCTTTTTATGGAGGACGTGTGAATGCCATACGTCTGTATCATAAAGCACAAGAATCTGAAGGAGAGACCATAAAATACAAAGATGTTATTTCATTGTACCCATTTATCTCTAAGACTAAGAAGTTTCCAATTCGTCATCCTACTATCTACCTGCCTGGAGATTCAAATATTCCCACCATTGAAGAAGTAGAAGGATTAGTTAAGCTCAGTATTTTGCCTCCAAAACAACTGTTTCATCCTGTCCTCCCTTATAAATCAAATGATAGATTGATGTTTCCACTCTGCCGTACATGTTGTGATGAATTAATCCAAGCACCTTGTAATCACAACGATGAAGACCGAGTGCTACATGGAACATGGGTAGCAGATGAAGTAAGAAAGGCATTAGAAAAAGGATATAAAATAATAGATATTCACGAAATATGGGCATATGACGTTGTTCAATATGATGAAAAAACAAAAAGTGGTGGCTTATTTGCAGAATACATAAACACCTTCCTGAAAGCAAAAACAGAAGCTAGTGGATGGCCATCATGGTGTGAAACAGATGAATTAAAGAAGAAGTACATTCAGCAATTTTATGAAAAGGAAGGAATACGTCTCGATGAGAACAAAATTAAACATAATCCAGCACTTAGAAGTTTAGCTAAATTAATGCTAAATTCATTTTGGGGAAAATTTGGTCAACGTGAGAACATGGGTCATGTCAGCATTATTAATGAACCCAAGGAATTATATGAAAAATTAACATCTCATGATATAGATGTTCATCAAATATTTCCAGTAAATGATGACATGTTATATGTATATTGGCAATACACCGATGACGTTCCTGTTTCACTACCAACAGTAAATGTTGTCATAGCCGCATACACAACAGCACAAGCAAGATTAGAATTGTACAAATATTTAGATCAACTACAAGAAAGAGTATTATATTTTGATACTGATTCCGTCATTTATACGCAAAAACCTGGTGAAAGTACAATTCCAACTGGTGACTTTTTAGGCGATTTAACAAATGAAGTCCTCGAATATGGTAAAGAAGCCTATATTTCAGAATATGTATCGGCGGGCCCGAAGAATTACAGCTTACGTATTTTTGATCCCAGCACGAAGAAGGAGTTTCAAGTATGCAAGATACGGGGCTTTTCATTAAACTATGAATCTTCAAAACACCTAAATTTTGATGTAATGAAGAAAATGATAGTAGATAGTGAAGAGGATGCAGAAGAAGAGGAAGAATCTCGTCCCACGGAAGTCAAAATTACCAATGAGAAAAAAATTTGCCGCAGGAAAGACCATACGATCGTCAGCATGCCCGAAACAAAAATTTATAAGATAAATTATATTAAACGACGTAGAATACCAAATTCATATGATACTCTTCCATATGGCTACACTACTTCCAACAAAAGAAGAAGAGAAATGTAATAAGGCCCTTTATAAATAAACGTATAAGGAAAGAATGATCATACTCTTTAACATGGACACGACGTGGAAACATCCCTTTTCATGTATTGTTGCCGGACCAAGTGGATGTGGAAAAACTTCCTTTGTAATACGTTTCCTGTCCAATTTATCACGTGTGGTTAATACATCGTTTCGTCATATTTATTGGTACTATGCAGAATGGCAAAATGCATACAGAGAAATTTCGACAAAAGTACAATTTATTGAAGGATTACCTCGAACAAAAGACTTTTTACCTGAAACTGGACCACATCTTATTATTATTGATGATCAAATGTGTGAAGTGAACCGCAATATAGTTGATTTCTTTACAAAGGGTTCTCATCATAGAAATCTTAGTGTACTATTTATTACACAAAACATATTTCATCAGGGAAAAGGAAGCAGAGATATGAGCTTAAATTGTTCTTATCTCGTATTATTTAAAAATCCAAGAGATAAATCACAAATTAAACATTTGAGTTATCAATTAACTCCTGAGAATCCAAAATTTCTTCAAGAAAGTTTCAACGACGCAACAAAGTTACCATATGGATATTTCTTTATTGATTTAAAACAGGATACGCCAGATGAACTTCGTTTTCAAACAAATATCTTTCCTGATGATATTTATCATTACGTTTATGTTCCATCGAAATAGAAGAAGAAGATGTGTTTATAATGATTGTTTTAAACTGTGTTTCTTCATTCTGACAATATGTCTCCAAGAGTAAAACACGGAGATCTTCTTCGTACGCTGAGCAAAGCAAATCCTAAATTACGTAAAGCTATACTGGCCAATGCAGACTCTTCAGTGATTCGAAGTATTTGTGAATGTTGTTATAATGTATTAAAAGGGAATGTACCTCTTACAAAGACACAGAAAGCAAGATTAAAGCGATACAAGAGGACGCTTCGATATCTTGTGAAGAAAGGAAACTCCATCCAAAAGAAGAAGAAGCATTTATTAGTACAGCAGCAGGGTGGATTCCTACCGGCATTATTAGCTCCTATTTTAACTGGTGCATTATCAAGTTTACTATTCCGTTAGTACAATGGAACACGCAAAGAAGATGATTTTAGTTCCACCTGAAGTTCTGAATCGTATACAAACACCAGCATCATCATCATCATCAGCCCTGGAGAAACGTGAATCTAGTTTGGACCAAGAAATGCAAGAGATTTTACAGTTATCAGCGCTTAGTGATGAAGAAAAGTGGAATCAGTATAACAATATTCTTCAAAAATATTTACATTTAATACGAAAACAAGAAGAACCTGTGACACTTTCAATTACGTCAACTAAATCAGAGAAGCCTGAAGTAGAAGAAGAAATATTATTATCTATACCCAAAATGTTTCGTAAAAGAGCTGAATTACTACTACATAGAATGAAACATGATGATAATATCACGTGGGATAATAAAGGAACTGTTTACATCAGAGGTGATAAACTAGAAGGATCTCACATTGTAGATTTAATTTCTGATGTGTCGCGACCCCGGAAACACACAAATCCACCGGGATGGGAGAAATTTTGTAATTATTTATCTTCTAATAACACACCTCAAGAACTTATTGGAAATCCAAAACGTTTGTCATATATTTTACGACGAACTAAAGCATCACCAACAGCATCATCGTCAAGGGAAAAAGTACCTCTGAAATCGTTTCCAGAAGACGACGAAGAAGCAGAAGAAGAAGAAGAAGAAAAGGAAAAAGTAATATCTCCTATAAGGAAAAGGAAACGTGCCTGTAAACGTCCAGTATGGTCAAGGTGGAAACCGTAAACAAACAGTTAAGCAAGATTTACTACAACCCTTCACATCCTGCCTCGTTTTCAACTGATAAAAAATTGTGGATAGCTACAAAGAAGAAAATTCCTATACATTGTATAAGAAGATGGTTACTGCAACAAACAACATATACGTTACACAAACCTGTACGTCGTCGTTTTAAAAGAGATTTCTATGTAGTGAATAACATTGATGATGAGTGGGAAAGTGATATTAATGATCTTCAATCTCTTCATAAATTTAATGATGGATATCGTTATATTCTTACAGTGATAGATGTGTTCAGTCGATATGCATGGGCTGTGCCATTAAAATCTAAAAGTACAAATGATGTCTTAAAAGCATTGAAGCTTGTGTTCAAAGACAGAAAACCAATTAAATTTCGAACAGATAAAGGAAGTGAGTTTACTAATAAAACAATACAGAAGTACTTAGAGGACAACAAAATAAAACATATTACAACTAAAAATCCTGATATAAAAGCTAGTATTGTAGAACGTTTTAACAGAACTCTAAAAGAAAAAATGTGGAAGTATTTTACAAAGTATCAAACGTATAATTATTTAAATGTATTACCTCTTCTTGTGAAATCATACAATGAAGGTTATCATTCAAGCATAAAGATGTCACCTGCAAATGTTTCTCAAAATAACCTATTACAAGTATGGCATAATCAATATGATAATAAAATAAAGAAGAAGAAGAAGAAGAAGAATCCAAATTTCTCAAAACATCTTAAGATTGGTGATACAGTACGAATTAGTAAAACTAAACGTACATTTGATAAAGGATATATGCAAAATTGGACTTGGGAAATATTTAAAGTGAAGAAGATAATACCGAGAGATCCACCTGTTTATGAAATTGAAGATTTAAACAAGGAACCACTGGATGGATTATTTTACAGAGAGGAATTACAACCTGTGACGTTATCAAAGACATTTTACATAGATAAAATCATACGTACAAGAAGAAAAGGCAGCAGAAAAGAATATCTTGTTCATTGGAAAGGATATCCTTCTTCTTTCGATTCCTGGATACCTGCATCATCCGTAAAGAAGATCGAGAAGTACAATGGAACCTGATGGAGATTTTTACGTTACGCTTCCCAGTAATAGTTCTATGGAATATTTTCCTGACAACACCTTAACATCATACACTACGAAACTTCATCAAAGAATGGAATTCCATGAAAAGTGGGAAGTGGCTATTGTTGAAATTCATTATCCTCATTCAATATTAAATATTAATGACGAAAATAATAAAATTTTTTACAAACCTGCAAAAAGTGATGAATGGAAATTTATAACTATTCCTGTACGTTATTACACTGACATATCAGAATTGATAAAGATAATAAATACGTACAACAGATTCACAAATTTACATATTTCTTATACTCGTGAGAGTAATACCTGTTTTATACGACGTCTTCATAAAGACATAGATGTAGACGTTGCATTATCACCAAGTGTTAGTGCGATGTTGGGGTTTGATCCAAGCGTTGATTTAAAGAATATGCAACAAGGCCAAAGCATTCCAAATTTACGTTTAGGACTTCCATCTACAATGTATGTGTATTGTGATATAATTCAATCTGTATTTGTTGGAGATACAGTAGCACCATTATTACGTATCATAAATATGAATCCTGTGAATCATACATTTGGAAGTAGTGTTATAGAAATTTTTAATCCTCCACATTATGTGCCTATAGAGAAGATGCATTTTGAACACATCAAAATAGATATAAGAGATAGTACAGGCTCTCCACTGGCATTCACTTTCGGAACTGTATGCGTTAAACTACATTTTCGACCAGTGCGTCAACATCGACAAATATGAATAATCCATATTTACAATATTATCAAAAACAAGCTCTTTCTGGAACTGGAAACGTTTATGTTGGCTCCCCTTATCAAGTTGGACATGGTATTGGAAGTTTCCTTGGAGGATTATTTCGTTCTGTCATGCCACTAGTAAAACAAGGAGCTAAAACAGTAGGAAAGGAATTATTAAAATCTGGAGCAAACGTTATTACTGATGTCATCATCGACAATCAACCTATTAACGAATCCTTTCATCAACGAATGGGTGAAGCGAGATCCGTCTTGCAAGACAAAGCAAAAAATAAACTGAAATCTATGCTAGGATCTGGATATCAACGAAGGAAAAGAAGAATTACACATCATTCCATCTTTAACCCTTCACCATTACACATCATCAAGCGCAAGAAGAAGAAGGGCAAGAGGAAACGTACACAGAAAACAAAGAAAAATCAGTCTTATAAGAAGAGGAAGTTATCACACGATATCTTTGATTAAATCATCACCATTATGGCTTTCTTACATCATCAATCCTGCGAGTGTGTAAAAAGTGAACTAGATATTTTTTCTACAAAACCAACGCAAACCAGTATATTGGATAATCATGTCGTTACATACAAACCAATCAGTTCACTAGCTGATAATGCTCCTATAGAGTTTGTCATCCCAGGAACAAGTGATGAATACATAGATCTACCACATACTCTTATTTACATCGAAGCTCAAATCGTTAAGCCTGATGGATCAGCATTTGGTGAAAGTGATAAAGCTGTGGCTCCTATTAATGACTTTTTAAATTCTATGTTCAGTGAAGTGGAAGTGTATTTAAATAACAAACTGATTTCATTTCCATCTCATAATCATCCATATCGATCATACATTGAAAAACTGTTAAATTATGATGATTCTGCTAAAAATACTCATCTTCAATGTGCATTCTGGTTTCAAGATACTGCTGGACATATGGATGCAACATCTAGTGGTAATAAAGGATTTCAACAACGTTATGAATTAACAAAAAAAAGTGCAAAATTCGACATGCTTGGACATCTTCATTGTGATATTTTTAATCAAGATAAATTTTTAATCCAAGGAGTAGAATTACGTCTCAAGTTAATTCCTGCAAAGCCAAACTTTTGTCTCATCGCTAGTGATGCGTCTGTTGAGGCTAAAGTGAACATTTTAGACGCTGCTTTACATATTAAAAAGATTAATGTTAGTCCTACAATAAAACTAGCACATAACAAGCTTCTACAATCAACAACAGCCAAATATCCTCTCACAAGAGTGCAAATGAAGTCGTTCGTCATTCCAAAGGATCTTCAATCAAAAACAATTGATAATTTATTTATGGGAGTATTACCAACTCGTGTGATTGTGGCGTTCACACAAAATGATGCCTATACAGGAACAATAACTTCAAATCCATTTCATTTCAAACATTTTGACATCAATTTCTTCTCTCTATACATTGATGGAAAACCTGTACCTTCAAAACCATTACAACCAATTTTCGA
The DNA here is from genome assembly GCF_964235325.1 of Thermobia domestica. Classification (NCBI taxonomy): domain Eukaryota; kingdom Metazoa; phylum Arthropoda; class Insecta; order Zygentoma; family Lepismatidae; genus Thermobia; species Thermobia domestica. Next base: position 280,733 of record NW_027655917.1, read on the forward strand.
AAACAACCTCTATGTTTCCTCATATCATACCTTATTCTGTGGATCAGGCATTCACTTTTCCAATCATGGCAACAATATTCCTCGCCTTGACTTTCCTCAAGGATACACTATCTTTGTTTTCGACATTACTCAAGATGGAGAAGCCAGCGCTGTGCAGCATTGGAATCTTATACGTCATGGGTGTGTTCGTCTGGAAGTTCATTTTACGAAGCCTCTACCAGCACCTATCTCCTGCATTGTGTATGGAGAATTCCAATCTCTCTTAGAAGTGGATCATCAGAGGAACATCATCATGGATTTTTAAAGGTACGTTATTTAAATATCATATCATATATGTACATGTCTGCATTTTTATACATGATGTCCTCTACACTAGATTTATTGAATGCTTTGCAAACAAATTCTTTATTTCACAATCATTTCGTTGGCGTATATGCAGCCAATGAATTACCAGCACATGTTCCACTACCTGCAGCTATCATCATAAATACAGATCCCTCGAACAAACTTGGCACACACTGGATTTCCGTATATATTCATACTGATGGCCGTGCCCACTACTTCGATACATTTGGATTTCCTCCATATGTAATGCAACATATTCAATTTCTACGTAGAAATTCCACTTCTTATACATTTAATAATAAACAAATTCAAAGTGTGAAATCATCCCTATGTGGACATTATTCATATCTTTTCCTATGCTTCAAAGCTAAAGGAAAGTCCTTAAATGAATTTCATTACACTTTCTCATCAGCTCCAGAAAAAAATGATCGTCGTTTGCTGTATTTACTTTTACAGGTAATCATGTCTTCATTCTTCTTCTTCGTTTGTTTTGATTACTTTCTTTTCATATTATTGCAGGTAGCCATTTCTTCTTCCTCTTCTTTATTATAATGTGTTTGTATGTATTATTATATGTTCATGATTATAGATAAAATAAATTTTAAGTTTGTTTTTCAATTTTTTTCATTTCAGAGAGTAAAAGATCGGCATCGTGTGTATGGACATCATCTTCAATGTAAAGATTGACTTCTATCTACGTTTCATCATCAACATCAACAGCAGTAGTATCATCAGTGAACAGTATATGGCAGTTGTGAAGTTATCAACACGTGAACAATGGAAACAAAATCTAACGTTCTTTTTAAAATGTACTATACTTACCGTCGTTTTAATTGTGTAAATAGTTTCATCAACAATAAACACTTTGTATTATTTTTTTTCTTTGAAAACAAATGTTTTATTTCTTATTTTCTCCGTTTCCTAATAAATAAATATGTTTTATGATCAGTTATGTAATTAAATACACATATCATAAAACATATTTTTAAGTCATTGAATTAAAGAATTTAAAAAAAAGATTCTAAAACTGATTTTTAATTCAATGATGTAATCATATAGCTACATAATAATAATAATGAATTCAAATACTTAATCAGTTATTCTTTCGTAAATTAAGTCAAGTATGTGAATTCAATATTATTATTATTATGATAGGACTTTTGTTTTTTTAAAATTTTAATATTAATTATTTTAATTCCTTTTTTAAAAATTAAAAAAAAAGTCCTATCATACTTAAGACAATGTTGTATAATAATAATAATTTCAAATACTAATTTTTATTTTAACATTCATTTCAAGAATTTGAATTCATTATTATTATTATTATACGTATCACTTATAATATACGAGGAAAAAAATATGTTAGGATTTTTTTCTTATAAAAAACTTTAAAATCCTATCATATTGAGGTGTATGAAACGAACACAAAACACAGACACAAATAAAACATTTCACTTTTCACTATATATATTTTTATTACATTTAATATTACGTTCTTTAGCATACATGAAAAAAACAAATCAATTTCTCCTTCTTTATGAAGAGTCGTTCACTTCATTGATACCCTCCGAAGGATGAGTTTCGGTTTCCCCCCACCATGGCTGTGTCGATACACTATCAAATAAATCAGCCATTATTGAATCTATAAGTTTTTGTTTGCAAAATACTTTCGTTTCCAATTTTAATCGTTCACCATCAATGTTCACATCACTGTTCTTATCAAGAGAGACACTTGGAAAACTGATGTTCATACCATTAATAATACTCTGTTCATCTACACAGGTATGGATTCCGGCAAGTCCTCTGCATGTAAGACACTGTAATTGTACATGATTACGAATAGTATCTGTACACAAGTCAAAATATTCACGTAGCACAACACTACAAACTTTACTGTTTTTCACAGCATGTTCAATACACGGTAATATTTCCAAGAAATAAAGCCAATCACTTGAAGATAAGTACACAGTGTTTCGAGGAGCATGAAGTGTTCCTTTCTTCTCTAACATCACTAATTTTTCACCCATTAGTTTTCGTACCACCAGTTCGTTTTTTCGACCAAGAGATTTTATAAATGTAATTTCCACTTGAGAATTTAAATAGTCCGTAACAAATGGGGTTAAATGTACAAGTTTCTCCCACTCTGCCAAATTTAACTCCACTCCAAACACAAGTCCTTTGCCAACACGAATCACTGGTTCAAATGTATCACTATCCAGTCCGATACAAATTAATTTGGTTTTCATTGAATTAAGTCCATATTCAACATTTAACAAGTACTCTTTCTTGGTATCCATAGTTGACGCACAAGCACTCAAAGACATGTTACTCCAGTCGCTGGTCAGCACAGAATAACGACACTATGCATACAGATGACTGCGCATGCACGAAGAGGAGGGGCGAAGAGGAAAATTCATGTTTCATCTTGTTTGTACATGGTATCATACACTTACGATGAGTAAACCAGTTCAGTAAATTCAAGATCGTGCATGTTACGTCCAGATACATTAATCTTCATTCCTTTATATATTAAACAGACATTCCCACTTTGTAAATACGTTAATAATGCACCATTATCTGCTTCCAATTTTTCAGTACAACGTCCAGGTAAAATCACTTTTTCACCTCCTTCAAATGTCACACAGGCCTTCCTACCATATACCGTTGTAATTATCTCACAGTTTACAATACGAAATGGTACTCCAATCTCCAAATCTCGCATTTTTGTAAAGGGTACCATTGATGGCTTATTAAGCTTATCTAATAAACTCATTGACGATGACATCTTTAAATTTTTGACGTTTCTTCCTTTGCAACAGCTGCTAACAGAATGATCTACACAAACACATACGTTCCGCTTACGCTCTTCGCAGGAGGGGTGAGGGGTTTGGGGATTCAAATTATTAACCAATAAACGACAAGAACACGAAAATTCATGTTTTATCTTGTTTTCTACATCTAGCAGGCGTCCAAGACTATGAGCATAGCAACAGCAAACCAACATTTTCCCACGGGCTTCTGTGGTAACCGTAAAAGGCTATGTACATAGCAACTAAAGAGGAGTAGGGGGTAACGGGGATTCAAATAAACCCAAATTTTCCCACGCGCTTCTGTACTACCCGTAAAAGGCTATGAACATAGCAACTAAAGGCTTGTCGAAACTTGCCTCCCAATTCCAGGAAATGACATCGATTTCTAGGAAAACAAGATAATTTTTTGCTGACTCGGCCATCTATCCAGCCTCAATTCTACTGTTGATTTCTATATTGACGATATTGTCCTAACTTCTTCTGATGTAGAATCTCACAAGAATTTGTTGCTTGAGGTATTTTCTAGATTGCGTTCTAGAGGGATCACGGTCTCGCCTCAAAAGTGTAAGCTGTTTCAAACTTCTATTCAGTATTTGGGTTTCTTGTTTTCTGATGGTAATGTTTCATTACTCCCTGAGCGTATTGAGGCGATCCGTCGATTGCCACCCCCCCCCGTTGTAGAAGAGGGGTTCAGAAATTATTGGGAGCTCTGGGGTATTATGCGAAACATTGTCCTAATTATGCGGAAATAATGTCTCCTATTACGGAGTTAAAATCTCCTAAGAAAAAATTTGAGTGGGGGCCTAGGCAGGTCGATGCCTTTAAAAGAATAAAGGAAGCCTTTGAAGAAAATATAATACTAAAGGTTCCTGACTTTAATAAGAGATTTTATCTTCAGGCAGATGCATCTCTAAAATGCCTGGCTGCGACAATCTCACAAAAGACAACTGATGGTTCAATGCTCCCTATTGCTTTCTACTCTAAACGTTTAAAGGAGGCTGACGCTAATCGTACAATTTTTGAACTGGAACTGCTTAGTATTTTTAATGCGGTTATTAGATTTCAGCAGTTCTTGGTAAATGAATTTACTATCCTTACTGACAATATGAGTTTGGTACATATGTTACGCAATCCTAAGAAAGTATCTCGTTATGGTAACATAATTCAAAGACTTTTTGAGTTCAATTTTAAAATTGAACATATTACCTCGGGACAGAATTTAATACCGGATTTTCTCACCCGTATATATGACACCAATTTGTATGATGTGTTAGATGAACCACTGGATGAAGATGTTTATGCTAAGAATTTTATATGTAGTTTGCGAGATTTGCCTCTAGCCTATGGCGATATTAGGAATTATCAAAAAACTGAATCTGATACGAAAGACATATATCAACAAGTGGCTAATAATGGAAATAAGTTGGGTGATTATAGAATAGAAAATGGTATTCTTTACCAGCGAACTAAAGCTCGTAATGTTCAGTATAAAATATTGTTACCTTTGGGTTTGAGAAATATGATCATGAGTTACTATCACGAATTTCAGCTAACGGGCAATCATATTGGTTATTTTAAAACTTTATGTAAAATTCGTAGGCTTTTCACTTGGCCTAATATGATGACTGATATCAAGTCTTTTGTAACCACTTGCCATACTTGCCAAATTTCGAAACCTAGACTAGCCAAACCACAAGGGGAATTAATATCTAAATATAATAAGATTCCTAATGGGCATCTATTTGCCGATTTAGCTGGTCCTCTCCCCACTAGTTCTGGCTATTCTTATGTGTTATTGGTACTTGATAACTGTACACGTTTTTTGCATTTAGTTCCATTGCGGAAGGCCAATAGCACTATTATTACACGCGAATTATATAACATTTTTTGTAAATTTGGTTTCGCCTTTTCTCTCACTACGGACAGGGCTTCTTATTTCACAAGTTATACCTTCAGGTCTTTCCTGCATGGCTTAGGTATTAAGCATATACGCAATTCACCCTATTTTCCTGGGGGAAACGCCGTGGAACGGTACGTGCAGGTTTTGAAAACGGCTATCAGAAGTTATTTTCATGACAAACAAGACAAGTGGTCGAGTTATTTGAAAGAATTACAATTTGGCATTAATGCGGCAGTTCATTCAGAACTTAAATATAGCCTGTTTCGTTTGTATATGGGAAGAGAACCCATTGATCCCTTAATGGCTAGGTGGGATATTTCTGATAACGATATTGTAGCTCAAGATGCCAAGGATATTTGGTCTAAGGTATTTCACAATATGGAAAAAGTATGGAATGAACGAAGACGTATTTATAATAAACGAGTAACTCCAGTAACATTTTCAGAAGGGGATAAAGTGCTGTATCGCTCTCATATTCTGTCGTCTAAGAAAGATGCGATTAATAAATCCTTGTCGCCCTTATGGGTTGGGCCCGTGGTTATTGACTCGTTTTTGAGTAAAAATACAGCTTTGTTATTCAATGAATCTCAAAATAGGAAGTTTCCTTATCATGTATCGTTATTAAAACGCTACTTACCTCGGATGCATGTTAATGATCCTTAAGGTTTAAGAAGGTCTGGCATGACTACTAGATATATAATATTTACATATAAATATGTTTCGCTGGTTTTGTTGTGTTAATTGCACTTCATAATTTGTTTTTTGTGGCCACAAAAACGTCAAAATTATCTATATGTAATACTTATTTCCTTTGTATATATTTGGTAGTTGTTTCATTTATTATATATTATATATATATGTATTTATGGTTTATATATTTCAATGATCTATTTTCTGAATAAGGTTGGTATCATTCTGGGCCTGAAAAAGTTCAGCCTGATCACCTGAACTTTTTCAGACGGAGGAGGGTGATATGTAATGTATTCAGAATCTAGTCATTTATAAAATATTATTATTATTATTATTTATTATTATTATTATTATTATTATTATTATTATTATTATTATTATTATTATTATTATTATTATTTTATTGTTCCCTTGCTTTGGTTATTATTTTTACTACGGTATTGTAGTTTTGTTTTTACGAATTTAATTTTTCACTTGTTATCTACTGGAGCATGTTGGGAGTTTGCTGGCTCGCCATGTACAAATTCTCGGATGCTTCAGTTGACGTAATTGCCTGGTGAGTTAACTTCATTTTTTATAGCTCATCAATTATTTATAGTTTTGTGACAGTATAATCGAGTCTTGCCAGTAATATACGTATTGCAGATAAGTTTAAAATATATACATATATTTATGTGAATATTCCGAGTATTAGTTCATATATTTTTCATACATAATAATTATAATTATTTGTCATTTTTTTTATCTTTTGGCTGACGCCATTTTTTGTAACAAAAAGAAGAAGGACTATTGTGTCCTCGTGGTTAAGGTAATTTTGAACAAAACTAAAAATATTACATATCCACAACTTAGAGTTGACAAAACTAAATTGCGTTTAGTTTCTTGTTGAATATTTTTGATAATTAAAGATTATATGTACAATTGTTAATCATTGACTTTTTTTTAATATTTCTAAAAACCAGCAGTATAACCTCAATAGTATATAGAATTTATGTATGTATTTTGGCCAGAAACCAAATTAGATTTTCGGGAAGTTAAATAACTCATTCAGATGTGTGGCTGTTTTGTCTCTCTGGCCTTACAGCCTGCTTTCCAATACATGTTTGGATTTATTCAATTTTGTCTTGGGTGGGTTGTGGGGGTGGAGAGAGGAAATGGTTACAACGCATATCTCATTCATCCGGTGATGATAGAGCAAGCACCTTCCTAATTCAAAGAATAAGCATGTCAGTAGAAAGAAGTACCCTCAATATTAGGAATCATATCACCAAGTAAAGAGCTAGACGAGATTTTCCTACTATAAATTATGTTATCTACTTTTTTCTGCAAGAAGAAGTTTGGTTTGTGACATTTAGATTTTCTGTATTGTTTTTGTTATTAGAATCTGTTGTTGCTTGTATTTTTCCTTGTGGTTCTTAACCTTCATATATTCTTGTTGCTCTTTTCACTTATTTAGTAGTTTCCTACACACATTATTGCTCTTATTTAATTATAGTTTCCTCGATTTATATTTCCTAGCTACATGTATGTACGTTTAACATTTAATATAACTAAATTTAACGTAATTATTCAAGTGCATACAAAAAAAAAAGGGTCAAAATTAGTAAGAATTTTGTCTAAAGCTGTTTTTTCTTCTAAGTGTTGACAAGTTTTCTAGGAATAATAGTATTCAAGAACACAAATTGGACGAATGAAAAATACATCAATAAATACTACAGAACGCGGCATTGCTTTTAAAATGTTTACATTTCCGTTTTGCAAAGAGATCTGTAAGTAACTTACTGCATAATACAAGTGAGGCCATAAATATGCAAATGTATAACAGAGCCATCTATAACTTATAGTTTCGAATAGGAATGATCAAATATAATTATTAAGAGTTTTTGTACTTATTGCTTTCGAGTTTATCATTCCTTTTGAGCACCGAGGATATATATATATGTGATACTTAAATCTACATCTCAATGTGTGATCCAAAGCACGTCAGCTACAATCGGAAATCGAATTCGGTTCACTTTCACTGAAGTAACAAGGAAGCTCAGATTTAAAGAAAAGCTTATACTTCAAGGCAGGGGGAAAAGTGCTGGAGAACATAGGAGGATGACGTTCCCCCACTTTAAAGAAATATCTATGATATCCCTCCACTTCCCAAAAATTACAATGGGCAAAAATAGGCACGGAGAACGGCGTTGACATCATCCATTCCCCTACTTTTTGAGACTCACTTTTACCCCTGTTTCGGGGAAAATCATTTATTTTTTCAATTACAGAGTCATGGATACTCTGAATTGTGGTGAATTGGTTTATGTATCAAATATTTGGCCTCGTCAGTTCACATATTGTGGAAAAAAATTATCCTTAATTAATTCTTTAAAGAGACCATTATTATATTGAGAACAAAGCTTATCAACCGCATTAAAGCTTATTTCTCAAATTAACAAACAATAACACGTTTGCTTTATGTATTTCTGTGTTTTATCGCAAGTGAGGAGGGGTGTTTTTTAATGTGTGAAAATTTGAGCAATTTCAAACCTCAACTTTGATGGCTAGTATCTCGGAAACAGACAGACTTGCACCCCATAATGTTTAACATACCTACTAAACTAAGTACTAATTCAATGCAAGTTTAATTAAGATCGGATAAGTTTCATCGATTGACTTCTAGTGGGGGGGGGGACGCGGTGGCTCAGTGGAAAGATCACTTACCTCTATCCTGGTACGTGGGGTCCCTGGTTCGATCCCTGCCGATATAATTTTGTAGTGGACAACATCGTGTTCGTGAGTTTTCTCGGGATACTCCCGTTTCCTCCCTCATCTCATTTCACTAATTCTTTCATCATCATTCATCCGAATTAACCATCATCTCCCTTATCCTAACGGACATTACTAGCCTATGTCTGTCCCCTTTCAACTTTCTTTTTAAAAATAAAAGATAATTCAAATAAAGGACCAAAATTTTGAGATAGACAGATTGTGAGCGAAAAGTACTTATAAATTTCTGTTTCCGTGAAAGAAATAATAAAAATATGCCAATTTGAATAGTATGTAGTCAATGTATAGACCTAAATACCTGAAAAATAAAAATAAAAAAAAAAATAGAAATAGTTAACAATCCCAAACTGTAATATAATTTTTGTTGTAAGAATAGTACCATTTATTTCTATTATTACTTCAGCTGTTGCCATTTCTAAGTCTACTGCTGCTGCTGCTGCTCACGTTTAAATGTATGTTTCTGGTTACTTGTTGCTGTCTTGAGAAAGTCGATCTTCACCAACTACAAAGCAAGTTTAGAATTTCTGTTGCCAGGCGCACTGCTACCTGTTATGAGGTTTACTATTATTTAAAAGGTTCTGTATAATAATGTGGAAACTATTTCCATTATTATTATTATTATTATTATTATTATTATTATTATTATTATTATTATACTTACAAACTTCATCAATAAGTACGAAATTTGATGCATTTAAAGCTCTCACAGGGGTGACGTTGGGACGCGGAACATTTTCTACACAATCGGAATGGGTGTCACCCCTACATACAATAATCATTATATGTTTAAGAAAAAGCAATTGTTCAGTGTAACAGTGTTCAGATTTTTAGGGATACGAGGAAGAACGATTAAGTGTAATACAAAAGATGCAGAGAACAATGATTTCCAATTGGTGTCTCTGAAAACAAGGTTAATGTAACATTTTTTTAGATGCAGAAGGAAATGATTTAAAAAAAATAATCATAAAAATAACCGAATTTATAAAATAACCGAATTATATCTAATGTAACCATAATCCAAAATGTGCCCACAGAAACTTCAACTCAAGTAAGAAATAGTGTGGGATCCATTGGATTACACCAGGGATTAGCTTTAAGCCCTTATCTTCTCAATGTTGTCATGGATACTACAGGTATAATTCAAGGTGTGACAAATGGAAACCCTGATGTGTGATGTTTGCCGACGAGAATGTACTCTGTACTATGAATAGAAAAGAAGTTGAAATAAAAGTAGAGAGATAGAGGAAGTCTTTGGAAGATAGACACCTAAAAATTAGTAGAAAGAAAACGGGATGTCTTTAGATCAAGGAAGAAGAAATGGTATATTCAGGCTACAAGAATGACTAAATGAAATGATTTTTCTTTTTTTTTTTAAAAAAAAATACTTAGTCTTATTTGTTATCAAGAATGGAGATTTGGTCGTGGAAATAGCACACAAAAAGCAAGAAAGGATAGCGAAATTGGAAGAAAATATGTGTCATTTTGTGACCTCAAAATCACGATGAAGACTAAAAGTGATGATTTACAAAACAGTGCTTAGGTCACCAATAGTATACGTTGCAGAAACATGACCAACAAAGAAAGCACAGGAAAAGAAAAGAGAGATTGAATATTACCGAAATGAGAATGCTGAGCTGAATATGTGGGATAAGAAGAAACAGAGTGAGGAATGAGAAAGTAAGGGGAACAACCCAGGTTATGGAGATATTTAAGAATATCCAAGGAAGTAGAGTAGAGAAACTGTGTGGTCAGAAGAGGACAGAGACTGTGTGGTCAGAAGAGGACAGAGACTGTGTGGTCAGAAGAGTGATGGCAATGGAAGTGGATGGGAAGAGGCAGAGAGAGACCAAGAAGGAAGAGTGGCTGGATATGGTTAAGAATGCTTTAGGGAGAGAGGTACAACAGGGGAAGAATACCAGGATAGGGCTTTATGGAAATGACTAGTCAGAAACATTGGCATCACATCAATGGGAAAAGATGGAAATAAATAAATAAATAAATAATAAGTGGTTCTGCGTAATATAGTCGCTAACGTTCTCGCCTTCGTTACGAGCGGTCTCGGATTCGATTCCCGGTGGGGACACAGTCGAAAAAGCGCAAAACACTTTTTAAGGCCAGCCATCCTCAACGAGGTTTTCTTGGGTTTTCGTCATTCACGCCAGACAAATGTCGTGGTGATACCTAACTTATAGGTTCCAGACCGCTTCCTTCCTTCCCTTTCGCCCGATAATGTGTACGCCGAGAGGACGTCATCCCTCAAACGTACGAGCTAAATAGCCATGCTGAAAGCCCAGAAATTTAAATCGTAAATTCCCTAGATAATAATAATAATAATAATAATAATAATAATAATAATAATAATAATAATAATAATAATAATACAGCGTTATTCAACGAAAACTCTGATTTCATTTTCCACTCAGTCCCGAAATTCTGCACTTATTGATTTTTTTATTAGAATTAATTTTTGGTGGTTTATTTTGACTCTCGCAAAGTTTAATTTTTCAATATTAGTTAGTAGTATCTTTTCGTTACGTTGGTTAAATAACAAACGTATTTTTTTACGAGTTTCTAGTATTTTATTGCAGGGGATCCAGGAAGGACTTCTGGGGGGGGCGGTAGATCGTAATACTGCTACTTAGAGCTACTTTTAAGAACTCTCGGATGGGTTTTGTATGAAATAAGAAATTTCCCTCTTCTGGGGGGGGGGGACGATCGCCCCCTGGACCCGCCCCTATTTTATTGTAGAGTATAATGAGAATCCTGATTGGGTATTCAAAATCCGGGAAGGAGAGTTATCCTCATTAGTGAGGATTTGTACGTTATATTATCATTTATTAGGGATAACTGTCAGATGAGCTATATTAGACTTTTTTTTCAGTTATCACTTTTTTGGATTAATTGTATACATTCCCGTCCATTCAGGAGATATTCATCAATTTATGAGAGCACCCTCTGATAAACATAAACATACTTTTCTTTCCATTTTTTCCAGTTTTCTATGTTTAGGAAAGAATTAAGGGAAACTGGTTTACAGTTTCTTGGTAGCTAAATTTTCTTTAACTAGTTAAATGAAATAGATGATCAGCAGCTTTAATATATCCATCTTTTTCTGTTGTACAGTAACTTAATTATAAAAAAGTATAAATAAATAAATAAAAATCAAGTCTTTTCAACTTTTAAAACTTTTATGTATGTATATTTTGCCGTATGTTTGATTAGAATATAGAAATGTTCACAAACTACTAGATTTATATTAAAAGAAAGTGACAATGGCGTAGATTTCTCTGTAAATTTGGAGGGCCCATTCAGATGCAGAAGGTATATATATGAAGATTTTAAGAGAAATTGCACTCAAATTACAGTGGTGCTCACCCCCCCCCCAATTGTCTACCCGTAGGTGTGCTTCCATGAAAAAATCTTTTTTTCGATTCATTTTTACACTCCCTCAAACATATTTATACAGATTTTTACCCCCCCCCCCCAAATATTTCATAGCCTCCCCTTGTGGGCACCCCTGCAAATTATGCCAAATATTTATACTTATAATTACAATAGGGGGGCCGACATGAGCTTTGGGGGGCCCGGGCTCGCTCGGGCCTCCGGGATCGGCGCCCTCGGAAAGTGATGTGTATGTTCCACCAATGTGATGAGTTAATTGCATTTATTTTCTAGTTCCTATTTTATTGTGTTAGTGTGGTGTTGCTGGTTGAAGGGATGTTGTAAGGGGATACGAGTCATCTTCTTCATTATTTTATAGTACCAAGCAGCAGCATTTAAAATTTTTCTTGGGATCGGGGAGACACCCTGATATAAGATTGTCAACTTTTTCATTGGTTTTATTACTATTCTACTAGCGGAATGCCCGTTCTTCACACAGTGAGAGTACGTTTCATTTTGGATATGAAGGGCACCGAAACTGTCACCAATCGGTTTAGGGACCCCAAAACTATGAATTCGACACTAATATCGGTCATTTTTGATCATTTTTATATATCTATCCCCTCCTCCTCCCCTAAGTATGTTAATTAAAAGGTATGAAAATCTCAAACTCAGAGAGGCCCCCCTATTATGACGCCGCTGATTGCCAGATTACAAAAGCAATAAAAATTCGTATACATAATTAATTTCTCGTTTGTTTTGTTATTTTCCTGACGCTCCCCATGCATACTCCCCCCCTCCCCTCAAGTTGTCGACATTCCCTATTTTTCTTCCTTTACCAATCAATCAACTTCCGGACCCGCCACCTTGCTGCTCGTTGGGTGCCACCTATTTTTTAATTCAGGTGTAGCATTGAATTCTAAAATTCTCAGTAATAATAATAATAATAATAATAATAATAATAATAATAATAATAATAATAATAATAATAATGATAATAATAATCGCAAATTTATATTTATTTCCTGTGAAACTACTGCACTGCGTAGTGTAGAGGTCTGCATGGGTTCGGGCCTACAAAGCATATATCAGTTAGGGCCCGGGCCGGACTCAGGCCGTAAACTTTTAAATGTACAACCATATTTCTGGGGCCTTTTCGGGAATAACTTTGTAAATATATTATATAACGACATATTCTGCACCGTTCTTTCTGGATAACTTTTAAATAACAACTGCAAAAGTAAACCTCTAATTGCTGTGAATAAAAATACAAATTTGCGTTAATTATTAAGTTTCTCGGGTTTATTTCGGGATCATTGGATTTATCATGTAAGCTCGGGCCGGACTCGGGCCTAAATGCTGTAAAATATTTCGGACTCGGGTCGGTCCTCACATTGTGAATTCATGGGCCGGGCCGGGCCGGGCCCGGGTTAAAAATTCTGGTCCGTGCAGACCTCTAGACCGTGCAGACCGTGCAGACCTCTGGTCTGTGCAGACACTGGTTCACACGTTTCACCAGGTTGGCAGCAACTTTTCGAAGATTAGAAATGTTAATGTTCTCAATAGTATTGCGAATGTTCGTTTCCAGGTCTTGAATAGTTCGAGAATTGTTCTTGTATACCTCTTGCTTTAAATAGCTCCATAGAAATAAATAGCAGTGTTGCCGGGTGCATGTACCTAAAAATTTTATCAGGATAATTTCAAAGTTTGTTTTTCATTCTTTTCAGAAATTGCACAATGTAGACAGATTCTTAACACACCTTTTGATGCACTGAAACATGAGCAGAGTTGCCAATTCACAGTGTTAATTTATGAAAACTACGATTTTCCTAGTTTCCTGTTACAGAGGCCTCATTGGATTAGTTATGGCTGGAAATGAAATTTTTTTCTGTCCCACAGTTTCCAAGCTACTCCAACTAAACAAACTGAAAATTAAGGATAGAACATCCATACGTATGCGTTATAAATTAATTTACATGTTTTGTAAAAAAAAAAAAAAAAAAAAAAAAGAAAAGAAAGAAAAGATTTACACCTTCGGTTACATCTGGCAACACTGTGTTGTTCCTAGTGTACTTGGATCTTTGCTTCCTGGTTTACAAATATATGCATAAACAAGGCTTCATTTTCGTATACGCAATCACTTCAGATTCAATAGTTCTACTATCCCAAACTCCAGGTGGCATTGTATATTGGACACCCTGTAGGTCACTGACAATCAACACAGGTGGCTCAAGTTGATTGTAAAGTTGAACCAAATATGTTGTCGAAAAGACTTAGCACGAGAAATATAAAATGAACAGGTTGTGATCGGGTTAAAGAAGAAAGCTCTCACCGCTACTGCTTGTAAACGGGGATTTATGTTAGTTAGTAAAGCGAAAATAAGTCAGACAGTACAGCAATGGCTGCGCTGCAAGCGTTGCGACTATGAGTGGCGTTGCCTTATCACGCCTTTGAATTCTGTAACGAAATAAATTCGATGATTATGTGAAGTGAAAATGAGTTTCCTCCAACGAGATAATAGTTGGTGAGTGGTATGATACCAGTTGTTTCAATTTCTCAAGAGAATCTGAAGCCGTGGTCAAGATTTCATTGTAGAAGCGCCAAAAGTTGGGAAGATTAAGTTTGAGATGAACCTTTCCTCGTGACCGATGAACGTCCACTCATTATTAACTTGATCCTCCACCATACTCGATTTCAGTGAAATCGAAGATAGTTTCCGAACCACTGAAGATTTTAGCTTCTTCTATAAGAGAGTAAGGTCGTCAACATATACGACGTCGAATATGCTGGCTCAATTTGACATCAACTTGTACTGTGATTGATAATGCAGTGGCGTTAGCTTCACGAACATAAACAGAAGGAATTTTAGAAGGCCCGGAAATAATATGTTACTGGGATTTTTCGTTCAGAGGCAGGGTTGAATACAGGGAGTAGCCCGTGGGGGAATCTCTCCCCCGAAGAAAATTCATTCCCCCTGGAGGAACACTAAAAAATTCAGTCACAAAATGTAGAAATTACTTCACCCAATTATTTGCTTTCTTTCCGTGCACGTCCAGACGAAATCCGATCTCTCAATATACATATAAATGACGCAGACCCATTCTATATAAATATTAAACATGTAACATCTAAGATGGAATACCAAATAGTCAATAAAACTTGTAGTTCTTAACGCTATGACCGAGTTTGGCAGAACATGAAATTGTTAACTGTTGAAGAAAGGTTTGTATTTCAGTAGGTACTATACTCTCGCCCTATATTATATATTAGTAGGTAGCAGTAGCACAGATTGAGATAGGAAAGGAAAGATAGGGAAGATCTTTTGATCATTCCATATGATCTCTGATGTCAGCAGACTTCAGTTCTTGAAAATGTACAGTTCTTGCATTATTTGAAATAGAGCACCTAAATCCCATTTCTCGCATCGGAAGTAACAGACGTTAATGTGTTTTACGATTGTTAAAGTAAACACACCTTTCTTTAACTAAAAATAATTCAATTAAAGGGTGAGATTCAGAGGGTGTCATTTAGAGGGATCAGGGAGGAACAGTTATCCCTCCTGGGTAAGAGATTTATATTGAATTTATCAATATGACAGTAGTATATAAGTGAAAGATTGCCATTGAAGGTGATGAAGATCCTTCTCAGTGCCGTGCCATGGGGGAGGGCAAGCGGGGCGACGGCCCCTAGCGCCGAAGTAAGGGGCGCCAAATTCGGAAGGGAAAAAGAAAAGAAAAAAAGGAAAGAAAAACAGGGGAATGAAACATATGTGTACATATATAAAATGAAAGGAAAGAAAGTAATGAAAAGTGCTCAAAATCAAGGAAAAGCAGGGTTTACTTTTTAAAATTTTCTCACCTTTCGCGGCTGGTCTGTCGACTTCACTCATATATACGGGGGTGCCTTCGTATACTGTCGCGCCAAGCGCTGATTTTCCACGACACAGCACTAATCCTACTCAAGATTTCATAAACTAAACTATTGATGTGTATGCAGTAAAGAAACCAAGGCTAATATGCTTGGTTTAGAATCAGTAGTGTGAGAAAGAATGATAACTTTTTGTTAAGATATTCCTGTGTATGTTTGTTTTAGGACAAAAAATATTTGAGTTAATTTAAATCTTTTTAAAAACTTCTACATTAGTAACAAACAGTAACTACTGAATATAGGAAATAATAACAAAAATAGCTACTGTAAATAGCAGTTAAAATTTAGTGCAAAATATTTTTGCCAATCTTTAATTTTTTAGATAAAATTAAACGATTTTTTTTAAAAAAAATTATAATCTCACATTGAATATTTATCAGCAATTAGTCTCAATATTAGGTAAGATGTGGGTGTGAATGGAATTGTTAAATATGCTGCTTTCTTGCAAAAATACAGAAAAACAACCCTCCCCCGAGGAGTTGACATTCCCCCCCCGGGTGAAAATGTCTGAATTCAACACTGTTCAGAGGTCTCACTGTCAGTTAGACTAGCAGTTCACATGACTTCTTATTTTTAATCCGAGCCACTTCTACGACATGGTCGTCTGCTAGTGTAAGTTTAATTTCCTCTACAGTGGCGTTCAAGAGAGATTCCAACATGAAATCTCTTCTCGACTGACATTAAGTACGCGTTGAGGTTTTACTGACATGGGAATCACTCCACAGGTATCCAATTTAAGTAGTGCGCAGTTTTCATCTCTTTTACCGTTTCCACTAACGTAATGCCATTTCGTAGTTCACTTGTCTGGCTGTATACTTGATAATTTTGTTTATAGTAAAAGAGCACAGTCCATTTAATACTACTCGTGTGAAATTTTATAATTATCACATTGAACGTTTGTCATATTTTACTTTTTTTTTTACTACGTTTCTTTAGTAATAAAGCAATTAATAATATAGCATTTGATCGTGTGTCATTTAGTAACAACTGTACCTAGAACTGTACGTATTTCTCTCTACATGATCGGAACACAGAGACGAAAGAAAAACAAATCAATAAATACTACATGACGTGTCGTTGCTCTTAGAATTTTTACTTTCTTATTTGCAGGGAGATTTGGAAGTGACTTCTTGTGTAATATGTGTACGATCATAAATAACAGATGTACATCAGAGACAACTATGAGTTACATTTTTAATCATCATCATCATCATAGGTATTCTGCCTTTATTGGCAGGTCACTTGCCGCAGCTGAGAAGCTTCCATGCTCCACGGTCCTCCGCTAAACTTTTCGTCTTCGCGTATGATCTTTCTTTTTTTAATATCATCCAATAATTGTAGTCTCCTTCGCCCCCTCCCTCTCTTTCCCGCCACCATACCCTCTAGGACGTCCCTCATGATACAATCTCTTCTTAGGCAATGTCCCAACCAGTTTCTCTTCCTCTTCCTAATAATATCTAAAAGTGTTCTTTTCTCACCCACCATTTCTAACACTCTCTCATTCGTTTTCCGCTCGACCCAACTAACTCTTTCCATTCTTCTCCACACCCACATTTCGAAGGCTTCCAGTCGATTTTCGTTACCCTTACGCAATGTCTACGTTTCCGCCCCATACAGCACAACACTCCACACGAAGCATTTTATAAGTTTTTTTCTCAACTCTTTGTTCAAGGTCCCACAAAACAGACTTTTCTTTCTTTTAAAGGCTTCTTTCGCCATTCCTATCCTTGCTTTTATTTCACGTTCGCATTTCATGTCATTACTAAGAACACTACCCAGGTATCGAAAACTATTCACTTGTTCTATTTTCTCCCCTCCTACTTTTATATTTGACACATACCCCTTTGTTCCAATCACCATGGCTTTTGTCTTTCTAACATTTATTTTCATCCCATATTCTTCAAAGCCCCTTCTCATTTTTTCTAACATTTTATTGATTTTCTTTTCAGATTCTGCAACAAGGGCCATATCGTCTGCAAATCTTATACATCTAATCATTCTACCTCCTACCGAAATGCCATCATCATCATGTAGGCTCTTTTTCACTATCTCTTCTAGATAGACATTAAATAGTGTTGGCGAGAGGCAGCATCCTTGTCGAACTCCCCTTCCAATTGCACTCTCTTCCGTCAGTTCTTCCCCTATCCTAACACTTACTTGCTGGTTCATGTATAAGTTTCTTATGAGTCTTCTATCTTTCCATTCCAACCCTATCTTTGTTAGAACTCCCAACAACAATTCCCAATTAATAGAAATAATAAAATATAATTTTGAAGAAAAGTTGTTGGTTTGGAGTTACCAGCCCTTTTGAGCACCGAGGGTAGTGAGATGTAGACTTACATCTCAATGTGCAATCTAGCAGCGTATTATGAATTTCCGCTGAAAATGCACAAAACGCCCAAAACGCGTCTGTAATTGCTCAGGGCGAGTCCACTCATTCTTCACGACAACGCTCGCCCACACACTGCTAATGCTATACATAGAAAGTTTCGCAAATATGGTTGGGAAATATTACCCCCTGTACCTACAGTTTGTCATAAGTCTATCAGACTACAACTTATTCCCAAGTTGAAACAACGTAGGCCTATGCCTAAACGAAGATTTCCATGTCTGGAAAATTTTCTGCAGTCGTTACCCGAAAAACTTGACAGCTGCACAAAGGTGGCGTCGTCGAAGGAACACAAAAGCTACCCGGACGTTAGAATTCCGACATTGCCAAGCAGAGAGATTGGCACCTGTAAGACATCCTCTCTAAACAATAAAAGTGTAAGACACGAAAATTAATGTATATTACTAGTGAAATTACCCTCGTATACATTTTGAGTGATGATGCAGTGTAGTTTGCTTCAGACCACAGTTACGAAGACAAGGATTTTTCGAAGGTCCCAGAAACAATATGTGAGAGGGGTTTTTGACTCAGAGCTATTAATTGAACTAGAAATTCACTGGATTTGTTACTTGCAATTCGAGCTACTTCTACGATATTGTGGTGTACTAGTGTAAGTTTAATTTCCTCTTCAATGGGTTCTAGAGAGATCTTAACATGAAACCCCTCCTTGACTGATATTCAGTAGGCATTGAGCTTCTACTGATACAGGAACAACTAATTATCTATCCAATTTAGGTAGGTTCTCAGTTTGCTTCTTTTTACCGTTTCGACTAAAGCAGTGCCAATGAATGTCCTTAACTTACCCGGCTTTATTGTTGATAATTTACTTTATAGATAACGAGCAGAGGCCGTTAATATTACCCGTTTTAGATTCACTTTTCTCATCATCACCACTTCTTTAATTACAAGATATCGGACTACAGGAATCACGACAGTTTTCTTTCTCCTGTTTTCCACGTTCTCTTCAGTAGATTGAGCTTCGATTGTGCTCAAGTCAGATTTTTATTTTCTATATGGTGAATCAGTGGATACTTAACTCAAAGTTTTATTTTGGCATGAATTTTACTTAATTTTAAAAGTAATAAATGAAAATTGTGTGTGTGTGGTCGCCGCAACACAACATCGAGGTGCACATGAGGAGAACTAACGCTACGCCCCTAACTAACCTGTAGGCATGCCTACACCGCAAGATCAGCGTGGCGTTAAAGTGGTCAAGTATAAAGATACCTAAGAAAGTTCTATCGCTTTTTATGGAGGTCTGTGTTCTATTGGCCCTTCTACACTGAGTTGAATGCAAATGGAGATAAGGCGAAGGTCAGTTGTTGGTGTGGGTATATCCAACATACTACTTGGTTGTGGCAGTTCAGTTACACCGTTATCTTCCGTAAAGACAGAGTGAACATGGAACCTCCGCAGAGCGTCATGAGGGCTATATGCTCTATGAGTTCAAGCTGGGTCAAACTCCACTACAGCGGGGCAAAAGATATGTCAGATCTTTGGTGACGGTGTCGTGACTGTGCAGCGGTGGTTCCATAACACTCGAAGACTCACCACGTGCCGGAAAACCAACACATGTACAAAATGAATATCTTTAGGCAGTAATTGAGGCGAACAGTGGCCAGACATGTGAGGAACTGGGAGTACAATTCATTGTGAGTGAAGAAACCATTCAGTAGCTCCTCCATCAACTTGAGAAGCACTACAAGTTGGGTCGATGGGTCCCAGATGATTTGATTCATCCCAGAGGACAACGTGAGCTGACACCTGTGTTTCTTTGCTTCCTCGTCTGAGGAAGGAGCCATTTCTGAACAGAGTGTTGACACATGATGAGAAGTTGATTCTCACGGCGCTTCAACATTGGTTAGCATCCCATGAACCGGTTCCAAAACAGCTGAAATCAGTATTGCACCAGAAGAAGGTCCTGTGTGTTTGGTGGACTTCTCGCGGCATCGTGCATCTGGAACTCTACCAGCTGGTCAGAGCATCAATTCTACTGTGTATTGTCAGGAGTTCACCTGTGTTCAAGAAAAACTCAAAACTTTGGAGCCAGAACTCATTCCGTGTCACCGCAGCACTTTCCGACGATGACGGTACTCTGCATGAAGAGGAATTGAGGTTTCGATTGTTTGGGCTTCTTATTTTTCAAAATATTAGTAATAAGTGGCGAGATACAAGATCTGAAATTTCAAATTTTAAACAATGCTCGGTAGGGTAATGAGAATAATGATATTGACCTAGCGAGTTGGAGTTTAACTCTAGTGTTGACCGTGGCACGTTTTAAGGTGAGTTAACATCCTCATTTTGGTACCAGAAGACGTCCCAAGATTGTAAGATACTGAATCCTACAGTATGACTACAATCTTTCGAGTCCAGACCATGATCTGTGAATAGACGGTTGAAACTAGATAGGAGTTAAAATCTCAGTTCTATTTACCTCATATGAGAACTGAAGTGTCATATGCAATATCGGGAACAATCACTGATGCAATCTGCCTATTTGGGAAATGGACAGACCTCTTCTCCTCGGCCAGATACTTTCACAATTAGGTTGTTTTACTAAATTCATTTCCGTCATTCAATTTATATGTATCCACTATGTACAGTACTTCATTCCACTATATTCCACGAGGGATGGAATTATGCGACGCTAACGCAAAATTGGGGAACTCAGATAGTGATCGTTGAACATTTCCCTTTGTTTCATTCTAATTGTATTCTACTTAAAGGAAATTTCTAGTTTTAAGTCATATGATTATGGCAATTAGATTATAGGAGACAAAAAGATTAACGAAAGTGACAGGAAATAACTGATGGAATGAGAATGCACAAGGAAACGAGAGGTCTCGAGGAAATTGATGGACGCGATTTTGCACACCACAAACTCAAATGGCCTAGAATCGAACCACAAACTCCTCGAATGTGAATCGAAGGAAATCACCACACTGGTCACTTTGTAAATAGAGAAATTTGAGTATTATTTAAATTTCCTCCTTTCTGCTTTAGGACCACAATTATGGAAAACAATTTTGTTTCCTGAAACATTCGTTTCCTCAATTTTAATGAAGAGTTAATGTACCAAATTTTACACTTTCGACTTAAGTGAATTTTTAATTAAAAAAGGAAAAGTTCAATATGATCCCTTTTAGGAATACAATTTTCGAACATAATTAAAGGCATATTCCGAAACATTTAAGTAAGGGCTTCTGGACTGAGTTTCACACTTCCAACTTAAGCAAATCCTCACATTTAGAACTGTATAAATATAAACAGGGATCTGTACCCTATAGATTTGAAGGGACCCTGTAGATCTTTATATTTGAGTAGTAATTTTTGTGATTATAATGAATATATTTGCTATTTAATTATTGCGTTGGGGCGACGAAAAGATAAATAAACTCCTTCTGAGATGATTACTTTCCAGTATTTTTATGATCCTTTATTAATTATTATTGACTAAGTTACCTCAGGGATAACAGCGTATTTTTTTTTTTTTTTTTTTTTGAGAGTTCATATCGACAAAAGAGATTGCGACCTCGATGTTGGATTAAGATTTTATCTAGGTACAGAAGCTTATTGTATAGGTCTGTTCGACCTTTGAAATCTTACATGATCTGAGTTCAGATCGGCGTGAGCCAGATCGGTTTCTATCCCTTACTTTGAAATAGTACTTTAGTACGAAAGGACCAAGTACTAATAATATTTATCGTTGAGGAATAAAAATAATTAATAATTACTTTGGGGTATAAGTGCATTAGATTTAGGATCTAATCATGGATATGGTGAGTCCTCAGGTCTAGGGGAAGTTTTGGAGAACCCTGAAACATGTATTCCATTATTTTTAAATAAGAATGTATGTTTAGAATTTTACACATGCAGCTCATGCAAATCCTTATGTTCGGGATTTTCTTAATAACGAATTGGAACATGTCATCCAT
Source organism: Thermobia domestica (assembly GCF_964235325.1). NCBI lineage: Eukaryota > Metazoa > Arthropoda > Insecta > Zygentoma > Lepismatidae > Thermobia > Thermobia domestica. Next base: position 302,882 of record NW_027655917.1, read on the forward strand.
TTTCTAATTTTAAGAGCATAATTTTCCAAAATACCGAAACACGTATTTCCTTATTTCTAATTTAGAATTTATATACCACATTTCACACCTCTAATTAAGCGAACATTCACATTAGACAATTTCTGAAGATCTAAAAGTTTCGAAAGCACTGGAATATTTTAAATTAACAATTTATGTGCTAAATGTGATATCTCTGACTACAAAGATTGTGAGAATATTCAAATCATGACAGAAAGTTTAAAACCCCTCTTTACTTCCCTTAGCATTCGTGTTTTGAAAAATCCATTCTGATCAGGGACACAACAAGGCTTATATCCACCAAATGTTTTATAATCCAGCTAATAATTATCTTAAATTTACGAAAGAACAAGGGTATACTTTGGTCGGTATATTTTATATTTTTGAATGCGATCTGACATATATTCTCTCAAAAATTCCAGCATTACGTCGTTGAATCTGATGACTAGCCTCTGTCACAAATATATGTGATGTCAAAATTTCACATTTCTACGGCCTCAGTTACGAAGAATTAATGAGTTCTGTACTCCTATATTGTATTATAGAATCTATAGATATAGACAGCCTAGATAGAGGTAATAGTATAAGCATACACCTGGTACGTTTTTAAAATTTCATTAGCACATAATTCAATAATAAGGTGATATACAGCGGAATCTAGTCAATTCTAAATCGAATTGGATAATTCAAACAAACGTTTATTCCCCTTAAAAATTACAATGCATCAATTATAAAAATCACAAATAAATCCTACTTTTGAGCTCCTGTCTTTATAATTCCAAGTAATACATACAACACATGAATATTTTTTTAAGTGTTGGACGGATTACAAAGAGAACGTAGTTTCAGCTCGTTTCCAGTTATCCGGAAGAAGCTGTAGTTAAGAATGACAGAAGAACCGAATTGATATGATGCTTATAAGGAAGATGGAAAGGAGTCGAAATAGATGATACAGCAGAGAGAAAAAACATGTGCCAAGGTTATCTGAAAATTCGGAAATCGTTAAAAATTTAGAACAATTGTTGAATGTCAACGAAATGTTATTAATGATGTATTTCATATAATGAAAGAAACTAAAGATTTTGTTCATCGTGTATAAAACAACGAAAACCAAAATAAATGATGATTAAGGTTATTAATTATATATATATATATATATATATATATATATATATATATATAGATTATATTTGGTACTATTCTTAAGTGTGATTTCCTTTGTACATATTGATTAACTTAGATGCTTCCTTAAAGTTTACTGCATATAAATTATGTTTTTATGGACATTAGTTTTACTCATTTTATGTTCGGTATTTCGAATTTTGCAGTAATGTTTCAAATTCGAATTAAATATATTCCGCTCTACATTGTATTTTTAGTACATAATATTTTATTGTTTCTTCTCACTTCACGCTTCAATAATAATAAAGAAATTGATATTTTGGGCTTCGATACCGTGCATAACGGAATTAAGCCTTTTGTATCAACTGCTCCTAAATTTATATTTCTTTCTATATGTTAATAATCTCTCCGGAAATAGTAGTATTCAAGAACACAACCAGGACGAACAAAAAACAAATGAATAAGTATCGCCTAAAGTGGAGATACTTTCAAACGTTTTTAATTTACTGTGTTTATAGGGACCTGTAAGTAACTTCCTGCGTACTACATGTATGATCAAAAATATACAAGTGTACAGCAGAGGCATCTACAAATTACATTTTTAAATACAAATTATAAAATATAATTTTGAAGAAAAGTTGCTGAAATGTAGTTTCTCATCCCTTTTGAAAACCGATGCAGTTTCATAGGTGGCCTCGTAAATTCCTGCTGAAACAGTGCAAGAAATTCACAAAATCCGACCGCACTTGCTCAGGGTGGGTCCAGTGATTCTCAGCGACAGAAATCTTCGCAAATACAGGTGGGAAATGTTATTTCATGCAACCTACAGTCCGGACATACGTAAATCAGACCAGGGGTGCCCATCCCCCCCAAAGCTGATGGCGCACTCCCCCCCAAAACTAATAATCTCTTCCCTCCTCAAAACTCAAGTTCTCTAAAAGCAATTGCCCAGTGTAGCAGTAGTTTTTATAGTACTAGTAATTGTTATTTTGTTGTTTTTATTTCCTGTAGTAGTATTATAGAATGCTTGTAGTAGTAGTAGGGGCAGTAGTAATTATGAAAATGGCATTAATTTTATTAGTAGTCTTGGTAGTGTACAATACTAAATATGTTCTATAAGGATATTGAAGGGTATAAAAACTTCTACACACTGTGTATGGCACAGGTATTCTTTTTTTACAATTAGTAGTATTATTTTTTTCTTTACAAAATATTGATATAATTCCCTTGTACATGAAAAGTAAGACGCATGTTACAAGTTATTGAGTTTGATACCAAAAGAAAATGTTATCCTCGAAATTAGCCTACAAAAAGAAGTGATATCCAACAAAAAACATTCATGTAAAAGAGCCAAGTACGAGTGGCCTTAAAAAGAATTGAAATCACAAAAATAAACGCCAAGTTCTGGTGGACAACAGTTACAAACACTCACTGGCTCACTTCAAATTTAGATTTGAAACTTGGCTGTTGTCTGTATGGTTACCACTAGCTCACATTTATGTCAAACTACTTTATAATTTTCAACAAACAACATAGGCAAGTTTCAAATCTAAATTTGAAAGTGATTCCTTGAGTGTTTGTAACTGTTGTTCACCAGAACTTGGCGCCATCCTTTCATATAGCAACTTGCGCGGTACTTCATTCATAGAGTTTCTAAGCAGGGGGTAGGGGGATTCATTCTCGAGATTTAAAAAAAAAAAAGTCGCATCGTGTTCCAATGTTATTCTGATGACAGCAAAATTACTTATTCGACATTAGAGTAAAATTCTTCCCCAATTTTTTTATTCCCCCCAATTTTTTTCTCGATGGCACAACTTGCGCCATTCATCCCTCCTGTGGGCGGCCCTTCTCTCTTAAAACGAACCAACCTTTCCTTTCATACGGCTACTTCATTCATCGAGTATCGAAGCAGGGGGTACGGGGGTTCACCCCGGAAAATTTTTTAAAATTAGCTTTTCAAAATCGTGTTTTAATGCTATTCCGACAGTAAAATTGCTAGTTCGAAAGTAGAGTAAAATCCCCCCCAAAATTTTTCTCAATGGCGCAGCTTGCGCCATACATCCCCCCTGTGGGCGGCCCTGAATCAGACTACGACCTATTCCGAAACTTGAAACAATGTATGCGTGGACATCGGTTTCCATGTCTGCGACAGCATTTTGCAGTCATTACCCGAACCATTCGATACCTTCACAAAGATGTCATTCTAGATGGAACACGGAAGCTATCCGGACGTTAGAATTCCGATATTGTCAAGCAGTGGAATTATATTGAAGGCCTGTAAGGAGATCCTCTCCAAACAATAATCGTGTTGTCATAAAAAAAATTAGTGTGCATTATTTATGAAATAATCCTCGTATGTATTTTGAGTGATGATAACGTGGCGTTAGCTTGAGACCACCGTCACGAACACAAGGAGGTTTCGAATGTTTCGAAAATAATATGTGAGTGATGTCTTTGCTCAGAGCTGTTAATTGGACTAGAAGTTCACTGGATTTGTTACTTTTAATACGAGCTACTACGATATGGTGGTCTACTAGTGTAATGAAAATGAATGATAATGAAATAATTTATGGAATGAGAATGCGTAAGAAAACGAAAGAACTCGAGGAAACCAATGAACACGATTTTGCTACTACAAACTCAAATCTTTTGGTATCAAACCACGAATGTCTCACAAGTAAAGGGTCCAAATGGATGAATCGAGTTGCGAGATAAGTCTTAGTGTGCCTGATTGAGGATGTGAAAATATGTGCATGTCCAAAGTTATAGCTGCAAAGCGGAATAAGAAACGGAGGGGGACGGGGTAAAAGTTGGTGGGAGAAGAGGTATGCTATGTTATTGAAATTCTTCAAATAAACTGTTGAATCATGGAAATAGTGAAAGATAATCAACGCAAACGCAACGGCCAAAGTAGATCACGAACCTCTGCTGCAATCTTGAAATCCGCCATTTTGAAATCTGATATATTTTAAAATGGAAAGGTAGTCTTGTGATATATCAATTAGGGCCAGCATGTTTTCAGAAAGTCAATTATGCATAATAATAATAATAATAATAATAATAATAATAATAATAATAATAATAATAATAATAATAATAATAATAATTATTATTATTATTATTATTATTATTATTATTATTATTATAATGTATCATATACAACTTGAATATGAAATATCACTGTTAGTTTTCTTGGCTTGTATATATGTTTAACTTTGAGATGTTTTCGTGATAATCCAAACTTTCAAACGTACGAGTATCAAACTCCTAGATTTTCGTAAATAACTATAAAGATGATCCTAAATCTTCCAAATAAGTGCAGATAGTGATGACTAAAGTTCAAAATTGACTTTTCGAGAACATGCTTGCCCTAATTGATATATCACACTATCTTTCCATTTCAAAAAATATCACCGATTTCAAAATGGTGGATTTCAAGATGGCAGCGGAAGTTCGCGATCTACTTTGCCCATTGTTATTTTGCCAAAATGTGAAACTACCACCATTTGCGTTGTTTATCTTTCACTATTTTTACGGTTCTACAGCTTATTTGATGTAATTCAATAACATAACATACCCTTTCTCCCACCAACCTTTACCCCGTCTCCCTCCGTTTCTTATGGCGCTCAGCCGCTATAAATTTGCACATATACTTATTTTCACATCCTCTATCAGGTGCACCAAGTCACATTCCGCAACTTGATTCATTCATTTCAGTCATTTACTTGTCAGACCACAGTTTGTAAACCACTGTTTTCTCCTTGTGTAATACTACAAAGTGAGGCAGACGTCCCACACTACCCTTGTATTTTTGAAACGGTTTGAGGAAACATGACGAAACTTTAGATGAGGGTAACTGGGGTATGAACGCACCAGATACAGTAGTTTGGCTTGATGGCACCCATTTTAAAATTCGCCATTTTGAATTCAGGTTCAATATTTAAAATGGAAAGAGATGTATGCGACACATGACTGTAGGCTAGAATTTCACAAGAAAGACGGATCCGAAGTTATTTTTCACTTTACGTTAATTAGTAATAACATTTTGTAAAGTAAATATTGCATATTGCACCATGTAATGGCTTTTGAATTGTCTTGTCAGGTTATGTATCCTGGATCTCACCTGCCAAGAGAGGATTTACATTGTTCTCATCAGTGGGAAGCGCAATGCCAGAGCCATCTCTGATGACTTCAATGCAAGGCATCCAGAGAGGGCAACATTGCACATACCACAGTGTCTCATACTTTGCAGAAATTTAAAGTTTCTTGATCTATACACGACAAACAACGCACTGTACGCCCGTGGAATGTAACGGATGAGACAACAACAACGGCAGATGAAGCATCCTTGGTGAAAGGCCCGAAACGCAGTACCAAACATTTAGCTGCAGTTTGAAGTTATAATCAGAGACTGATACTCTGTGTGTTGCACACAAACAAGTGGTATGCATACAAACTTCAACTGCAGCAATACTTAACGGAGGATGAGCCAGATACGATAATGCAATTTGTCGAATGGGCTGTGACGAAGTTTAAAGAGGATTCCACGTTTCTTTTTAGTGTGTTATTTAATGATGAGGCTCTGTTCTATGTGAAAGGTGAGGTGAATCAACAGAATCACCGTTATTGGCCAAACACAAACCCAACATGAACAGATGCTTCGACGGTAATTGGTGCGGAGAAGGTGATGATATGATGTGGAATAGTGAACACTTGTATTATCGGGCCGTTCTTCATCCATGAGAACCTAAATGGGGACAGATAAGTTGACATGCTGCAGGAACAGGTGTTTCAATTACTGCTGAACCCAGGAGAAGACTTTCCTCCTCCTTCCAACAAGATGGTGTACATCCTCACTATGCATTTTGTCTCTGGGAGTGGTTAAATGCACAATACCTGGGTCACTGAATGCGCCGTGAAGTGCCAATTGAGTGGCCTATCCGTTCGTACGACCTAACACGATTGTGAATCTGGTACTCCGGAAGTGTTATTACTTACCATCAGGATTGGAGAAAACGTGTTGCATCATGCATAGCAGACAAAGGGGAAACATAGAGCATATCTTATACTCGTGGGATTTCAAGCAATGCTTACTTCACAAAATTATATTACTGATTAAAGTTTCATAAAAGAAAATGAGTTCATATTCTTTTTATGGTCCAAATCTAGTCAAAAATCATGTTCCCCATGCTCCTTTCTAATTTGGAATATTGGAAGTGAATTCAAAGTGGCCGATTTCAAGATGGCACCAATGAGGTCAAATGGCACCATCTCATGCTACCTCACCCCAATAACCCGCACATGAAATTTCGTCATACTTCCTCAAGCCGTTTCTAAAATACAAGGGCCGTGCTAGAATTTTGCCTCCATCTCATATCCAAGGCGCCGATTCCAGGAGGGCTCGGGCCTTCCGAAATCTCATGTGAGCCCCTCATTGTATTTGTGAATATACAATATTTGGCATAATTTGAATGTAATTTGTCTTAAAATCCTCATATGTGTCTTCTGCATCTGAATGAGCCTTCCCCAAATTTACAGAGAAATCGGCGCCTTTTTTATACCCCCTAAATTTTAGTATGTTATCAGCAACGTCAACATTGTATTACAACTTAAGAAAATCCCCATGCTGTGAAGTTCATGAATAAAGAAAGAGAAATTTGAATATTATTTAAATTTTCTCCTCTCTTCTTTAGCAGCGGAAATTTTGAAAACGCTGAAACATTTATTCCCTCGTCTTTAATGAAAATTTTATATATCAAACTTTATAACTTCGACTTAAGAGAATCCGCGCATTGTTCATTAAGAGAATCCGCACATTGTTCATTTACTTATTTAAAAAGAAAAAGTTCGGTATTATAGAAAATTCTCTTTTTACGAACACAAATTTCTAAAATAGTAAACGGCATGTTGCCTAATATTTAAGTAGGGGCTAAACTGAATAAATATAAACTAGAGACTTGTACCCTATGAATATTTTAGGAATGATCACCCTTACTTTCTCATGAGGGAAGTTCTCGAGAGCCCTGAAACATGTATTCCATTATTTTTAATTAAGAATGTTTGTTTAGAATTTTACACCTCCAACTCAAGCAAATCCTCATGTGATTTTATGAACAACGAAATGGAATATGTTTTCCATTTCGCCATTTACAAGCATAATTTTTAATCTCCTGAAACCCTCATATTTCAATTTAGAGTGTATGTACTGCATTTCACGTCTCTCATTAAGGAAATATTTATATTAGACAATTTCTGAATAAATAAATTTAAATTTGAGTATGTTGTAACGTTCCTTGTTTCCGCTCTTAGATCCAAAATTTTCGAAAGCACTCTGATATATATTCCATTATTTTTACTGAACAATTTATATGCTAAGTGCTATATCTCTAACTACAAAGATTCATGAGCTTATTCCATTCTTGACAGAAAGTTTGAAACGCCCTTTACTTCCCTTAGCATTCGTGTTTTGAAAAATTCATTCTGATCAGGGATGCAATGAGAGATATACCCAACAAAAGTTTTATAATCCAGCGAATAATCATCTTACATTTACGAAAGAGAGGGTATACTTTGGTGGGTATATGCTATATTTTTGAATACGATCAGGCATACGTATATCCACCCAAAAATTCTAGCTTTATGTCGTTGAATCTGATGACCAGTCTCTGTCAGAAATATGTGTGATGTCAAAATTTTACATTTCTACGGCCTCAGCTATGAAGAATGAGTGAATTCTTTACTTCTATAGTAGAATCTATAGATATAGACAGCCTAGATAGAGTTAATAGTATAAGCCTACGCCTGACATGTTTTTTAAAATGTTAATTAGCACATAATTCAATAATAAGGTGATATACAGCGGAATCTCGTCAATTCTAAATCGAATTGGATAATTCAAACAAACGTTTATTCTCCTTAGAAATTACAATACATCAATGATAAAAATTGCAAATAAATCGAACTTTTGAGTTTCCTGTCTTGATAATTCGAAGTAATACATGCAGTATATGATTATTTAGTGTTCGATGGATTGCATACAGAACGCATTTTCAACTGGTTTTCAGTTATCCTGAGAAAGCCATAGTTAAGAATGACACAAAAGCCGAATTGATATCATTCATGCCTGTAAAGAAGATGGAGTCAAAATAAAGGATGCAGTGGAGAAAAAAAAACATGTGAAAAGGTCATCTGAAATTTCCGAAATCGTTAAAAATTTAGAACAATTGTTGAATATCAACAAAATACTATTAATGATGTATTTCATGCAATGAAAGAAATTGAAGATTTTATTTATCGTGTATAAAACAACCAAAACCAAAATAAATGATAATTAAGGGTATTAATATATATTTTGTACTGTCCTAAAGTGTGATTCCCTTGAAACATATGGCATAATTAACATACGAATAAATGTCATTTCTTTGTACGCAATGTTGGAACACACAGGTAATATGTTTCCTTAAAGTTTACTGTATATAAATTGTTTTTATGGACAGTACATTTAGTCGCTTTATTTTCGGTTATTTCGAATAATTAGATTTTCTCTGTAATTTTTTTCGAATTCGAATTAAAACTATTCCGCTATGTATACGATTGTTTGAAGTTTAGAAATTCTATTAAAATTTTCTAGCTTGCATATTAAATTTTTGTCACAAATTATTTCATCTTTGTCATTTTACAAAGGAATAGGGACCACCTATGATGAAATAAAATCTTTATCAATTGCACTTGAGTTTGTATTCTTATCTATATGTTAATAATCTTTCCAAAAATACTAGTATTCAAGAACACAAACAGAGAGAACGAAAAACAAAGGAATAAATACTTCATGTTGTGGGGATACCTTCAAACTTTTTAATTTACTGTGTTTATAGAGATCTGCGTGCTTCCTGCGTGTTACGTTCATGATCATAAATATACAAGTGCACGCCAGAGGCATCTATAAATTACATTTTTAAATGCAAATGATAAAATATAATTTTGAAGAAAAGTTGTTGCTATGTAGTTTCTCATCCTTTTGACAACCAATGCAATATTATAGGTGGCCTTAGAGCTCAATGTGCAATCCAGGCAGCAGATTAATGTAAATTCGTGCTGAAACTGCGCAGAAAATGCACAAAACCTGACAGCAGTTACTCAGGGCGCGTCCTCTGAAGCTCCGCGACAAAACTCTCCACATCTAATGCTGTGCATAGAAAGCTTCGCAAATACAGGTGGGAAATGTTATCTCATGCAACCTACAGTCCTGACATACGTCCATCAGCTATGACCTATTATGAAAGTTGAAACAACGTATGCGTGGACATCGGTTTCCATGTCTGCGACAGCATTTCGCAGCCGTTACCCGAACCATTCTACACCTCGACAAATATAGCATTCTAGATGGAACACGGAAGCTATCCGGACGTTAGAATTCCGATATTGTCAAGCAGTGGAATTATATTGAAGGCCTGTAACGAGATCCTCTCTGAACAATAATCGTGTTAAGTCACAAAAAATTAGTGTGCATTATTTATGAAATAAACCTCGTATATATTTTGAGTGATGATAAAGTGGTGTTAGCTTGAGACCACCGTTACGAACACAAAGAGTTTTCGAATGTTCCGGAAATAATATGTGAGTGATGTTTTTGCTCAGAGCTGTTAATTATACTAAAAGTTCACTGGATTTGTTACTTTTAATTCGAGCTACCATGAGCAAAATAAATGACGCGTCTCTTTATTTTGAAGTTTTTTGAAAATATCTCCGTTTTCTTTATATGTTCGAAATTTCGGAAGGTTTCCCCAGCAGAACAGGTTAATAACAAACCCGTTTTTAATATTTGTGTTAGATATTAGCTTAAAATAAAGAAATTAGTAGCAAAAAACATTAAATCGACAGAAATCTCGAGAATTACCAACTCTGCTAAAGTGGGAAATTTTCAAGAACACGAGGGAATTCTGCATTTCAACACGAAGCATCGACATCTATGTCATTGAGAGAAATGTGGATTAAATCTACAAACTAAACTTTTAACGAATATTTCTAGTATGTCTTATTATATGCATTATCTGCAAACTCCAAATATATGAATATATGCTAAGTATTAACATAAAGATTATCTATGGAAAAGGACGAATTGGTAGGATGATCGTAATGAAATATCGTCTTTACCGGAACAGGCTCAGTTCACGTAAAGAAACAAATAGCTCAGTTAGTTAAAGCAGCGGGTCTGTATGCTGAAGGTAGTGGGTTCGATCCTATGGAAGTGCCTTTATCACTACACTACGGTTATTTTATTTATTTTTTTATGTCGGAAAGAATCAAATTGTAACGTATGTGTAAAACTCATGACGATACCAAAAAAAGAAAAAATGCCGTTGTCGCACTTGCATTAGCGTCCCTAATTTTGTTTGCAAACAGTTTCGTAATTATTTCCCCTGTGCTCACTGCTCACCATATGCTCGCTGGCGCATAACGAAAAATGAAATGAAATCTTTGAGTTTTACGTCCCACGGTTATGGCGGTTAGGCTAAAGGAGACGGTGATGATGAGTGATGAATGAAATGGTGGAATGAAGAAAGTGGGAGGAAACGGGAGAACCCCGAGAAAACCCACGCACACGGTGTTTGTCCACCACAAAGTTCACTTGGCGGGGGCTGGGATCGAACCCGGGACCCCAAGCACCAGAGGTGAACGCTCTACCACTTTTTTTTTTTTTGAATTGTATTTATTTAGAGCAATATAGAATACATTCTGTGCTACAGTTGCGTGAGAGACATATTTACATGGATATGCTTAAATCTAAAGACTAATATGAACATCTAAAATATATGTGCAAGGAGAATATACAAAACAAACAACATTACAGCTTAAGAATAAACATCGAGAGCCACCTGGAGAAATCGAGCGAACAATCGTTGCTCGTCTAGGTGAGTAAACTGTTTTTTCCGAACTCGGTTCAAGTATGTCAGGTATAGATGTCGGTCACAGATAGGTCGGTAGTTGTCTATAAATAAAATAGTAGCGCAGATGAGCCAGGTAACCGCTCGTTGTTTGGTAGGCGGGAACCACTGAAATTCCGGAAATAAAAGGAGATCAAAGGTGAAATGTCTCCCTGAACCGCGACAAATCAGCCCAAGAAAGGAACACAGAGTTTGCCACGCAGGTCGCGTAGCCGTGCATTGTGTATAACGGTGTTCTAAAGTGTCCACCTGCGGACAAAAGTCACATATGTCGGACGCACTCCTACCAATCTGTAACAGTCTGGTTTTTGTGACAGTCAAGTTATTTACTAGACGATACCAGGCTTCTCTCATTGGGGATGTAAGATACGGCGCTTGAATGGTACGCCAAATAGCAGGCCAATTATGGTGCGATTCTCGGACTTCACATAGGGGGGTGACATCTGTCAATTCAGATTGCAACAGTGCGATATAGAGAGATTTTGGAGTCCAAGACGTGGAAGGATTGTCACTCGGAACCATCGACCAGGCCAGGATGACCTGTAAGATGTATGTTGGACACGATTCAGGAAAATGAACATGGGCAGGATTGTTCCCTGGCCAAAGGCGATCTACCCAGCATTGAAACCATTGCGCAGTGTGAGAGGAGGCATGTTCCAAATGATGTAGGGCGGTGAGCATGTAAAGAGCTCGACATTTATGACGTACACTGATGAGATTTAAACCGCCACGCGCAGTCGGAAGATATAAAACGCGTCGTTGCACGCGGAACATGTAGCCTTTCCATATGAACCAACCAAATAATGACTCAATTTGGCGCGCATATTTATCGGGCAGTGGAAAAAGACGCGCTAGGAACCAGAGTTTGGAACTCATGTAAATATTCAGATAGTGAATGCGTTGAGCTAGAGTGAAAGTTCTTGAGCGGCACAGTGCTAAATTCATACGCAGCACCTGGAGTAATGGCTGCCAAATATGGTCGTAAGACAAGCGGCATACGGCTTGAAATCGGACGCCTAAAATGAGGGATTCTGTCGTGCAGGTCAGAGAGGTTAAGACGTCCCTGGGAAGCAAGGTCTGAAAGTTATTGACCGTCAGAAGAGTTGTTTTGTGTAGGTTAAGTTGCAAACCGCTCGCTAGGGAAAAGTCTTCGACTTTTCGTAACGCTGAGACAAGTTGAGCAGTGGTAGCACAGAGGAACGTTAGATCATCCATATACGAAATGGCTGTCAATTGCTTGAAGCTGTGAAGAGCCGATGTAGGGGGGTGCTTGAAATGATGGAGGAAAGGATCTAGTGCAAGGCAGAACAATATTCCCGAGAGAGCGCAACCTTGTCTGACCCCTTTATGAATCCCAAAAGGGGAAAGAAGATGGCCATTAAGTTGTAACTGGGAAGTAGCGTTGTGATAAAGCTGGTGCAGAACGGTAAGTATCTGAGGAGGGAAGTGATACTGTTGTAAGACTTCAAACAAATAAGAGTGGTTTAGGGTGTCAAAGGCTTTCCGAAAATCGCATGCAAGAACTCCTACGGGAAGAGATTGAAATTGGGCATAAGCAAGGAAGTCGCGAATGGTCGCAAGTGCGGTATGAATATTGTGGGAGGGGTGTAAAGCCGTTTGAGCGGGGCAGATGTACGGAAGGATAACATGCTTAATACGAGTGGCTAAAAGCTTAGTAAAAAGTTTGTAATCTGTGTTTAGAAGTGTAATCGGGCGATAGTCCGCCACGCTTGTGGGGTTCCCGCCTTTTGGTAGTAGAATGATAACGCCTGCATTTTGATAGACCGGTCCACCTTGCAACAGAAAATTAAATAATTCACAGAGTATTGGACCGACTAGTGGAAAAAAACTTGAGTAAAAGCGGTACCCGATCCCGTCTCTGCCCGGGGATGTACTTCGTTTAACTTGGGAGAGGGTTGTCTCGATTTCGGAAAGAGTGATGGGCGCAAGTAAAGAAGTGCAGTCTTGTTCGGATAGGCACGATGGGATCTTGGTAAGGAAAGGGGGAGGTACTGTATTAACGTCGGGTAATGCGTACAATGACGTGTAATATTCCTGAAAATGCTCGTATAAGGCGTCTTTGATAGTGAGCTGTTGCCCATCCGAAGTGGACACATGAGAGATAAACTGATGTTGTTGGCGATTGAGGCGTTTAACATAATGATACAAAGACGAAGGTTCAGAAACAAGTCTATCTGCCGTCCCGTCGTCAATGTGAACGCTCAGCGATTGAGTATGTTGGAGCTGTTTCAATTGGTGCTTAACACGCATGATCGCCGCCATATTGGAAACGCTACTTGGTTGGTTCCACAGTTCGCATAGGACGCTGTATAAGAATTCGTGCATCTCGCGATAGTTTTGGCGATGTAATTTCCCCATGCCTTGAAAGAAAGTTCGAATTTGGGGTTTAATGTAGCGACACCACCACATGTTAATATTAGGATAGATCGTACGAGCTCGTAGCCATCGTGTCCAACTAGCATGAAATAAACACCGGACGTGGTCGATGGTTAAAAGTTGATTGTTTAATTTCCAATAACCACGACCATACAATTTGGGAAGTTGCGTCGGAAAGCGTAAGATCAGCTTAATACCTGTATGGTCTGTAAAGCAAGCCGCATATTGCTGTATATCAAATACTCTGCTTAGGAGGCTTGCCGAGAGATAGCAGCGGTCCAAGCGTGAGCCCACTTGGGCTGATTTGAAAGTAAAAGTGTGATTCTTATGAAAATGAAGCCAAATGTCTTTTAAGCCCAAATGTGTAATAAAACGATGAAAAGCTGGAGATGGATGATATTCACCGCTCGTATCTTGAGGAAACATGTGACAATTCATGTCTCCAAGAAACAAAATTGGATATCGTGTAATAGGTAGCATGTCAACAACTTCTTCGTGATAAAAACGTTCGCGGGCCATACGCTGATTTGTCCCTGAGGGGCCGTAGACAGCCAAAATACATATACCATCAATAACACATCGAATGGCCCGCCCTGACGAGGATAGTTGGATATGCGTAGCGTGGAGGCCTCGTTTCACAAGTAAAGCAGTGCCCAATGATGGGGGCGCAATATTGACAATAGCAGTATAATTAGACACAAAGGATAGGTCGGGATCCTTTACCTCCTGCAAACAATAAATATCAGCATCGTGAAGCGCTATGAAGTTCGCTAATAGCTGTTTATTCGAGATGCTGCTTATAGAATTAATGTTTAAAGTGAAATACGAACGGGAGTTGACCCCAGCGTTCATTAGGTAAAACACAAGAAGCGTACCCACAAGATAAATGCGTACCTTACAAGGCTGTAAAAATCTCCAGGACACATACCTGCAAGTGTACCTCGCCCACAGAACCACACACACACTGACTAAATCTGCGAAACGCCATACATATTGTTGACCACACACACACACACACACACACACACAAAAAAAGCACTGAATTGTAAACACAAAACCATGAACTTCTCGAAAATAGGTTAATATCTTTGCTATACACAAGCAGGAAAATTCCAAGTTGACATAGCTTTCCCACATAACGCAAATAACACAAGCAGGAAGCAAAACACCAGAACAGCATACAACCCGTGATGACGAGACGAAACAAAGAAACCAGTGAAGTCTTACCACAGTTGCTATTCCACAAGGTCAGGCGTTTGGAGGTCACTCACACTTTCTCGTATATTCGGTTTACGTTTTTTCACGTGTTTTACTGATAATATAGGCGAAAAACAGGTTGTATCCTCATTAAAGACGTCAGCGTGCAAAGGTACAGCTGGACGAAGCACTATATCCTGGGTCATGCCATGCTTAGCAGAAGGAACTCCTGTCACTGGATCCTGAAGTACAACTGTCGCATATGAAGCGAGAGCTGCGGGTGGTGTACCTGGGGGGACCTCGGGGGGGCATGGTACCCCGTCATCCAAATCCGTGGGAACTGAAGGTTGCTTAGCTGGTAATATGGTAGCGGATGAGTCATTTGATGGCAATTGGGGGAAATCAGTTTCTGAAGTAGACAGCGGTGTTGACACTTGTTGGGACGTAGCGTCGGAATTTGTAGCACTAACAGAGGATGTCAAGGGCACAGGTCGTTCGGGTACATGACGTGTAGTTTTTGTAATATGACGTAGATCTGTCATTACAGGGGTGTCCCCTTCCAGCCGCGTGGACCGGGCAGGACGTCGCCGCAGTTTACACGTGGAAATCAGGTGATCGAGTGATCCACAAGCGTGGCAAGTTTGTAACTGTCCTGGATAGGAGACATTGCCTTTAACAGTGTCAAAATGTAATCGAGTAGGGATATGTTTTTTTTAACGTCATCGAAAAAATCCTGTTACCATTATAAAGGCGTGTAGGAAACACAGTTTTCCAGACTTCATACTCCACACTTTTAATTTCACCATAATTACACAATACCTGAGACACTTGTTCATTAGGAAAATCGAATGGCAAATCCATAATTTTAACTCTCGTGAGATTAACTTGTGCGTCCATAATATACACATCGCTGACAGATTGATCAAAATGGGTAAAAGATAATTTGTCTGGAGCCTTAGACATAAATTTTTCGTAACTTTCACTATTTTTGAATTGAACAAACATGCAATACTCTTCGTTATGGAGCTGTAAAGCTTGGATATCCTCAAATATGTTGGGAAAATGTACACATAACCAGGCATGTAATTCAGCCGGGCTAGGGCGTATCGTGCGTGTGGTTTTGTCAAAACCAAATTTTACACTATTCTTACGAAGTTCTTGCATGGTACCACTAACACAGGAGCCACACAACACTACCAAAACTTGCAAACAATGTTCAGTTATAGTAATGCCGAAAGAAAGGCGAAGCTCGCAAATACAAATCACTATTCCCGGAGCTTAACTGTCAACGTCTACTCCCGGCAACAGCCAGTCAGCGAATCATACCACTGAGCCACCGCGGCCCCTGGCGCATAACGAATGTTTCAAAGTAAATGTAAATTCTAATTTGGAGAATTTTATAAAGTTTCACAATATTTCCCACTAGATAGTCTTCTATCTACGTGTTTGGATATTTTGATAACAGATTTCCCTATTAAATGTTTAATTTTCCCTAGATGTTTAATTACGGAAAAGTTTTACAATGTATTTGTATTGAATTGAAATTGTTTTGAATTTACTACATAAGGTAAGTAGACCGAAGGAGGAGAACTCAAGTAATTGATATTCTACGTAAAGGCAACCTATTGTAGAATGATGATGCTTTTTACCTTCAGCACATAATCTTTACGTTAGAGAGTCAGACAGAGAAAAATCCTGGTTTTTCCTCCTCTATGACCACCCATCTTAAACCTCTATATATCATTGTTCGTCTCACAAAATTTCGGTGCTCCAAAAACATTCAAATAATAATAATAATAATAATAATAATAATAATAATAATAATAATAATCCTGAATATGCCATCCTTACATAATGTAAGGATATCTTAGTTTCCTAGTTTAAATCTTAAATATCTTAGTTTAAAATGCTTTCTTTAGTACTTATTTGAGCAACCATGTAGGAGGGGGTACGACTTTTTATTTTGCCCCTCTCATTTCAGTATCCTTTCAACAGAAAGTAATTTTTGATAAGCAGGACAGACAAAATGAATAAGAAATATATTTACAGCATCCTCTCCCCTTTCATGATTGGAATATCACGTAATATTTTTTATTCTACGAAAGATGGCCCTGTGCGGTTAGGGGTAGGTAACTAAAAAAATACCTAATATATAGCGCCCCTTGATTGTAATATTACCGCTTCTTTATTTGTACGAGGGAGCCCCTACACAATCAAGGGTGACAAAAAGAATAGGAAGAGTGTCTATTGATTCCAGTGGTGGATCCAGCACGAACTCCTGGGGGAGGGGAGGGGAAGTGAAACATTCTTTTGATGATGTGAAGCTGTCACAAATTACCACTTAACTAAACTAAACAATAGTGGGGGGAACCGGAACCCAGTCAGTTTAAATTGATGTAAAAGTTTAATTTTTGGCTTCATATTAAAGTTTTGGTTTCAAGTGAGAATTTCAGTCCAAGTGGTCAATGATCAAATCTCGTGGGGCTCTTCAGTGTAGGCTAATACGGCTCCCTTATGAGAAAAGGCAAAATTATTAACATGTTATAACTTTTGAATTTTTCGTCTATTTTAAAGAAATATTTTGCTTCGTATTAAAGTGTTGGTTCCAAATGACAAATTCAGTCCGAGTGGACAATGATCAAATCTCCGGAAGGGGGTCTTCAGTATAGGGGGCTACGGCTCCCTTATGGGAAAAGGCAAAAATATGAAAATGCTTATAACTTCCGAATTTTCCGTCTATTTTAAAGAAATTATTGGCTTCATATTAAAGTCTTGGCTTCAAATGACAATTTCAGTCCGTGTGGACAATGATCAAATCTCAGAGGGCTCTTCGGTGTAGGGGTTTCGGCTTCTTTATGGGACAAGATTCACGTAGTTGATATTGCAAAATTGTTTTGTATATATAAGTGGAAACTTGCACCATTTTGTTAATTTTACCTCTTATGTTTTGCAGATTCATATTCCAAGCAATAGTTACATCGCAGAGCTAAAAGAAGGCACTTACTAACCCTTCTCCGACTGTCGGGACTTTTAAGTCCCATCTTCTTTACACATACATTATTTCTCTTGTATGCGTTATAATGTCGAAGCCGAACCGCCTGACGGGATTCCTGAGTCCCCTTTCACCTCAGCATTATTCAGCAACAATTGAAGCAGAATTTATTTTTATATAGTCTAATGTACCCTCAATGTAGTATATTTTACCATCATATCAAATTATAGTAAAAAAATAAATTCAGCCGGAAAAGGGTTAAAATGAAATGTCTTTTATGAGAGGAGCAGACGAACGAACAGGCACCCAAACGTTGGTTGAGTCGTACGGTTGAAACTCATTAAGCTCGCTTCAATTATTATTATTATTATTATTATTATTATTATTATTATTATTATTATTATTATTATTATTATTAATAAAACATTGCAGGGACCTTTGGTGCAGGGGGTCCGTGGCTCGATTCCACTTCGTGCCAAGTGAAATTTGAGGTGGACAAATACCGTGTGCATGGGTATGTGTTTTCTTGAGATTTTCCATTTTCCTCCCACTTTCTTTATTTCACCATTTCATTCATCATCATTCTCCCTTAGCGTAGGTGCATAATCGTCCAACGTTAAACTAGATATTGCAATTTCAATAATAATAATAAAAAAAATTAATTCAACTGAAAGGACTGTAATTTATGTGGACAGCGATTATCATAAATATGCAACCATTATAAAAACAATGCTTTGAGTAGAAAGATAATCCTTCCCAAGTGTTAACGATTGCGCACGAGATAAGACATGTCTCGAGAAAGAGACAAGACGCGCTTTGTGACATCCAAGATAATACGAGGCAAATGTTTTGGACACGAGATAGCTTGTAAAATGTCTCGTCTTGTCTGGAATGTCTCGAAAACAAAAGTCTAAGTTTTAAAATTATTTTTCAAGATCTATTCTCTCAGAAGTAGTTCTCTGCCTTAAAATTAATAACGACATTTGTGATTTAAAAAAAGATAAACAATGCCTAAAGTTAATAGTTAACTTTTCGAAAAGAAGCTTCATTAAGGGTGAACCTGAAAGATGTCCACAAACTTCGGGAGGTGATTCGTGACATCAAAAGGAGACAAATGGTCCTCTTGCAGTTTTTGAATTCAGCTTCGTTGTCGAGATACAGGGTTGCCAACTGGTCGTGTTTGAGAAACTCACTGGGAATAAATTCAAGTCCAAGAATAAACTACTACTCATATATTTTTCAGGTCAATTGACTTATACCATGTTGTAAGGTCAAATATTTATTTATGAAGTGTGTACAAAATTCGCCAGGGTCTTTTCTGAGAAACTCGTCGAGAAAAAGTCACCTCCAAGAATAAACTACCCCTCGTAAATTTTTCTAAGAGAAATATCTGATACTGCAATATAGGGTTGTTAATTAAATATTGATTAATGAAAAATAAACAAAATTGTTAAAACCATTTTTGAGAAAATAGCGTTTTTCGATTTTCGGTTGTTTGTAAACCACACTTATTTTAGGTGGTAGGAAAAAATGGAAAAGCTCCTGTAAGAATACTAAGTAAACCCTAAGTTTAAAATTTGGTGTAGATAAGTTGAACGGTATGGCCTCTAGGCGAGTGCATATAAAAGTGTGCCGAACGGACGGACCGGAAGGACGGGTGTCGAAAAGTCACATTTTCGGTATGTAGACGCCATGAAACATGTAAATCCGTTGAAATTGAATTTGATATTATTTTCACAATCACTATATTTTCTTCTCTCTTTTGTCGCTCGAAAAAGAAAAGCCTGAGTTTACCACAAAAAGCTAGGGAGTTTCTCAAAAAATATTCGATTACAGGGCCACCGCGCTAAACTTTTTCAATTCAATTTCTTAACTGTGTTAGGCCGCAGTTGTTACTGAAGTGTGTATTTGGATAATACGAATAAAATTATCGTATTATTCAAATACATCGAATGTCAGATTATCGAATAAAAAACTTCGATTGAAGGAAATCCATACTACAAAACTAACTCACACTTTGAGCACATTTTCATTAGACATATAATAGACCAATTAATGCAATCATTGTTTATGAAATATGAAAAAAATCAAATGAGTCACTTTGGGAAAGTCGTTCAAAAAGAACACGTCAGGAGTAACCTACCTCTTGTGAATTGTTTCGAACAATGAGTTAAGATATACTTTTGGTTATTAATGAAATATTTATTTGCGAAATTTGAACAAAATCGCCTGTCGTTCGAGAAAATTGTCGGGGAAATAACCTTGACCCCAAAAATAAACTATCCGTTGTAATTGTTTTTCATAGAAATGACTTATACTAAAATATAGGGTTATTAATGAAATACTTATTTATGAATTATCAATAAAATTGTCCGAGGAATTTTTGAAAAAATCGTGAGGGAAAAATAACTCCCCGAATAAACTATCTCTTGAGGATTCTTTCAGGGTAAGCGAGTTATTCCATATTACTAGGTTTTTAATGAAATATTTATTTCTGAGTACGAACAAAATTCTTGACTCATTTTTGAGAAAATCGTGGAGGAAAAACACCCCCAAGAGTAAGCTACCCCTCGCATAATTTTTCAGGACAAACGAGTTTTGCCATATTGTTCGGTTATTAACGAAATATTTATTTTTGAAATATGAATAAACTCTTTTGAGTCGTTTTTGAGAAAATCGCCCAGACAACACTCCACCAAGAATAAACTACCCCTCGCATTTTTTTAGGACAAACGAGTTATGCCATATTGATAAGTTATTAATGAAATCTTTATTTATGAAATATGAAGGAAAACATTTGAGTCCATTTTGAGAAAATCACTGAGAAAAAACTCACCCCTTTAGTATAAACTACCCCTTGTAGATTTTTCTCAGATAAATGCCTTATACCACAAAATAGGGTTGCTAATTAAATATTGATTTATAAAAAAGAAAGAAAACAACATCGTTAGAGCCAGTTATGAGCAAATATATTTTTTCTATTTTCATCGTACAGGAAACTACCCTTGTTTTGGGAGTAGGAGGGAAATAAAAAAAACTATAGGAAATACTATGAAAATCTTAAACTAAAATTTGGTGCAGATAAGTTGAACGGTATGGCTTCTAGGCGAGTGCACAGAAAAGTGTAGCGAACGGACGGACGAACAGATAGACATGTATCGACAAATAACTTTTTCGGTGTTAGGGGCTATAATACGTGTAAATTCGTTGAAATCTCAAATTTGATTATTTTTTTTCGAACACCATACTTTCTTCTCTCATTTGTCTCTTCAAAGTAAAAGGAACTCAGAACTACAGATAAAAGACACCTACTTTTACACATAGACATTTATTGATTTAAAACTGTTTTAGTTTGTGTCATTTCACTTCCAATTGAAAGGTTTTACAATGATTAACGGCATACCAATGACGAGACGGAAGTTTTCAGGAAGTAAATGCATTCAGAAGTCTAGACTGCATTACAGCTATCAGTCTGTTTTTATTTCTGCAATTGTTAACAGCTGTAATTTCGTCCAAACGCTACATGAAATAATTTTTGGTTGACGTCATTGTGTTACTATTTTAGTATTGTTCTCTTCAGACTTGGTTGAAGTTTTGTCTTAACGGTTATACATTTTTTCTTTCTTATTTCATCGTTACACATAAGAACAAAATGTTATGGTGAGTGGATAGTTTCGAACCTACGAACATTGAGTTTATATTCTTCCAACACTTTACCAATGGACCAAGCTTTGTCTTCACGTTAACGCCCGGTTACAGGGTTTACTACGATTTAAATAAAATGGCTGGCTGTTAGAATTCCCTGCGCACATATTTCGATAAATAATTTTCATTGCTTCGTAGATACGTAGAGCAATGTTTAGATACACATTTTAGGAGAGTGAATTTTGGTGTATATAATAATTTCATGCCAGGTAAAAGCTAGATAAGTTTTGATAAAATGTTTCATATGTAGTTCTCAATAATAGGCTTGCTGTTCGGAGTGAAGTTCCAAGGTTCAGCATTGCCTAGCAGTTTTTGCTATTAATATCCCTTCTAACAATATTGGCAGTGGACAAAAGTTAGCCCGTGTTGAAGCTTTTTGCTCCTAATTTGGTTATTTTACTTTATTATTTAACGAATATATTGAAAATTGTCAGCAGGCACGTATGCAGTAATTTATTTCGGGAGAAGTCCGACTTCAATATTAGGATAAATTATAATAAAATTTAAAAGATAATCCTTAAATTTAGGCTAAATTTACAGAAAAGTTGGGATTTCAGAGGGGAGTCCGGACCACCTGGACCCACCCCTAAATGCGTCCTTGTTTGTCAGTAACGTTTCCTCATTTTGAAACCCTCAAAAACTTCGGATATATAAAGGAAAACGAGTTATTTTCGATAAAATATCACTTCAAGGAGACGCGACAGTTTTATTGCACATGGTGATATCCCAAGTTCACAAGGGCAAGAATTCATTAATGTTGGTTCTCTGTCATTGTGCTCTATCGAAAGGTTAGGTTTGTAACATATTACTCCTACGAACAAGCATGACTGGCAGATAGGAATACTGAACACAGCTCCAGAGAAATGCATGCTGAACTTACGTTTATAGCTACGCTTTGGTGATTTGCCCTCAAGGTCAATCGAGTGGTAATTCAGTTCCGTCTCTGTTCTTAAGCCATGTTCGTATTACTTCGAACAGTTTTGATAATGAAAAGCATGCCTCTTAATATAACAGACTTCTTTCGCGTAAGAAATCGAAACTCAGTTGGTCAGAGCAACTAGTCTGTAAGAATTAGGTTGTTAGTTAGTTAGGAGCCCAGTACGAGTAAGGGTTTTTATTACTATTGTTTTTATCTTTTTTATGTGAGGAAAAATCAAATTGTGACATCGCGATATCAAATGTATTTGATTAGGTAGCTTTGTCTTAGCTAAACTTTAAACATCAGTAACCGTCGAAATTATTTCACTAACCGATCACTTACTGAACATTTCAAACACGTCAAACCAGTGGCATAACATGAAGGTTAACCTCTCCTCCGCAGTCCTTAGTTATGCGTCCGTACTTTCAAGGTCGGACTAAGGGCCGGGCGACTGCCCGGGGCGCCAGAGAAAGAGGGGCACCAAAACGAGCAAACATTGTGAAACATTGAGAAACATTGTGAAACTATAAAATTCTCCAAATTAGAATTAACATTTACTGGAAAACATTCGTTATGCATCAGTGAGCACAGGGGAAATAATTACGAATCTGCAAACAAAAATTAGAGACACTAATGCAAATGCGACGATATTTTCTCTCTCTCTCTTTTTTTTTTTTTTTTTTTTTTGGTATCGTCATGAGTTTTACACATATGTTACAATTTGATTTTTTCCCAAATAAAAAATAAATAAAATAACCTTAGTGATAAAATTGACAATGGTACTTCCACGGGACTCGAACCGTCTACCTTCGGTATACAAACTCGTTGCTTTATCTAACTGAGCTATTTGCTCTCTTACGTAAGCTGCACCTGTTCTACAGTAAAGACGATTTTTCATTACGATTGGGCTAACAATTCGTCTTTTTCCATAGGTAATTTCCACTATTTGCTCTATCTATACGTTAATACTTAGCATAGATTCATATATTTGGAGTTCGCTGATAATGCATATAATAAGACATACTAGAAATATTTCGTTAAAATTTTCGTTTGTAGATCTAATCCACGCTTCCCTCAATGACATAGATGTCGCTGCTTCGTGTTGAACTGCAGAATTCCCTCGCGTTCTTGAAAATTTCCCACTTTAGCAGAGTTGGTAATTCTCGAGATTTCTGTCGATTTAATGTTTTTTGCTTCTAATTTCTTTATTTTAAGCTAATATCTAACACAAATATTAAAAACGGGTTTGTTATTAACCTGTCCTGCTGGGGAAACCTTCCGAAATTTCGAACATATAAAGAAAACGGAGATATTTTCAAAAAACTTCAAAATAAAGAGACGCGTCATTTATTTTGCTCATGGTAGTACATGAGGAGAACGAATGTTATTTCCCTAACAACCCCGTAGACATGCCCACACCGAAGAATCAGCGTGGAACTAACGGAGCGCCAAACCACCATCCTCTTCGACAAAACACATAGTGTAATAATAAATATTATTATAAGATTTTTAAAAAAATAATAACTAAGCGCAATACTTTCAAACTCAAAACTATTTTAAATAAAATGGTTGGGATTTCTATAACATTTTATATTTTCATTTATATCTTTGATTTTTAAGATTTTTATACAAGATATAATGATTGGACACACACAGATACTAAGATCGAATGATGACCTTTATCTCTATCAGAGAAAGGTGTTCAGTGTTCGTCGTCTCTCTCCAAGTCTCGTCTATCAAGTTTCTCTCCAACTCTACCCACGAGTCCAAAGGCGGCATTCGCAACTGACGTGAGAAGACACACGGAAAGAACACGTAAGTGGAGGATGTACGAATGAATGGTAAATAAAGATGCTATTTCAACCCCACTACTTCCCGACGATAACAATCCGTTGTATGAAGAGTTACGGAGGTTATGATTTTTTGGGTTTGTTATTCTTCACAATGTTACTAATAACTAGTGGTAGACAAAATCTGAAATTTCAAATTTTAAAGAATGTTTTGTACAGTAATGAAAACAATTATCTTACCCTAGCGAGTTGGAGTTTACAACTCTAGTCTTGGTCTCCATGCGTTTTAGAATGAGTTAACATCATCGTTTTGGTGCCAGAAGGCTTCCCAAGACCTTAAGGTATTGAATCCCACAGTATGAAGACAATGTTCCCAAGTCCAATCCATAATTTGTGAATCCTTTGAAATTAGGCAGGAGTTAAAATCTCAGCTCTACTCACCTCATTACGACTGAGCTATCACTATGCACGCCGCGTATCACTATGCATTTTCATTTTTATAGCCCACCGATGACTTAAAGTGAGAAAAACTATGCCTCATCACAGTGGCGTATTTAAGGAGCGTCTTCCTGCCTTAAACCCCCCGAAATGTTATTTGTTATTTTCTAGTAAATAAATATCTTGCAGAATTTTCACATTTCCAGAAATAAAGTTAGCAAAGCCGCCCCCGAAACAAAATCGTAAATACGTCACGGTCTCATCGTCTTATCGCGTTCTCCTTGCCTTAAAAGAAAAATAAATCCCTGTGTGTCAGAATTGAGAGTTGTTTACAAGATCTGTTTAGCGCGTGGGTGAGTGTTGTTGACAAGACCTCTTCTCGCTATTGTTTAAGTGTGTTTGAAGAATATTGTTTTAGTAATCGAGTATTGTGCTGTGTATCAAGTGAGTTATTGGTACGAAATGAAACGAGTTGGTTCACGCTGAACGTGTACTAATCATGCGGGAAATTTTTGTTATGTATGTCGTAGATTTACACCCAAACCATAAAGGAAGAGAATATATAACATTACTAAAGTTGCTCATTCTTTGAACTTCGGTTGTCGAATTGGTGACCAGGACAAGCCATGGACTCCTCAACAGTGTTGCATAACTTGTACAACAAATCTTAGTTGGGGTTAGATGGGAAACTAAAGGCCTTGCCGTTTGCTGCACCGACAGTGTGGAGGATACCAACAAACTACCT
Source organism: Thermobia domestica (assembly GCF_964235325.1). Taxonomy (NCBI): domain Eukaryota; kingdom Metazoa; phylum Arthropoda; class Insecta; order Zygentoma; family Lepismatidae; genus Thermobia; species Thermobia domestica. The sequence continues at coordinate 328,149 of NW_027655917.1, forward strand.
TAATGACTGTTACTTCTGCATGAGTAAGATCTCCGGCATGTCTAGGAGAAATAAGCACTTCATCTAGTATCCTGATACGCCTTCGGCCGTTCGACCTGTGTCTCACAGTGATGACTTACCAATATCTATACCCCCTGACACGTGGACAGTGCAAGATGACTGGAATGAACCTGACGGAGCCAGTAGGTTCTACGTCAAAAGTTTCGGACTATTTACCAATACATGCTGACAGTGATATACAATTAACAGATCAGGAAGACTTAAACGATTTAGCACGGGACATAAATTTGTCGAAAGAACCATCCGAACTTCTAGGTTCAAGAGTACAGCAATGGAAATTACTTCCGCCTGGTACAAAAATTTCTGAGTTTCAACAGACATCAACCCTTTCGACAATATTTTGCTATGGAGGAGAATATGTGTTTCTGTACAGGGGTTACTGATGCAGATGAGTGGCGATTTTTTTTATCAGTTCCTTAAAATTTAGTTTGAAAACCGTATTGCTTCATAACGGTAATACCTGGCCACCAGTTCCGGTGTTCCATACTGTTGGTTTAAAACACACAAACGCAAGCGTTTGTAAGGAAGGTAAGAGGCATATTTCATTACAATGTCAATAGTGTATCAATATAAGGTATCAATGGTGTAGATAAAGCCTGACAAAGGGGGACACTTAATGAAATCATCATCAAAAGTTTGAATAGATATTTCCAAGGGCTTTTATAAACATCTTATCTCCGTGAACATAAAAAGTTTTCAATTGTTCTCTACGTCATTGTTACGTATGATTTAATGCATATCAATTTACATTAGTAAGCTAATTTTAAAAGAGAGTTTCATGATTTTATAAATGTATTAAAACCTTATAGGCGTAATCATGTAACAATTTGTATCAAAACGTTTTAATGTACCGGCACGTATAATACAGTAAGACCACAATTATCTGATAAAGTTTGCGGGCAGTTTTTCAGCCCCTATTCAACCAATCTGTCTCAAGTTTTGAGGAACGTAACAAGATAGCCCTAGAAGCTTACCCTCCAAATTTGCTGTAAATCGATTGAATAGGGACTGAAAATATCCCGAAAACTCTGTCGGATAATCGAAGTTGTATTTTTTATAATGCGAATACTAAATCTGTTCTTATCTTTTGAACCAGACGTGACATGATATTCTTATGATGATTTTCGAAATGAGCTTGACCAATTCTTTTCGAAATCAGGTATTTAAAAAAGTTTTAATTTGTTGGGCAGTGATATTAGTCCACTATATTCCTTGAAAGATGGAGATACGCCACGCTAACGCAAAATTGGTGAACTGAGATGGTGAACGTTGAATATGCTCCTTTGTTTTTATTCTTATTGTATGCTACTTAAGTTAAATGAAATTAAATTTCTAGTTTTACGTCTTACGAATATGCCAATTAAATTATAGGAGACAAGAGATTAATGAAAGTGAATAATTATGAATTAATTCATGGAATGAGAATGCGCAAGGAAACGAAATGTCAGTAAGAAGACGGCCAATTGATTTTCGAGGGCCAATTGATTTTCCACCCCGTTCACCCGAATTAAGATCCTTAAACTTTTATTTGTGGGACCATTTCAAAGCACTTGTTTATCAAGAAAGAATCACTAATCTCCGATATCTCGAACAACGAATCAGGCATGTTCGTGAATCTGACACACCAGAAGTGTTATTAGGTATCCATCATTACTATATATAGGCTATATATATATATATATATATATATAAAGTCGCATTATGTGTAGCACACAACGGGGAGCACACAGCGCATATCTTATGAATCCCACATGCACAAAATGAGTTATTTGTATTTTTGGTGAAATTCTAGTCTAAAATACTGTGTCCCATACTCCCATACTATTTGAAATATTGCACCTGAATTCGAAATGACAAATTTTAAGATGGCTCCAATGATGTCAAATGGCACCGTCTTGTTTGCCCACACTCAAAATACCCACACATAAAATGTCCTTAAGAAGTTTCAAAATTAAAAGATCGGTGATGGACTTTTGTCTCATCCTGTATATCCGTTTAAAAATTACTATGAATAACGAAATGGAATGTTTTCCATTTACCCATTTTAGGAACATAATTTTCGAAAATACCGAAACACATATTTCTTTATTTCTAATTTGAAGATTATGTAACGAATATTACACCTCTAACTAAGCAAGCATTCACATTGGACACTTTCTGAATACATAAAAGCAAATTTGACTCTGTTGAAATGTCCCTTCTTCCTCCTTTTTCAAAATTTTCAAAACTCAAATTTTCAAAAAAAAAAAAAAAAATACTGACATATGCATTCCATTATTTTTAATGAACAATTTATCTGATAGGTGTGAAATCTTTAACCACAAAGATTTGTGAGGATATTTAATTCTTGACAGAAAGTTTGAATCCGCCTTTATTTCCCTTAGTATTCATGTTTGAACAATTCATTATGGTCAGGGATGCAATGAGGCGTATAACCATCAAAAGTTTTATAATCCAGCGAATAATCACATTCCGCCTTATGCAGAGTCATTTGGACGTATGATTAGCGTCATACTAAACGCTTGACTACTGCAGTAAATATATGTTAGTCGACCGCTTTAGTATGTCAGTAATAACCTGTCAGAACGACTCTGCATAAGGCCTATGAAGTTTACGAAAGAGCGAAGGTATACTGGGGTGTGTATATGCTATATTTTGGAATATGATCTGACATAAGCCCACCCTAAAATCCTAGCATTATCTACGTCATTGATTCTGATGTCTCGCCTCCGTGACAAAAAAAAAAAAAAAAAAAAAAAAAAAGTGCGATGTCGAAATTTCACATTTCTACGGCCTGGGCTATGAAAAATGAGTCAATATTGCCCTTTTAGCTTGTATTATAGAATCTGTAGATATGGATAGCCGAGATAGGGGTAATAGTGTAAGTCTACGCCTGAAATGTTTTCAAAAGTTTAATGAACGTGATATACAACGGCATGTCGTTAATTCAAACTTGGATAATTCGAAATATTGGATAATTCAAACAAATACCGTATTTATTGCTGTTGAAAAATGCATTAAACCAATGACAAAAGTCGCGAATACATTAAACGTTTGAACCTCCTGTCTTGATAACTCCAAGTAACACGTACAACACAATATTAGGCTTATTTAATATTGGGCAGATTGCAAACAGATGATTGCAGTTTCGACTAGTTTTCAGTTACCCGCAGGAAACCATAGGGAAGAGTTGAGTTGAATTTCAATTTAGCGTCCCTTTCAGCAGCAAGGCTATGTGAGACGTGGACCTACTGATTAACGTGGAATCCGAACCACATGAGCTCCCGCCGGAAATCGAACCCGGATCTCCCGCGCCAAGGGCGCGTACGCTAACCGCTTAGCCACGGATGAGCTCGGACCATAGAGAAGAATAACACAAAACTACAATCAATCTGATGATTATAAAGGAGATGGAGACATAGTAAGTGATAAAGTATAGAAAGACCGTGTGCCACTCACATCTGAAGTTTTCGAAATGGTTAAAAATTTAGGAACATTTGTTGAATACCAACGAAATGTTATTAATTGGGTATTTCACGCAATAAACAATCAAATCCAAAACAAATGAATATCAATTTAAAAAAATGAGAGCAGATAATTAAGGTTAATACTCGTATATGTGTACAAATTCTTTATATTTGGTTCTCTATTTAAGTGTTTTTTTTTTCAGGGTACGTGTTTCTTAATTTATGTGCTAATAAAAGTAGTTTTTTTGTGGTGTTAGAATACGAAACACGTAAATAATGTGGTGTTTTATATTTTACTGCATATAGTTATTTTTTCATGGCCAGTAGTTTTGCTCGCTTGATTTCTGCATATTTCGAGTATTCGATAATTCGACTTTTTCTTGTCCCTTTTCGAATCAAAAAGATTCCGCAGTGTATAGAAGTAGTGTATTTAGAAAGTAGTATATTATTAAAATTTCATATTTTTCAGACTTCGAACTTTTGTCATATTTCATGTTCTTTTTTTTTTTCTATTATTTCTGACAGCAAGTCTCTTTCGTACTCACAAAATCTATATGACGGTAAAATTATAGACAACGAATTTACTAATAACAATTGTACCTAAAACTGTATTTTCTTTTACACATTAATCAGTTTTCCAAGAGTATAAGAACACAAATTGGACGAATTAAAAATAAATCAATAAATACTACAGAACGCGGCATTGTTTTTTTTTTTTTTAAATTTTAACATTTCTACTTTGCGAAGAGATCTGTAACTTATTACATATTACGCGTGAGGCCATGAACTTGCAAATGCACAACAGAGCCATCTATAAAATACAGTTTTGAATAGAAATGATCAAATATAATTATGAAAAAACGTTTTTGTTGTGGCTTTGAAGTTTATCATTCCTTTTGAGCACCGAGGGTATATGTGACGTGGATCTACACCTCAACGTGCAATCCAAAGCACGTCAGCCACGATCGGAAATCGAACTCGGTTCTCCTTCACCGAAGTGACAAGGAAGCTCAGATTTAAAGAAAAGCTTATACTTCAAGGCAGGGGTAAAAATGAATGGGGAATTTGGGAGGATGTCGTTCCGCCACTTCCAAGAAATTTGAGTGGCGTGCCTTCACCTCCTAATGAATTACAATAGGCAAAAATAGGCACGGGGGATGGCGTGACGAAGTCCGTCCCTTTGCTTTTCTCAGATCCACTTTTTCCCCTGCTTCAGGGGAAAATAATTTCTTATCTTAATTACAGAGACATGGATACTCTGAACAACTGTGTTGACCCGGTTTATGTATAAATTATTTGGACTCGTGAGTTTACTTGTTCTGTGAAAAAATAATCCTTCATTAATTGTTTGAAACAACCATTATTACATTTACACACTAAGTTGAGAATTAAACTTATCAACCACATTATTGCTTATTACTCAATTTAACGACCAATAACATGTTTGCATCATGCTTTTGTTGTTAATAGCAAGTGGAGGTGTTTTTTTTTTTTTTTTTTTTTTTTGGCGAAAAATTGAACAAGTTCAAACGTCAACTTTAATGGTTAATATCGCGGAAACCAGAGACTTGCACACGATAAAGTTTAATATATCTACTAACCTAAGTTCTACCTCTATGCCAATTTCTATCAAGATCGGATAAGTCCCATCGATTAATTACTAATGGGGGACATGATGGCTCGGGGGTAGAACACTTACTTCTACCCTGGTACGTGGGGTCCCTGGTTCGATCCCTGCCGATATAATTTTGTAGTGGACAACATCGTGTTCGTGAGTTTTCTCTGGTTACTCCCTTTTCCTCCCTCATCTCATTTCACTAATTCTTCCATCATCATTCATCTGAATTAACCATCATCTCCCTTATCCGAACGGACATTACTAGCCTATGTCTGTCCCCTTCCAACTTTCTTTTAAAAAATAAAAGATAATTCAAATAAAGGACCAAAATTTTGAGATAGAAAGATTGTGAGCGAAAAGTACTTACAAATTTCTGTTTCCGTGAAAGAAATAATAAAAATATGCCAATTTGAATAGTATGTAGCCAATGTATAGGCCTAAATACATGCAAAATTAAAAAAAAAAAAATAGAAATAGGTAACTATCCCAAACTTTAATATAATTTTTGTTGTACGAACAGTACCATTAGTTTCTATTATTGCTTCAGCTGTTGCCATTCCCAAGTCTAGTGCTGCTGCTGCTACTAACATTTAAATGTATATTTCTGGTTACTTGTTGCTGTCTTGAGAAAGTCGATCTTCACCAACTACAAAGTGAGCTTAGAATTTCTGTTGCCAGGCGCACTGCTACCTGTTGTGAAGTTTACTATTATTTAAAAGGTTCCGTATAATAATAATGTGGAAACTACTTAAATTAACGATAATGATAAAATTAATAATTGATAAAATTATAATAATGATAGTTACCAACTTTATTAATAAGTATAAAACTCGTTGCATTTTAAAGTCCCGACAGGGCGACGTTGGGACGTGAGACATTTTCTCTCCACAATCGGGGCGGGTGGTAACCGTACAAACAATACTCAGAAACTGGAAATATAAACTATTATATGTTTAATGGAGAAGGAATTCTTCAATGTATCAGTGTTGAGATTTTTAGATATACGATTAAGTATAATACAAAAGATTCAGAGAAAAATAATTTTAAATTTGACTCTGATAACGATAACAATTTTTAGATGATTTTGGAAGGGAATTATCTTTAAAAAATAACCAAATGTCCTAAAGGAAGGTATAAAATAACCAAATTGAGAATAACGTAAGGGCAATCCAAATTGTGTACACAGAAGCTTCAACTTAAGTAAGATTTACGAAGTGTTGGATTCACGCCAAATCCCTGTCAGGGTTGGATTATAACAGGAATTAGTCTTAAGCCGTACCTGTTCAACATTGTCATTGATATTACAATATAATTAAAGGTGTGACGGATTTAGACCCTGATGTATGAATTTTGTCAACCAGTGTTTCTTCCGGACATGTTTTCTGGGAGCACTGCCCCCCGGAGCCCTGCGAGTGCTCCGCGGAGACCAAAATGATACGTCTATAATGTAATCTATATATATAAAAGAGAACGTACAAAATTTTGTCCGCTCATCACGCTAATACGGCTGAACCAATTTCTTTCATTTTTGGGGGGTTATTAGGATTTGGACCCTAGATGGTTTTTATCATATCACTTTAATTTTTAATTACCAGTGTCTTGAGATAATTGACCATTCAAGTGTCCATAACGTACAAATCCTTTGTTATTAGTTCATCATAGGTAAAAATAAACGTATTTATATGCAACCCGCATGACCGTGTCACTCGGCGGGTTAACATAAATGACAGGCGATATACAGCGGAAAATAGCTTGAATCTTCTGTTTAAAATTTTTTAATTGATTTGCTTATTTTTACAGACACTTTTACAATATGCCAGCACCGGGATGACCGCAGCGAAGCGGGGCGGGTTAACATAAATGACAGGCGATATAATGTTAAGATTTACTGCAATCTTCTATGGTTTTTATCATATCACTTGAAAGCGAAAAAGTAAAAATTATCTAAGTAACAAAGTTTATTGCGTTCCGGGGTGACCGCAGCGAAGCGGGGTGAACGCTGCTAGTAATAAATAGAATATTACCAGGAGTGTTTCCCCGGAAATAGTAAGTGTACCCCCGGGACATTTTTCTGAAAGAAACCCTGTTGTCAACGACAATGTAATATAAATACGACAGAAGTTGAAATGAAAGTACAGAGATGGAGGAAGCGTTCAGAAGATAGAGGCCTAAAAATTATTTAAAAGGGAACAGAATATCTCGGTTTCAAAGAAAAAGGAAATGGTGAAGTCAGGCTACAAGGAAGACTGGATATAAAGTGATAAAGAAACATTTAGGCTTATTTGTTGCCAAGAATAGTGATTGGAATACAACACGCAGAAAACAAGAAATATAGCGAAATTGGAAGAAAATGTGTGACCTCAAAATCACGATGAAAAACAAAGTGATGATTTACAAATCAGTTCATAGGCTAATAACGGAGCAGAATATGGCCACTACAGGAAGCACTATATATATATATATATATATATATATATATATATATATATATATATATATATATATATATATATATATATATCGGGTGTTGCAAAATAACTGTTACAACTTCCTGCTAATGAGATAAGAAAAAAAGTTCTCTTGAACTTTCGGCTATTGGACATAGTTTCGGACCTACAAGGTGCCGAAAGCGTGAGAAAATGAATTTCGGACGCCAATAGTTCGGAAATTATCGAACATAAAGAGGGAGGGTAAAACATTAACTCAAGAAGTCAAACCTGCCTGCTACGGGTCCATCAGAAAGGATGGCTTTTACTCCTTCACTTGTTTGTGGGATGACTTCCCTCGGCAATCGCAATAGATGGTGCTGAAGTTGATATGGAGTTCTGGACGGAAGTAAGTGTTCGATTCGAAGATTTCTGCACAAGGTAAAGTTGATGGTTTGCCATTGTCTTCCAGGATGATTATGACGTTCTACAGTTTAACATAGAATCCGAACCACTTGTGTTCCCATTGATTACAAGAAAGAAATATCCCTGGAAATGACTGGAAGATCTTCTATACCTGCCAACGTGAGTGTTTACTCCACTTTCTTTGTTTTGTTAGGGCTTGTAGAGTCTCTTTCAGCAACAAGGCTAGGCAGGCACCAAACCTACAGTTTAAAGTGGGATCCGAACCACTACTCGGGTCTTGAATCTGATGCCGTGGGCTCTCAGCAGAATTTGAAAGTTGCACCACGCACGCAAAAGAGAGCGCTCTAGCCCTGAGGCCTCACTTTCTTTGCATTCATTCCTTTGAGGAGTACCCATTTGCTTTGACAAGCTCTCTTGTACAGCATCCCGACATGCTTGTGTGTTTCATTTTGTTGTTCCTACTGCATAGTTGTAAACAATCAGAGCTTTAAGACTTTTTTCCTGTTTCTCATGTAGTTTTATTTTACATTTGTGTGATGTTACAGCAGTAGTGTTACATGCGCCAAATTGGTTGCATTTCCTCTTTGTCCTGGCATGTGCACTGTGTGCAAGATAAGAATTTCTGGAGGTATTTTCCCATATTTTGAGTACGTCATATGTCCCAGAAGACATGGGAGATGAAACACGTTGTTACTCTCATGTTCTATCAGAATTCGAACCATTGATTAAGAGCTTTCTTTTCATGTGTGTTGAGTATGTGACAATGTCCCAGACAAAGAGGGACATTGATGCAATCGTTCTAGTTACGTTCTACCACAAAGTGCACCAAGTGTAATAGCAGAATTTACAACGTTATTTTCTTATTCTTCGCACATGAGACAGTGTCCCAGTAGTAGTGAGACATGTTGACATTTGTCAATTAGCTACATATCGATATCAACACACACATCGGCCACACTTCAATATCGATCCCACGATCCCACTAGTGACATTCCTTTAGTTTCACCAGTTTCTTTGTGAGTCCTCTTGCACAATTTCAACTTGGCCTCAGTAATTGCATCCTTATTGGTATGCAATCGTGCATATCTTTTTGTATCGGTTTGAGGGAATGTTATTGGTAAATTGGCAATGGCTTTCATGTTCTTGATGCTATTCCTTACATCTCCGACGCTTTGAACTCACGTTTACTGAGTATGAGTGCATTTCTGGGCATTTTTCATTACTTGTTTCCACTCATGTAAATCACCCTGCCTCTTTCATTTGTTGTGCTCTACCGACACTCCAGATGTCTTTCTAGAGCATTTAACTACAAATTCGATATACTTAATTCTCTGAACGTCACTGTTAGCCAGCATCCGTACCGGCGATTATGCAAACACACACAACAGACATGAAATTGTCCGCCATTTTGTATTTGTTCCAGATATCGACTTAATACAAACGAATTATTGTTACCTGGTCGAAACCCCATCTATTCATATTCATTTAGATCAATTTCCATTTGGCAGATTATCCGGAATTCCCTACGTTCCTTTGGGAAATTCCTTGCACGTGCATGGTAGGACTGTGAAACATGCATAATTCAATACAGCAGGTATGACTTCTTGAGTTAATGTTTTACCCGCCCTCTTTAAGTTGGATAGTTTCCGAACTATTGGCGTCCAAAATTCATTTTCCCACGCTTTTGGCACCTTGTAGGACAGAAAATATGTCCGATAGCCAAAAGTTCAAGATAACTTTTTTTTTTTGTCTCAGTGGCAGGAGTCACCTCCCAACAGTTGTAACACTTATTTTGCAACACCCTTTATATATTAGGGTGTCTCTTATTTCGTGTTGCGTTAAATGTTTTCTATGTGACCGTAAATCAGCATTAGTGAAATAGCTGCTCCCTACGAGAACGTTAACCCGTACCGACTTGACAACAAAATCTTGAAATGACGTTTCCACTTTATAATATAATTTAGAATGTCCAACCATGATAACGGAAAACTAAAAGAGACAGAGAAACGAAACTTTGCAGGAAGCAACTAGAGAAAGGACGATATCTGCCTGTATATTGACGAACAGCACCCTATGAACAGTGTTCCCAACCGAAGAGAAAGTTATGTTTTTGTAAATCGAATGACCTAAACATGTTTGCATTTAACACATGTTTCACCTTATTTCTCAAAACGTTTGCAAGACTGATCTGCGTTTACCATCTCTTTTGTCTTTATTTTCATTGTTGCTTCCAATGATGATATCCAATTTAGGTCATTCAATTTACAAAACACAACTTTCTCTTGGGTTGGCAACATTGTCGTGAGGTGATGTTCGCCAATACACCGGCAGATGTCCTCCTATTTCTACTTGTTCCATGCAAAGTTTCGCTTCTCTGTCTCTTTTAGTTTATCCGTTATCACGGTTGGACATTCTAAATTATATTATAATGTGGAAACGTCATTTCATGTCTTTGTCGTGAAGTCGGCACGGGTTACCGTTCTTGTAGGGATCTGCTATTTCACTAATGTGTGTTTATGGTCACATAGAATACATTTAGTGGGTGTGCGTATCGCAACACGAAGTTACCCTACATAAGGGACACTCTAATATATATATATGTATTGAATATTAACGAAATGGGAATTCTGTGCTGAATGTGTAGGATAAAAAGAAGAGACAGAGTGAGGAATAAGGAAGTAAGGGGAACAACCAAAGTTAAAGAGATATCTAAGAAAATTAAAGGAAGAAATCTGCAGAGATTATGTGGTCACAAGAGTGATGGCAATGGAAGTTGATTCGAAGAGAAGCAGAGCGAGACTAAGAAGGAGGTAGATGGATATGGTTAAAAATGACTTTAAGAATGGAGAGGGATGCAACAGGGGAAGAATGCCAAGGCTTGATGGACGTGAATAGTCAGAAACCTTAGCATCACATTAATGTGAAAAGATGGAAAGAAGTAATAATAATAATAATAATAATAATAATAATAATAATAATAATAATAATAATAATAATAATAATATCTATGTAATAGGAAGAAATATTGACAATAGCTGACTAAAGTTTCACTGAAACGACGGCGTAGTGCAATGTTATATGCAGCTTCAAAATTAAATAAATCTATGTGTTAAAGAGGGTATGTAAGAGGCAGGAAAAAGTTCAGGAAAATCTCCTGTAACTCCTTCCTACACCACTAGCCGTCAGTAGAAATAAGCGGGGTTATCTAGCTCGAGATGACAGACTACTGGAATCGGGCGGCTGTCCTCTGGGGTAAAAGCATGGTTATACAGAATGAATTTAGCGAAATGATTTTCTAGAAAGGAGAGACAGGGTTCGGAAGGAAATTATGTGTGTGATGGGAATACCTTCATTACCACGTCTGGGTGTTGAGCTGTCCACTCCTCAAAAGGTCGGATCTCGTATTCAACGACTTGGCTCCTTCCAAACTCAAAAGACCTTGTCGTCAGCTGGTCTCTAACCGTTGTCGAAGTTCACTCTTGTGCATCAAGGTCTTATCCACTGGCCAAATGCCACCCGCCAACTCGAACTGCCAACCTCCAACTACAGTTGCCAATTTCCTACTCCAACTGTCAACCTCCTCAAGCGAAGCCTTCGGTCCTATTTAACGACGGACCCAGGGCTCGCCGACTATTACAAGTGAGCCAAGTAACGAATCACAGACATCACGAGAGGTGTGATAAAAGAATGTAGGAGGAGTTAGGAAAAGTCTCTCGAACATATATTTCAAAACGCAAAAACAATTACATAAATGATGTCACAATTACAAGGTGGTGAATCAGCAAAACAGAGAACAGTCGGTCGCTGGTTCTTCAGAGTAATAGTCCGCAACATAAACACACAATAACAATCCATAGGTCTCTGTCCTTTCCCAAAATGCCTTAAATCCCACAAAACACAAACCGCACGGACGAAAATATACGTACCACATCATTGTTCGCTGAAAAAAATATGTTATATACAAAATCAATCAATCAATTATAGTTCGATCACTAACAGTCCTTAATGTGGACGCCAGCACCAACACACAGATCCCTTTACAGGGTATACGTGACATTTCGTTGTATAATTTAGGAAGCCTGTAGAACAGAGAACTTTGAGCTATTTAAAGTGTAGGTCGTACTATATGAAAAAGATGTGTGTTATTTGTTTGTCTAAATAGGATTCAGAAATAAAATTTTGAAAATAGCATTTCGGACCTATAGTTGAGCATGTGCGAGTTTATACAAATATTTGAGGTCACCGATTTTATGACGAGTGTCAGGTAGGTGTATAGTTAGTTTTTGTAAAAGTTCGTGTTTTGTCATTGCATGTGTGCGAGGTACTCTAAAATGTACTATTGCCAGGAAGAAGTTTAGAACTGAGTTTAATTTGAGAGAGGTATCGATTCGAATCTCAAAGTTTCCCCTTCTCGTTTTGTAAATTATATAAAAAAATATTGCGAAACGAAAAATTTTGTTTCGTTGCATGTTCGTGTAATTCAATAGTTTCGGTAATAATATAACTTTATGAGACATATTTTTTGTATACACATCATGCTTAATTTCGTTTTCATATATTTTATTAAGTTTACCGTTTCTGTAATGGCCGACAGCTTTGAGGAAAGTGACTGGCATGATTGTATCGACTAGAAATTCAAATAGCCTCTAATCGAGACATAAACCCCTTGGACCATAGTTGAGAGCTTTATCCCTAAACCATCGTGCTCTTTTTGAATGTTACTATATCCCTTAAAGTTAGGTATATACAGTGGCGTATTTAGGGGGGGCTTCCGGGCTTAAGCCCTCCCCGAAATCTTACTTACTATAGTAAAGTATATGAAATATCTTGCAGAATTTTCACATTTTCAGGCAAAGCCCCCCCGAAAGTAAGCAAAGCCCCTCCCGAAACAAAATCCTAAATACGCCACTGAGTATATATATATATATATATATATATATATATATATATATATATATCTGCCACGTCAATTTGACACCTCCAACTTAAGCAAATCCCCACATTGGGTACTTTATAAATAAATAAAGGGAAATTGAATAAGTAAAAAATGAATATTATAGAAATTTTTCTTTTTTCTTTAAAAGCGATATTATCGAAAATACTGAAACATGTATTCCCTCATTTTTAATGAAGAGTTTATATACCGAATTTTACATTTTCGATTTAAGTCAATCCTCACATTTTGCACTTCATAAATACAAACAGGGATATTTAAGAATGACCACTTTTATCTACTCATGAGGGGAATTTTCAAGAACGCTGATACTTATATCACTTATTTTTAATGAAGAGTTTATGTACTATATCATCTCTCTCTAACTACAATGATTCGTAAGGATACTCAATTTTTGGCTGAAAATAAAAGCCTACGTTTACTTTCCTTAAAAGTCGTGTTTTGAAAAAGTGAATACTGATCAGGGATGCAATGAGACGTATACCCACCTAAAATCCAGCTAATACTGTCCTTATATTTGCTAAAGAACGAGGGTATTCTGGGGTGGGTATAAGAGTACGTTATCTATATATCAAAATGCTAAGTTTATGTATTTGTCGTCAATAAAAGTTTATATGTTTGTGGTCAATTCCATTTATATAGTGTTGGCCAATTTCTTTTGACAACGAAATCTCGAAAACCACAAGCTCTAGGAACATGCTGTTTTCACTGGCCTATTAAAAAAATTGTGTCGCCCTGCCTGTTCTCATTCAAAATTTCCAAAAAAAAAAAAAAAAATGCCATTATTGTTTTATTCAAATTTTATGGGTCGTTTTGAGCCTGCAAGATTAACGTTGTCGCTAGGTCGGAGCAAAGGTTTATATCCTTGTGTTAGGCAACCAGTAGATGCGTTACGTACGTCGGGTTGACGGACATTGCAGGCGCTTTGCTTAAATCTAAATGGCAAAACCTATTGCATGCTTGCAACATCTAAGACCTCAAGCGCCGCAATGAGACGTACTCGGACGGATGTGGATTTATAATAGGGAAAATGAAATGAAATTTTGAGTTTTACGTCCCACGGTTATGCCGGTTAGGCTAAAGGAGACGGTGATAATGAGTAATGAATGAAATGGTGGAATGAAGAAAGTGGGAGGAAACGGGAGAACCCCGAGAAAACCCACGCACACGGTGTTTGTCCACCACAAAGTTCACTTGGCGGGAGCAGGGTTGATTTATAATAGGGAAAAACTCCATTTGACATCATCTATTAGTTCTCCAAGTTTGCTACAAACTTAATCCAGCAACTATATTTTAAGGATCCCCACATTACGACAGACGCACGTGTCAACTCAGCACGTGCTATTGACTATAAACAACCTAGCAGACAAAAGCCGACAGGAAAGACACCGGGGAACCCCGAAAGAAGACAGACCTCACGGAAGGACCCGAAGAGGATAAATAAAAGGAGGACTACCGAGGGACCCGGCATCAGTCGTTCAACTGATCAAATCACCTACACCGCCCTGAGGTCGCACTGGAGTAGGGGTACACCTATCCTTACCCGAGGTCGCACTGCACTAGAGATCTTTCTACATCCAAGCTTCGCGAAGCTGCCTGAGCTGAGGAGGCTATCGTTCAAGACTCACCGGAACCAACAGGTGCCTTGGAGACTGCCTTGAGAGAAGGGACAGTGTTTAAAACACCTATTCTCCTCTTATTTTGACAAAGGAAGATGGAGAGGAAATAGGGATAAAGTAAAGATAAATCGTGTGCCAAACTCATTGGTAATGCCAAAATGGTTTAAAAATTTTGAATGTCAACAACATTTTCTTTAAATAATGTATTTCAGGCAATGAAATAAATTGAAAATTTTGTTTGCTGCATGAAACAATCAAATTAAGACAAATGAAGATCACGAACTTTTTAAAAAAGAAGATAAGTGAATTAAGGTGACTCGTGTACGTATGTGTATAGATTCATTATATTTGGTACCGTGCTTAAGCGTATTTTCCGTGGTTCGTATGGCTAAACTTATGTGGGAATAAATGTCGTTTTTTTGCTTGCGGTATTGGAACACGATGCTTCCTTGAAGTTTACTGCAAATAAATTATCTTCTCATGGAACATGTAATTTTGTTGGCTTGCAGTGATGCCAACCTGGAACCTTATAAAATCCCATCTTCAAAGGCAGAAATTACCATTTCGTTCTTAAATTTCCCACACGCCATACTAATTACAAAATTTAAAATTTATAAAACTTGAAAATTGAAACTACTATACGTTACTTACATTTTTTCTATATTTAAGTGAATTATTAGTAAATTCCTAATAAGTATTTTAATCAATTAAAGAGACTATTGAAATTCTTCATGAAAACAAATACATTTTGTTGTCAGAAGGTAGTATTTTCCTCACGCTTTTGTACCATAATATTCTACTGAAAGCAATGAAACTAGACAAACTTAATTATCCAGTTATTCCGTGTGGGACATTTTAGAAATTAGCTTTTTCTCATGTCGAATTTACTTTCTTATGTTCAAGATTGTTTTTAACTCCACAATAGAATTTAAGTTTTTTACAATAAAGAGTAACTTTATTGGACAGTAAAATATGTTGCAAATATTTTCCCCCTTCTTCTATATCCTTTATGGAGACTAGTATTACAATTCGCCTCGGCTGCGAAGCTAATCCGTACGACTAGAATATATTAGGTAAAAACTGGAGAAATGTAGTGGGAAGTCTTCAGGTACATCATACTGTTGGTAAGCCACATTGCATGGGAATTCTTTGTTCTGATTATTTACAAACTGCCCAACATTCATGGCGTTAATACAATCTTCAGTTAGCCAAGATATACACTTTGTAAAGAAAAAATAGCGACACCTCAATTCTCAAGGTATCTTACACAGAAAACCATAGTTGCAGCCGGCTAGAAGAGGAATAGAAGGAAGTTATAAGTGTGATATTTCATTTGCATTATCTGTGACACTTATGGTGTACAACGACGCTTATTAATTATTTATGTATCAGTAATATTCTCACCAGATGGCACCTGAGAACGTCTCGTAAGTTATTGGAGTGAGAATTCTGCATTGTATTCGTGATGTGTAGGCCCAGGTAATTAGCATTTTGTGCTTGTTCTCTGCTTTGTCATTGTTTGAACAGTGTTAAGTGGCAATATTGCTGTTGTGCAGCGTTGTTTTTGTATGAAATTGTTGCTACATGTGGACTGTAAACAAGTATGATGTGTAAGAAATGTGACTTGTCGCCACGTGAACAAGACATAATTCTTGCTTTGCACAGCTAAGTTACATCTCTAAGGGAGATGGTTGGAATACTCAAAATCCACCATTCGACGGCAGAAAGAGTAATCCACAAGCAAAAATAGTATAAGAAATCATCCCTTCGTCAGCAGTAATAGAAAAAAGAATGCATCACCCAGAGCAGATCGCCAAATAAAATCAATAGCACTGCAGAATTAAGGAATGACTTCCCCAAAAATCATTTCTATAATTTGAGATGATCTTGGAACTGCAGCCACTCGTACGACTGTATTATCTTAACTGTATCAAGAGGATATTACGAAGAAAAAACTGCCTGAAAAGTCGAAACTGACAAAAACACAGAAGACTTCAACACGTAGGTTTTTGAGGCGATATGCTACTTGGACTTATGACAACTGGAAGCATGTTGTTTTCTCCGTTGAAGAAAGTTTAGAATAGAAGGAAACGATAGTGGTGTGAAGTTGTGGATACGAATGAACGAGGAACTTGATACGGATTTTGTTTAAGAGATGCAAATATTCAGTTACTGAGTGATGGTATGGGCTTGCTTCACCGCCAAAGACGTCAGAACAATGGATATAAGTAAAAAGTCATTTGATGCACAAGAACGTCTTCAAATTCTGGTACGTAAAATTCTTACAAAGCTAAAGATAACTTTCCTGAAGAAAAATTGGACTACTTCGTTTTCCAGGACGTTAATGCTTCATGTCACCGAGCGAAAATCGTTAAAACGTGATGCAAGAATATGACTATTCAAAGACTCATTTGGCCTCCAAACTCACCTGATATGAATCCAATTGTAAAGTTTGGGTCAATATGAGCAGAAAACTCAATAGACAACTATCTCGGATAGAATGGAACTCACGGAACAGATAATCCGGGAGTGATTCCATGAAATCAAGGTTGTATTTTGCAATAGCCTTGTCACCAAAAGGCCTCGAGGATTCCCTGCACTACCTAAAGCCCATAGTCCACATACGAAATTTATTTTGAAGTATTGTACCTCTTAATGTTCGTACACAATATATCTTAGTCTTAAGAAATTACATTTTTTGTTTTGTGCTATTATTGTTGATCTTTCATACTTTCATGTATAGTTCTTCCCACAGCCGGTTTTGCTGGAAACACACATAACTACTAATATATGCATATAAATTCATTATATGCATATAAACAAACCTGAAACTGCGGCGCAAGTATTAAGAATGAACTGCTGGTTAGGAATATGCATTGTAATATTATCAGCAATTCATGTAAAAACACCTATTGGTTAATGTATATTGTAAAAACCATATCCGAGCAAGTGTCGCTATTTTTTCTTTACAGAGTGTATTCGCTGCTGGATACTGCACAAAATGGTCTCGACTAACACATGATCTAAAGAAAGAAAGAGATTAAAGCAAGAATAATATATATAATGAACACACACAAAATCACAAAATACATTTTATATATTATTAATTAGCAGAAATTGCGTGAGTTTGGTGAGAGGAGGGTGATTACAGAAGGAAGATTTCTTCCAATGCTTTTCCCGGTGGAAGAGTTCCTAGCATCGCTGCTACGTTCCCTCTTTGCACACCCATACTTAATCCTTGTATAAGAAAGGCTGAAGCTCAAGTGTCGCTAGTGTTGAGAGTTATTCGGCGTTCAACTTCTTTAGTAAAGTTTAATCCTTCATGACCCCAGGACCCACAAGTTTCGATGGCGATGGTGATGAAGTGGTATTTGTCAAAGAGGTTGTTATATTTTCGTCTTTTTTCATATTCTCTGCGAGCTGCAACCGTCCCAGCTTTTGTGGAAGAAGTAGGAAGATTAGAGGGGGCTAGAGTATCGGCACAATGAAATTCCACATTAAAGCCTTCCCTCGTTTCCATGGCACCAAAGAGATTCCGTCAGGTCTCTTGCCGTCAGAACGACTACACCCCATTGGCTCTCTCACGGAAGGCGTTCTAGAAGAGATGACGGCTCTCATGATGAGGTCATTAACATCGGAGTGGCGAGAGTATCTGCCAGCACTGTGGAGACATGATAGGCCATGTATAACTTTCTTATCCACTAAACTTCTGCAAGCAAGGCACCGGTGTTGTTCGCAGACATCTGCTCCCAAACGTAACGCACAAGCGATTCGAAAACTTTCGTCGGGAAGATGCAGCCCTAGGGATGGAGATGGAATAGCATGTGTCCAGGCACCTGTTTCAGGGGATGAAGTAGCAAGAAGACGTGCCTTATCCTCAGAATTGGTGGAGGACTGAAGAAGAGAAGAAAATCTGGAGTTTATAAGAGAAGCGTCTTATGAAGATTGTAAACTTCTCTTATCAAGCTCAGGTAGAGCAAGTCCGCCGCACGATGTCCAATGGGAGATACAATCATTATTCTCAGCTTCAGAATCTTGATGAATATCCTGGCGAAGAAGAGAAGTGATCAATGGTCTAGAGCTATGAATGGAAGAAAGGGAAGATGGGGTGGCCAAATCAAGGGTTTGACGAATACCTAGACCTCCGTGATCTACTGGGAGAGATGACTGCAGCCATGAGTTATCCGTAAGAGAGCAGTTGAGAAGAGATTCTAGGCCAAGTTGGATGGAATTATCGTATTGATTCAGATCTGTCTCGGGCCAGGATGGAGAACTACGAAGGAAATATAACAGTCTAGGTATTGCTAATAAGGCCCGTAAGAGATAGACAGCTGAGTGTGCAGAAATCTTAGATAGGCGAGTGAAAAAGAAATCTAATTTGGATATTTTGTCCAGTAACATGATGCGTCGAGTGTCAGTGTTTAGTGTTGCACTTTGAAATAACAAGATTTGACAACTAAAAATTACTTCACGTTTATTCAAGCGTCATTAGCGTACTTTCTGCTCACAGAAAATTTTGTTGGCGTTGATAAAATAAACATATGAAAAATCACATCTATATGGTGGCAATTTTGACGAAAATTCTCTTGAATCCTATTCGAAAAATTAATGTCGAAAAATATCATAAAATGGGATTTTTCCCACGCGTTGGCACCACCGTCGCTTGATAGTTGGATATTTCAAATATTAGGTAGTTCGATTTTTTCATGTCGCTTTTCGAATTCGAATTGAAAGATTCCACTATGAATATAATAAATGTTATATTCTGTCAGATTTTATTTTTTCAAGTGACAAGCGTCTTTAGTAATATAGCAACGAAAATTGTGGGTATTGGCACTATCTACGCTGCATTTAAGGTCATTAATAAGAATTGTTCATGAAACGATAGTTCCGTCTACATTTTAATAATTTCTTTAGGAATACTAGTACTCAAAAACACAAATTGAACAAATAAAAAAATAAATCAATAAATACTACAAAATGCGGTGTTGCATTTAAAATTTTTATTTTTATATTTTGCAAATAGGTCTGTAAGTAACTTGTTGCGTAATATGTATGAGGCCATATATATGCAGGTGCACATCACAGGCATCTATAAATTATATTTTTGAATAGAAAGAAAATTAAGTTGCTGTTGACTTTAAATTTATCGTTCCATTTGAGCACTGAGGCAGGCCCGTATCCACGGGGGGGGAAAGAGGGGGCCGCCCCCCCTAAACTTTGGCTGGCCCCCATAAAATTTCACGGTAGGCTTGCAAATGAACTATAATATGGTGATGAAGTATAATATGATTGGGTCGAGCCCCCCTAACTTCTACCGGCCCCCCCTAAATTTTTGGGCTGGCTACGGGCCTGCACCGAGGGTATATGATACGTGGATCTACAGTTCAATGTGCAATCCGAACCAAGTCTGCTCCGATTGGTAATGGAACTCGGTTCTCGTGCACCGAAGCCACAAAGAAGCTTAGATTTAAATAAAATTTATGCTTCAAAGGAAAATAATAATTCCTGTTTTTAATTACAGAGACATTTTAATTACTACAGAACTGTGGTGACCTGTTCAGGTATCAATTATTTGGACTCGTGAGTTCACATATTGGGGAAAAATTCTTCATTAATTGTTTAAAACAACCAGGGCCGTGACATGTGGGGGCAGGGGGCAAACACCCCCGAGAGAAGCTCCCTACCGTTCGATGGGGGCCTATTTTAAGATAAAATTTTCTTACTCCATATACGATACGAACATGAAATTATAAATGAAGCCAAACAGGTGAGTGCATTACATAAGCAAAACAGCACTCAAAAGGTCAATAAAACAAAAATGAATCGTGGGCTCGTGAAAAAAATGTCTTACTACTAGGTGTCCTAGAAATAATATTTATTCGTATGGCTTTGAGATTTGTCAATATTGTCCCCTTAATTAATTTGTCATGGATTGGTGTAGCTAACGGCCCCGCAGACCTTGCCGTGTGGGAGGGGCCACAGGTTCCGGCGGACCCATAAAGAGTAAGTGAAAGGTGAAAAGAGAGGACCCAAGAATATAAAAACAACTTTTGTAGGAGTCCAAATACGCGGGTTAGTACTTGCCCCCTTCCCCCCTCCCCAGAAAAATCTAAGTTACCGCGCTGAAAGCAACCATCAATATAGGCCTACATTCCGGTACACACTACCTTTAGAACAAAGATTATCAATAGTATTAAAGCTTATTTCTCAAATTAATGAACAATGAAATGTTTGCTTCATGTATTTCTGTTGGAAATAGCAAGTCAAGACTTTTTCTTGCGAAACTTTGACCAAGCTCAAACCACAATTTTGATGGCTAGTATCTCGGATACCTGAGATTACTCGCCGTAATGTTTCATATACCCTCATAAAGAAGATGGAGAGGAAATAGACGATAAAGTAAAGATAAAGCGTCGGCCAAACTTATCTGAACTTTCCGAAATGGTTATGAAAATTTAGAACATTTGTTGCATGTTAACGAAATATTATTAATGATGTATTCCACGCAGTGAAAGAAATTGAAGATTTTGTTGCCGGTTTTAAAATAGAAAAATCAAAACAAATGAATATCACGAACCTTTTTAAAAGTAGATAATTAAGATTATTATTCGTGTGCGATATGCGTATAGATTCATTTTATTTGGTACTGTGCTTAAGTATGTTTTCCATGGTACTACGTATGGCTGACAGTAGTTTTAATCACTTGATTGTTGGATATTTCGATTTTGATTTTTTCCTGTCATTTTTCGAATTTGGATTAAAAAGATTCCGCTGTGTATACGATTATGTTTGTACTTTAGAAAGTATATTAAAAATATAACTTCCAGATTGAATATTTCCTATATATTATTATTGTTTCTGACTTTACACTTTTTCAGTAACAAAGCAAATGATACTATGGCCTTTGACACTGTAGATGAGGAAATAAAGTCTTCCCCTCTACATGTTATTAATGTATCTAAAAATACTAGTATTCATGAACACTAATTGGGCAAACGAAAAATAAATCAATAAACACCGTATGACGTGGAGTTGCATTTAAAATGTTTACTTTTCTGTTTGTATTGAGGCCTGTAAATAACTTTCTGCGTGTTACATATGTGATCATAAATATACAGGCGTATATCAGAGGCATCTATAAATTACATTTCTGAATAGAAATTATAAAATATAATTTAGAAGAAAAGTTATTGGCTTGGAGTTTGTGATCCCTTTTGAACACAGATGCTATATGAAAGGTGAACTTCGAGTTCAGGATGCAATCCAGCAGGGTATGATTGTAAATTCCTGCTGAAAATGCGCAGAAAAACTCAGAAAAGCTGACCGCAGTTGCTCAGGGCGAGTCCACTGATTCTCCACAACGCTCGCCCGCTCACCGCTAATACTGTGCGTACAAAGCTTTGCAAATAAAGTTGCGATATGTCACATTATGCTACCTACAGTCTGGTCATTAGTCCAAAAGACCTATTCCCAAAGTTGAAACAACGTATGCGTGGACATCGGTTTTCCTGTCTGGAAAGTTTTCTGCGGCCTTTACCCGAGTCATTCGACAGCTTCACAAAGGTGGTGTCCTCAATGGAACACAGAAGCTTCACGGACGTTAGAATTTCGTCATTGCCAAGCAAGTAGATTATATTGAAGGCCTGTAAAGAAAGCATCTCCAAATAATAAAAGTTTGTCACAGAAATTAGTGTGAACTATTTATAAAATTATCCTTATATATATATTCTGAGTGATGATACAGTGGCGTTAGCTTCAGACCATCGTTACGAACAACACAAGAAGTTTTCGAATGTTTCGGAAATAATATGTGAGGGAGGTATTTGGTTCAGAAGTGTTAACTGGACTAGAAGTTCACTGGATTTGTTACTTTTAATTCGAGCTACGTCTGCGATGTGGTGATCTACTAGTTTTAGTTTAATTTCCTCTTCAGTGAGTTCAAGAGAGATCTCAATATGAAATCTCTCCTCGACTGATATTCAGTAGGCGTTGAGCTTCTACTGATAAGAGAACAACTCCATACCTATCCAATTTAAGTTGGTTCTCAGTTTGTTTCTTTTTACCGTTTCTACTAATGAAGTGCAACGGAATGCTTTTAACTTGTCCGGCTGTATAGTTGATAACTTTCTTTATAGCAAAAGACCAAAGACCATTAATATTACTCGTTTTAGATTCAGTTCTCTCACCATCCGCATTTTTTTAAATTACAAGATATCGGAGTACAGGAGGAGTCGCGACGATTGTCTTTCTTCTGGTTTCCACGTTCCCTTCAGTAGATTGAGCTTCAGTCTTGCTAAGCCAGATTTTTTTCTAAAGGGTGAACCAGGACTGGACTTAAAGTTTTATTTTAGCCATAAATTGTACTTATTTTTAAAATTGATAAATGAAACTACTAACGGTGGTTCGGGCTGTATTGATGGTACTTCACTTCTATTTCTACGGAAATTCTACATTACTTTACAAACTGGTTTCTTTTCATCATTTATAAATTAGTACTTTGCTACATATTAGTGCAAATGGAAATGAAATTTAAAAAGTTATATTATTAGTTATATAAAGTACAGTCAACGAATTTTAACTTTTTTAAGCTCCAAAGTATTTAAAAGCTAGAAGTGAATCATAATAAATGAAAATAAAGTAACTAGTCATATGGCTCTTACAATTTGGAAGATAAAGTAAAGAAATTGAAATAAATTCCTTCCAGGGAATTTATATTCCAGGAAAGAAACCGGGAATATTCCAATTTTTTATTTTTCTTCCCACTGCCCATCACTAGGCACGACCACACCGAAGAATCAGCGGGGTCAAGGAGAATGAGATAAGCGCCAAACCACCATTCTCTTCGACAAAACACATAGTCGCTTATTATAATAAATATTATTATAAGCTTCACAAAACATATTAAAAACTAATTAACTAAGCGCAACAAATTTAAATCCAAAACAATTAGTTAGTTACATGATGCGGATTTTTATAACATTTTAATTTTTTTATTTTTTTCGATTTTTAAGATTTTAAGTACAAAATATGATCATTGGACACACAAATGCTAAGATAGAATGGTGGACATAAACTACTACATCTGTCAGAGGAAGGTGTTTAGTGTTCTTTGCTTATCAAGTATCTCTCCGACCTACCACGAGTCCCGCGGTGGTACTCGTAACTAAGAGGACAAGTACAAAACACGGAAATGGATAATGTACTTATGAATGGCAAATGAAGCTGCCCTGCACTTCCCGACGATAGCGGTACGCTGCATGAAAGGGAACGGGGGTTCTGTTTGTTGGGGTTTGTTATTCGTCGCAATGTTAGGAAATATCTAGGAGGCAGAATCTGAAATTTCAAATTTGAAACAATGCTTTGCCGGATGATGGGAACAATGATCTTCCCGTTAGCAAGTTGAAGTTTACCACTAGTGTTAGCGCCGCAATATTTTAAAAATTTAGTTAACATCCCTTTCTTGGTGCAAGAAGGCGCCCTAAGATTCCAAATGTACTGAATCCCACTATATGCCAACAATCTTCCCGAGTCAAATCCATGATATGTGAATCCCTTGAAACCAGGGAAGAGTTACAATTTCAGCCCTACTTAACTCACATTAGGACTGAGGTACCATATGCAATATTGGAATCAACCACTCATGCAATCCACCCAATTGGGAGTGGAATAGATTGGCAGGATATTTCCACAATTAAGTCATTTTATGCAGATAATAATAGCGTAGGATTTACTTATACCCACAATATACTTCATTTAACTTAAATATATTAGCCCACTATATTCCACGAGGGATGGATATATGCGACGCTAACGCAAAATTGGGCAACTGAGATGGTGATCGTTGAATATTCCCGGGCTTGTGTCCCTTTGTTTCATTCTTATTCTATGCTACTTAAATGAAATGAAATTAAATTTGTAGATTTACGTTATACGATTATGCCAATTATCTTATAGGAAATAAATGATTAATGGAAATGAATGATTATGAAATAAATGATGGAATGAAAATGTGCAAACAATGAGAGGTCTCGAGGAAATCAATGGACACGATTTTGTCCACTACAAACACAATTGGTCTGGGATCGAACCACGAACCCCTAGGGCCATAGTTGAGAGTTCTACCACTAAACCACTGTGCTACCTTTGTATGATGCTATATCCCCTAAAGTTTAATATATATTAGCAACGTCAACTTCATGCTTCTAACTTAAAAAGGATCAGCACACTGGAACTTTATGAATAAAAATAAAAAAAAAAAATGAATATTATTTAATCTTTCTGTTTCAGGAGCGGAATTATGGAAAACCCTGAAACACATATTCCTTCACTTTTAACGAAGATTTTATATATCGAATTTTACACCTTCGACTTAAGTGAATCCTCACATTGTTCATCTACTTAATAAAAAAAGAGGGAAAAGTTCAATGTTATAGAAGATCCCCTTTTAGAAACATAATTTTCGAAAATAGAGGCACATTGCTTAGTATTTAAGTAAAAGTTATACTGAATTTCATACCTCCGACTTAAGCAAATCCTCACATTTAACACTTGATAAATATAAATAGTTAAATATACCATGTAGATACTATAGGAATGACTACCCTTACTCCCTCATGAGGGAAATTTTTGAAAACGCTGAAATGTGTATTCCTTTATTTTTAATTATTAGTGTTTATTTAGAATTTCACACTTCCAACTCAAGCAAATCATCATGTACAAAATTTTCTGAATTACGAATTGAGGTATGTCCTCCATTTCCCCATTTTAGGAGCATAATTTTCGAAAATAACAAAACATGTTTGACGGATTGCAAACAGAATAACGTAAGAGGTTTTCAGTTATCCAGAGGAAGCCGTAGGGAAAAATGACACAAAAACCCAAATAATCTGATGCCAAGAAATAAGATGGACACGAAACACGATATAGTAGAGAAGAAACGCATGTCAAACCTTCTGATATTTCCTAAATAATCAAAAATTTAGTACAATTATGGAATGTCAATTAAATGTTTTTAATGATGTATTTCATGCAATGAAAGAAATTGAAGATTTTGTTCAACGTCTATAAAGCAATCAAAATGAAAACAAATGAAGATCACGAACTTTTTTTTTAAAGGTAAGGTAATTAAGGTTATTAATGCTGTATATTCATATTTTCATATAGTCAAAAATTTAGCACATACAGGTAAAGTTTAAAGTTTATCTTTTCATGGACAGTAGTTTTAACCACTTTTTTAGATATTTTAAATAATTCGTTTTTTTCCTGTCATTTTTTGAATTCGAATTGAAATATTCCGGTGTATATACAATTAAGTTAGTACTTTAGAAAGTGTATGAGGTATTAAAATTTTATAGTTTTCACATTGAGCTTTTGTCACTTTTTGACTTTACGTTTCTTTGGTGATAAAGCAATTGATAATGTGGCATTCAGTAGTGTCGAAGATGAACTTTTAGTCATTATTTACAGTTGTACCTAGACTGTATTTCCCTCTATATGTTGATAGTTTCGAGTGATATTGGTATAGAACACAAACTAAACGAAAGAAAAAATCAATAAATACTACATTACGTGTGCTTGCTTTTAAAACTTTTACTTTCCTATTTACAAAGGGATCGATAATTATATTTTTGTGTAATACGTATATGATCATAAAAATGTAGGTGCATTTCATAGGCATCTATAAATTATATTTTTGAACAGAAATGATAAAATATAATTTTGAAAAAATAATGGTTTGGACTTATCAACCCTTTTAAGCACCGAGGCTATATGAGAAGTGGACTTGGAGCTCAGTGTGCAATCCAGCAGCATATTATTGTGAGTTTGTGCTGAACCTACGCAGAAAAATGCACAAAACTCGACAGCAGTTGCTCAGGGCGAGACCACTGATTGATTCTACATAACATTCGCAAGTACACAGCTAATGCTGTGCGTACGAAGCCTCGCCAATACAGTTGCGCCAGTACAGTCCCTACAGTCCCGATAGAAGTCCATCAGAACACGACCTGTTCCCAAAGTTGATACAACGTATGCGTGGACGTCTGTTTTCATGTTAGGAAGAGCTTTCTGCAGCCACAACCGAGCCTTTCGACAGTTTCACAAAGGTGGCGTCCTCGATGTAACGCACAAGTTACCCGGACGTTAGAATTTCGTCATTGCCAAGCAAAGGTCTGTAAAGAGAGCCTCTCCAAACAATGAACGTGTAAGCCACAAAAATTAGTGTGAATTATTTATTAACTTACCATTGTATATATTTTGAGTGATGTTGCAGTGGAGTTAGACCACCGTTACGAACACAAGGAATTTTCGAAGGTTTCGGAAACAATAGGCCTATATGAATGGGGTTTTTGGTTCAGAGGTATTAATTGGACTAGAAGTTCACTGGATTTGTTAATTTTAACTTGAGCTACTTCTACGACATGGTAACCTGTTAGTGCAAGTTTAGTTTGCTCTTTAGTGGGTTCAAAGGAGATCTCAACATGAAATCTCTCATCGACTGACATTCAGTAGGCGTTGATATTCTACTGATACGGGAACCATTCCATATCTATCCAAATTAAGTAGTGCACAGTTTGCTTCTCTTTTACCGTTTGTACTAACGAAGTGCAATCGAATGTCTTTAACTTACCCGGCTGTATATTTGGTAACTTTCTTTATAGCAAAAGAGCACAGGCCATTAATACTACTCGCGTTAGATTCAGCACTCTCACCATTAGCATTCTTTTATTCTAATTACAGCATATCGGAGTACAGAAGTCGCAATGCATGTCTTTCGTCTCCTGTTTTCCACATTCTCTTCCGTAGATTGAGCCTCGGTCTTGTTCAAGTCAGATTCTTTTTTACATATAGAGATTGAACCAGGACTCAACTTAAAGTTTTATTTTAGCAATGAATTGTACTTACTTTTAAATTAATAGATGAAAACAGTGTGTGAATGCAGCAACACAACATCGAGATGTACAAGAGGACAAACGCTACTCCCTTAACTACCCCGCACCCACACCGAAGGATCAGAGTGAAGCTAGCATGGTCAAGGAGAATGAGATACACGCCAAACCACCATTCTCCTCGACAGAACACATAGTCCCTGTATTATAATAAATCTTTACAAAACATATTAAAAACTAATTAACTAAGCTTACAAATCCAAAACAACTAGTAAATTAAATGATGCGGATTTTTATAACATTTTAACTTTTATTTATTTTTCGATTTTTAAGATTTTAAATACAAAATATGATCATTGGATACACACAAATCCTAAGATGGAATTGTACACATCTACCTCTGCCAGAGGTCTCTCTCCAACTTCCTATGGGTCTAACAGCGATATTCTCAACTGAGAGGACACGGACAGAACACAAGTAGGATGTACGGATAAATGGTGAATGAGGCTGCCCTATCAACCCACAACTTCCCGATGATGACGGTGAACGGAGGTACTGATTGTTTGGGTTTTTTATTCGTTGTAATGTTAGTAATAACTAGAGAAAGAGATAAAATCTGATATTTCAAATTTTAAACAATGCTTTGTTCAGTAATGGGACCAAAGATCTTCCCCTTCCTGCAGTTTAAGATGTAACTCAGAGATCGATACTCCATGTGTTGCACACACACAATTGGCATCCATACAAACTCCAACTGCAGGTTTATCTAACGGAGTATGGCCCAAATAAGGGAATGCAATTTCCAGAATGGGCTGTGACCAAATGTAATGAAGGTTCCACGTTTCCTCTTAGTGTGTTGTTTAGTGATGAGGCTCTGTTCCATGTGAACAGTGAGATCAATAAACAGAATTACCGTTATTGGTCAAACACTAACCCAACACGGACATATACCTCGAAGGTAATTGCTGCGGGAAAGGTGATGATGTGGTATGGAATATGAAACACGGTATCATCGTGTCGTTTTTATCTATAGAAAATTGAGGACAGATAGTTTGACATACTAGGGAAACATGTTTTTTCACCACTGCTGAACCCAGAGAATGACTTCCCTGGCTTTTAAAACAAGATAGTGTGCCTTCTCACTATGCATTTTGTGTCTGGGAGTGGTTTGAGGCACTTTTCATGGGCCATTGGATTTGTCGTTGGGGCCAATTGAGTGGGCACTCTGCTCTCTCGACCTAACACCCTTAGACTTTTATCTGTGGAACCATCTCAATCTACTTGTTTATCAAGAAACGATCTCTGATCTCTGACATCTCGAGCAACGAATCAGGCACACTTGTGAATCTGTGACGTCGGAAGTGTTATTACGTGTCCGTCATGACTGGGCAAAACAGTCTTGCATTATGTGTTTTGAAGTCATAGAACATATCTTGTAGTCTCCCACATTAAACATTTACTTCACAAAACTTTATTAGTGATTAAAGGCAGATGAAAAATTATTTCAGTTTCGTATTTCTGGTGAAATTCTAGTATTAAATCATGTGTTCCATGCTGTCTTTCCATTTGAAATATTGAACCTGAATTTGAAGTGGCGGATTTCAAGATGCCCCAATGATGTCAAATGGCACTATCTGTTGCGTTCCCACTCGTTACCCAAACGCAAAATTTCATCTTTCCTCAATCCGTTTTAAAAATAAAAGGGTTGTGATGGACTTTTGCCTTACCTTATATATTTCCTAAAGTTTAGTATATATCAGCTAAGTTAACTTCATGCTTCTAGCTTAAGGGGATCAGCATACTGGGCACTATGAATAATGAAAGAGACATTTGGATATTATTTAAATTTCATTATTTCTGCTGTAGGAGCAGAACTATCGAAAACGTTGAAACTTTTACTCTTTTAGTTTTAATGAAGAGTTTATACATCGAATTTTACACCTTCGACTTAAGTGAATCCTCACATTGTTCATTTACTATATAAAAAAAAGAAGGAAAAGTTCCATATTATAGAAGATTCCTTTTACAGGAACATAATTTCGAAAATAGTAAATGGCCTATTCCCAAATATTTAAGTAAGAGCTTCTATACTGAATCTCACACCTCCAGAATCTCAAATATAAACAGTTACATATGCTCTATGCATATTGTAGGAATAATCATCCTCACACCCTGATGAGGGAAATTTTCGAGAATACTGAAACATCTAGATATTCCCTTATTTTTAATTATAGAATCTATAGATATACAGTGGCATTATCCTTACATATCTATCTATCTATCTATCTATCTATCTATCTATCTATCTATCTATCTATCTATCTATCTATCTATCTATCTATCTATCTATCTATCTATCTATCTATCTATCTATCTAATATGGGAACGGTCTTATCCGTCCCCCTTCCCCCAATGTTGAAGACAGATTTGCGCCGATGGAGAGTAGTATGCTTGGCTTATTTTTATAGTCTTATCATAATAACTGCAAATCACAACGTTTTTGGAATTAATCGGGATGTGCATATGTGTAGAATGAATCAACAGTTTCTTGCTTTAGAATAGAACATTTAATTATGACAAGCAGTCAAGCTGTTGTCTCAAGAATTAGATTTGGACATTCTGCAAATCTCTTATTGATGTAAGTTGAAACACAAATGCTGGAACTAAAATTTAACTTTGCAGGCTCCTTTGGCTGCAAAGGTTTTTACAATGTTCCCAAAAGATAGCTCTGAAGCTAACTTATGTTCTATGGATATGATTCTAAGGTTGGTGAGTCGTTGTCCTGTTAGATTTGTGAAGTAATTTTTTATAATTTAATTTTGTTAAAACTCCTTTCCTTACCTTATAGTGAAAATAAATATTTGCCCAGTTTTGCGTCCCCCAATCCGGCGCTCGGGGTACAAGCCTTGTTTGACCCACTTATTTACGACACTGTTGAGAACAAACATGTGAAGGCAGCTATCTCATTCAGTTTCGTCTTGTCTTTCGAGCCCAGCGGTTGAGTGACTGATGGGCAAAATGATTCATTTCGGAAAATCGATTCATTTACTTTGATTCACTAAAATGATTCGATCATATAGTTCGTTCATATGAATTGGTTGTCCGCGCAAGTAAATTGGTTGGGAATAATTCGCTCATTGAATCAATTAGGTTTTCGCGCATCTCTTTTGCGCAAATGATTATTCGATCATATGAATAGAGTGGGAATTATTCGATCATATGAGTCGTTTGGGCTACTGCACTTCTTTTCTGTGCAACTTCATAAATTCCTTGTGACGAAATGCAATCTCGTGTATCATCTTGCCGCATGACACGGACTGCGTTGTATTGGTGTGAGTGGAGTGGCTCGGGAACTCGTAAACTTCAGTGCAATTATGAAGTTTCAATAATATGTTGTTGTTCTACTTCCATTGTTGTTATTTTTGCATTCTGGTTTCATATTAGGGCTTGAGACAAAGACGTTGCAATCTCCACGTTTTTTCTGCCAACTTCAGTTTTTCGAGGAAATATTTTGTTGAAATATAGGGCTACTTCATAAGATTTTCACGGGATACGAGCAGTTATAAAAATTTATTTTCAAGCTCTTGCCTCAGATGCGTGGGGTCCCTGGTTTGATCCACTGCTAAGTTAGTTTGTAAATTACATCATGATGTCCGTGGGTTTTGTTGGGATATTCCCTTTCCTCCCACACCCTCATTCCACCTATTCTTCCATCATCATTTACTTGCCTTAATCATTCGTTTTCCTTAGGCTAATGGACATAAACGTGGAACATTAAACTGCAAGGTTTCTATTTTATTCTATTATATTCTAAACTATGTTCTATTTTATTCTTGACTGGAAAATATACTGATCTTCGAGATAGAGAAAAAGAGGGAGTTGACACATCAACATATATTTAATACTATTGTGATCATTTTAAAAGGTTTAGCTCGAGGAGACTTTGATTAAACGCGAAATGATGTGAAATCTTAAAGTTTTACGTTCCATTATTCTTTCATCGTGTAAACTAAAGGAAACGATAATGTTGAGAATGAATGAAATGGTGAAATGAAGTGAGCGAAAACAAGAGAACCCCGAGAAAACCCAACATATAGTGTTTGTCCACCATAAATCCCATTTGGCGCAAATAGGAGAAAGCCAGGGACAGGGGCGTCATTTCATACTTCGCTTGAGAGAGGCAAGAGCACCACCGAGACTTTCACGTTTTATAGTAGTATAGTAGTACACAATCAATTAAAGTATATGTATTCTTCAAACTCTTGGATTGGGCAATTGCCCCCTCCTGCCCCCCCCCGTAAATGACGCCCCTAGCCAGGGACCCCATCCAAAAGAAGTGAACGCTTTACTACTGAGTCACCACTACTTCAATAAGCAAGAGGTGAACATACATTTGCGAAAATACTGGTAATCCCAGTTGAGCCCAATCTGAGAAATACCCCAGGGGAAACTTCTTAGCCCGGCGGATTTTCTCCTTAGCCACCCCTGGGATCATCAGTGTTTGTCTACATTCCTAAGACAGAACCATTAGTCAGTTAAATTTCAGTTGAGTTGATTTTCAGTTTGACGTCCCGTTCAGCAGCGAGGCTATATGAGGCGTGGACCTACTGATTAACATGGAATCCGAACCACATGAGCTCCCGCCGGGAATCGATCCCGGGTCCCCCACATCTCCTTGTTTACATGGAAGCTCAGAAAACCATTTGTATCTTCATGTCTGTTTTAATAGAAGTAAAGCGAAAAGTAGGTACCACTAAACTTTGTTCCATGTGGACAAGTGTTTCTACTGAAAGATGCAATACATTATCTTCCCAGAAAGATATTTGTACGTCTTTCTATATACACACACACACACACACATATATATATATATATATATATATATATATATATATATATATATATATATATATATATATATATAGAGAGAGAGAGAGAGAGAGAGAGAGAGAGAGAGAGAGGAAGAGGTACAAATATGGAATACCATTTACTTTTTGTTTGACGAAATCAACATATTTGCATAAATTAACACAAAAAACTCTATAAATACTGTGTAACATATCCTTAAACAATATCCAAATTTTGTGCTGCGTAAAGGAATGGGAAATATTTATAAACATCAATTTCCAATAAAGTTGCAAAATTCTTACTTTAGAAAACAGGGTACAAATATGGAATACCTTGAACATTTTCGAACAAACACTTTCAACAAGCAAAATTAGTGAGCTAAAAAAGTTGAAAATTAAACCAAGTTATAGGAACAAAGTAGAAACGAACACCACTGACATATTACGTCATTGTACAGTTCTCTTACATAAGTCACAAACGTAATAACCATGTTCATAACCTGCACAAGCAGTGTGAGCCCACTCAGTGCACATCTGGCACATAACCCATTCTTACCCTTCCTTATCACATGAAAATTTGCCCGAGCAGAAGATGCATTCAGCGTCCTCGCTATAGGGTGTTCCACCTTCACCGATATCAATATCAGAAGACTCGTCTCTCACATTAAATGAACTATCACTATCATTCGCAGTGTCGGACGTTTCACATCTTGCTAGTCTTCATTGTCTCTTGTTTCGTTTGGCACATTGCTTCCTTGCTCCCAGAGACATTTCAATGGACGTTTTATATGGTGATGAAGTCAGAATATTGGCAGTTCCTGATTTTCTTCCCCTGCTTCCCCTTTCCATCCCTAGGTTGGGCACAGGCGATATGTCCCATGGAGTAATCACTGTACCGCTGGTAGATGCTCCTGCTTCATCGGCACAAGAAACACTCCCACTGCTTGGCCCAAATCCTTTCTGCTCAGCTTCACTAACACTGTTCGTTGTTCCACTAGAACTGCAATGAAATCTGCATCTGTGAAAACATTCCGATTTACTGGGTAGAGCCCTGTAATTCGAAAGCCATTCACGGCGATCTCACCAGTCTGGCATTTGAGATAGGCCTTACCAAAGAGTTCAGCAATGTTCATGTTAGTCAGAGGCCTATCATGAAGCCTTAGCCACATCCGCACTTCCTCGCTATAGTAAGACTTCAGTGGATTCATGAACGTTCTGTCCAGTGGCTGCATTTTGTGAGTAGCATGAGGGGGGAGGCACAAAATGCAGACATTATTCTCTCGACCCAAGTTAATGACATCTAAATTTCTGGAGTGGCTATAATGACCATCCAAAATCAAGAGAACAGGTGACTCAGGTGACTTTTTCACTTTGTCGGTGAAGTGGAGGAACCATTGGGTAAAGAGATCATTCTGAATCCACCCTGAGGGATGACAAGCAGCGACAGACCCAGGCGGGGCACCTCTCATCAGCTGATTGTTCATGTTCTTGCGGGGGAAAATGAACATGGTTGGAACGAATATTCCACTAGCACTCATGCAAGTTACGACTGTCACCAGAGAACCTCTCTCAGCAGAACTTAGTGCTGCCACCTGCCGCTTACCCTTCACTGTAAGAACTCGTGGTACTTTGCTCTGCACCACACTCAATCTAGTTTCGTCAACATTAAATATCCTGTCAGCTGGGTATTATTTCTTCTCCATTTCTTCAGTTAGGAGGTCGAAAAATTTGTTGACATTTTCCTTTGTGAACCCGGCGGCCCGTTGGAAAGAAGTTGCTGTTGGCTTTCGAAACGAGCATCTATCCTTATGCCTTTTCAAGATGAGGCGGAGCCATTCTCTACCAGCTCTATCTCCCAGAAATGGATTTGGAATCCCGTTTCTTTTGGCTATCTGAAAGGCCATTGTTTGTAAGTCTTGTCTGGTCAGTCCAAAAAATTTGCTTTCCATTGTTAGAGCATATTGAAGTAGTTGTTCTTCAATTTCTTGCGGAAAAACTGTCTTCCCCCCAAGCTTGGTTTTGGTGGCTTCATTCACTGTCACGTCTGATTTAGCCAGTCGGAAGAGAGTTGCGCGTGGAACATTAAATGTCTTGGCTGCCTTCAAATAGCCCATCTTTTTCTGTCGCACCGATTTTATTGCCTCCTGCATAGCAACCTCATCCCACACTTTTCTAGCAGGTGACAATTTTCTACCTTTCGATGTTGTCGCCATTTCTACAGTTGAAACACAGTTCTAGAATAAGGGTCTAAATATGGAATACCAGGTATTCCATATTCGAGTCACTACTGTCTTGCGAAACAAAAGGTCAAAACACTCACAGTTCAAACAATAGAAAAAACTAGATATGTGGTAATGTCGCTACAAATGTCCTCTTTCCAAACGAACAGAAGTGTATTTGAATAGGCACGTGTATTAGAAATATACGACGAAATGCTCCTTACCTACAAAAAAATTCACTTCACCGGGAAAACAATCAAAAGAAACCGACGCGTTTCTTTCGGCTTTAAATTCAACAATGACTACTTTTGTTAACAAAGGAAGGAAGTACAGTACAAATAATTTACAGTTCACTTTTTCTGTGTAAGTACTGTATTTACATTGAAAATAGTATAGTACTTTGAGTTGATTATGAAACATTAAAAGTGACCTTTTTGGCTAGTGTAATTCAAAGTGAGGAAAATAATTTTATCCAATGCACGTACAGTATCTTAATAAAATGGATAAATGCTCATCAAGCGTATGTTGATATTAACTACGAAACCGTATTACACCTAATTGAGCAACACTGTCAGTATTTCACGACAAGAAGCAAGCAACAAGAAAGTTTATTCTGAAAGTAATCTAACAACGTGGCTTCCTTTCTTCCTAGGAAACAACCCTATTACGCAGAAAGAAAAAAAATCGCATGCATCTATAAAAGCAGGAAGAAAAAAACACGCGTATGGTTTTCATTGTTTTTTCACTCCCCGTGAACTGCAAGCGAATTTGCAGAAGCAACCCTACCAACTCTCACACAAGCAGGCAGTTTGTGATTCTCAATTCATTTCGATCACCTCAAGCAATTCATGAAAAGTACAAATGATTCATTAGAAGAATCGATTCATTTGTGAAGAGAATCATAATTCAT
Organism: Thermobia domestica; assembly: GCF_964235325.1. Taxonomy (NCBI): domain Eukaryota; kingdom Metazoa; phylum Arthropoda; class Insecta; order Zygentoma; family Lepismatidae; genus Thermobia; species Thermobia domestica. The sequence goes on from NW_027655917.1 coordinate 363,585, forward strand.
TTGATTCACGCCATGATTCGTTCATAATGATCGAATCGTTCATGATCGACACAACAGTACTGATAATCTAATGTTCTATGTTCATAAACAAGCAAGCAAATAAAAATGCCATATTTCAAGAGATTTTCTCACTCTTTCGGGTTCCGACCTAACTACATTAGCACCGCCATGTGTTCAAATCATGAACTACTGGAGATCGAGTATTTAGTATTGAAAGATTTACATTATTGCTAATGAAGCCTATCAGAAGTTTTTATTATTATTATTATTATTATTATTATTATTTTCTTGATAATCATGAAAATTTATCCTCAATGCTTTTACATACATATGTAGGCCCTACAATTTTGTTTAATTGAATGAGGTTTATCGATTTATATATGTCATCTTTTGAGGAAATACTTTTCCATTAATTGCTAATGATCTTGTAGAAATTGAGCCATGCACAATGTACAGATTGTTAGTTAAAACAATAGGAAAAAAATCCAAGTACAATTTTAAAGTATATTGTTTCAGATTTAAAATAATACTTCTGTTTCCGTAGTAATTATTACTATGAACAATTTTCTTTTAAAAAATAAATGTTGAACCGTTGAAATCATTGGTCAAGAGAGTCCTGTTTTTATACAATTTTCTGCTGTCAGGACATTTTAATGAGGTATTTTACTAGCATAAATTTTGTTTATACGGTGTTAGTAGTTTCTTTTTATTAAATTTTGGTTAAATTTTATTACTTTTTCTTAACAATGTTGACTATTCGATGAAATTATAATTGCTGATTGCCAACTTATAATTAGGTATCTAAATATTGTAATGCACAATTGCATTCAAAAAAGAAGAAGAAGAAAAGGGAAGACTACCTATATCGCCATATTTTAAAAGACTATATTCTCATAACTATTGAAGGGATAGTTCTGTTTTCATTTGAAATACGTAGCAAAGAAAGTTTTATTTTCCCAATAAATTTCTCTTATGTATTAGAGTGCAAGAACTGTATGCATAATTAATTTTTTTTTTCGAACAACCCTTTACTTTTTTTTGGCTTACGTTTAGAGTTGCCCCTCCAGTCTGAAGGTGCCCTTGGACTTTGCAACATATAAAAAACAGTGCTTAAAGTATTAAAAATTATTATATTTCACTTAACTTCAGTACTCCGTGGGCTTCACAACAATTTAAAAGATTTTCTTCATTATTTTTGCGCATCCGTTACACCTGTTCGCCATATTTTACAACTACCATGCTGCTGAAACCTTCCGCGAATCCTTACACCTATCCGGCAAATAGTACTAACTTCCACATATCTTTCCTCGTATTAAACATAAGTCTCCGGCCAACATTACATTCCTAAACATCAAATAAAAACTTCAAATTATAATTTCTTACCTCATTTCTCCTGTAAATTTTCCTAATTTTTATAAAAAGCGGAGGGGTAACTCAAAACTTAACCCCCCCCCCCTTTTTTTTTTTTTTTTACAAAGTAATGTTTATGCCTTAATTATATGTATGTTATTATGCTTAGAAAGTTTTGATGTGGAATAATGAAAATTCTTTTCTATTAGCTACATTGTTACTGTTTGCTTTTCTCTTCAGTTATAAGATAATTTCAATGTAAAAAATGATGTTAACAATAATATTTTGTTCAATGTTAATTAATTGCTATTAATTTTCTACAATTATTAACAGGTTAATTGTGATATAGATTCATTACAAATTCAAAATTATGTAGCTACATTATTATATACGAGGTTCGTGCAAATGAAATGTCCGATTCGATAACTGGTGGGAAACTCACCTCCACAATATAACACGGAGGTGAACTAAAGTCAAGCGTCACAAATAAAGTAATACAGTCAGGAGATAATGTGTAGTTCAACAGGATCGTATGGAAGTGCAACATGAACAACACACAATTCCGAGTATTTTTTTTTTTCATCACGCAATCAAACTGAGACATTCCATATAGGGCACAGCAAAATTATTAACGTTTCATTTGGAATATGAACGGCAAACGAACGCGCTATCTGCTGTTACTTTGTTAACTTTCGTTCTGGTGACACATAAGTGCAAAATCTGTCCAAAAAACATATTCCAACATAATGTTCGCATATACTCCTCAGGAACAGGGTGTAAACAGAAAATCGTACCAATGCAGACAAGTTAGAGATACCATCGTCACTGTCACTTGTCGGCTTCGTGCAATCAGTAAGTGCACATGAGTTGACAGAGACCAAAAATGACCGCCGTCTGAAGGTGTGAAGTTCTCTGAACATAAAAAATAATAATGAAAGGTTTTGCATACTACTTAAGATGAAAAATGAATCTGCTATCAGAAACGGTCAAACGGTTCGATCGTGATCAACATTCAGAACGGTTCCTTAAGCATCTCCTCTCAGAGTTGCTAATGGTGTGGTGGCCTATGGTGAAAGTGGTTCATAAGAGTGATCATATTTTTTCTCAGACGAAGTAAAACCATCAATGCAGTTCGTTACAGTTCCGAATTCCGTGCAATGCCCCGCAAACTTGTTTGCAGTAATCCAGTAATTGTCAACACACATTGTATCTGATGTATGACTACAATTCTCATCCATATGGTGGGCAAATGATGTTGTAAGGCCACCATAAATTGAAATATCAAACCCTTCCTCACGCACAGTATTCCTTTTATATTTCTCTCACTAACCACCTTTTCCGTCATCTCTTTCACTTTTTGGCAGAGAATACTTTACCTGACGATCGGGAAGTGCAATATACGGTTCAGAATTTTTTCGCATTGTAGTCTCCAAAATGTTTTCCACGGAATCGTAGGTTGACCGATTACAATTGTATGGTAGAAAACGACTACTCTTTTCTTTAAAAAGGTATTATAGTTTCCGATTTCTTGGGCACCTTATGAGGACAATTCATTCGCATCAACGCAATACAAGAGTATAAGCAATTGACTCATTATTATCCAGGACATACTAGTACAGATGGAAGCAAAGAAAGGTGAAATTTAGGAAGATGAACACACTGACATGAAAAACTTAACGGCGAGATAAATAAAGTAATATAAAATATTGCGTAGTCGATGGAAGTGACGGAAAGTCCAATAGTGTGCTGCTAGAGATCTCTCACACTTTGCACACGAAGCAAGTCGTTGCACAGCAGCGTAAGCATAACACTGAATGTCCCAACTCGAAACACGTGAAATGAAAGAGGTGAGACAATATGTGTCCATTAAAGTGCATTGTTGTGGTGTTACTCACAACAACGTGACCCGAAGACAACATTTGGGTTGCTTCACACGGGAAAGATTATCGGGAAACTGAAACAAGAACGAAGCGTGACGAGTGTGGCCTAGGAGACGAGTGTGGTGTTGGTATAGTCTACAGAATTGCTTCACATGCATGAGGTGAATTCCAAACTACAGGCAATGTTATGTAGATCTAAGGTGGTGGTCGATCTTGATCAACTATAGCAGAACTACCGTTACACTGTGAAACAGGCAAGAAGAGATCGATGTCAAACTTGGGGTGCAATTTAAAACACATCAAAGAAGACTGCAATTCACACAATCTCACTCTTTACAGTGTCACATCGACTTTATAGAGATAGCAACTTCCTTGCTGGCCATTACGTTATATTCCAATGACATACACACATAGGTTGTACCGTTTGCGGTGGCGCTAGGAACATGGAGACTGAAACGAAGAGGAGTAGGGCCGCCTTATCTTTTTTACCTTCAGAACCTTCAAAGAAGATTCAATTTGAGTAGTGATTCTGAAAGAGTAGTGATTCTGAACGTACATTAATTTACGAGAGATACTAACAAGCAATGTACACCTTGTCTCAAAAAGGTTGAGCGCATTCTTTATTGGTGTTTTGAGGCAAAAATTTTCTAAGTCCAGCTTCGGGTATCTTCGGAAAAAAGTAAACCAGGTTCGAACCTCCAAGCTAGCCTTTGCAATCGGGAAAAAGTTTGCAGATGTGTTTTTTTTTTCTTTTAAATATAATAAGACTTGTTACCAAGTGTAGAAAAAAAATGCAACATTGATTGAAATACTTAATGATACAATATTTCAAAACCTTGTATTAATTCGAAACCACATTCCTCCTCGACCACATTCCCGAAACCACCTCGAAACCACATTCTTGTTTGTCATTTAGCTCTCCATACGTAATTGAACATTTAGATACGTTAAAGAATCTTTCCATATGTAAAAGAATGCTCAAAGTTAAGACATAGAACATAATTATCGCCTGAGTACTAAAATAAAAGTCAAAGTAGAACAAAAACAGCGTTTGTACTGGATATGATAGTCATAATTATCTTGAGAAACGTTACACATGTTTCGCTAGAAGCATGTTCCCGTAAGTCCTTGTGTTAGCTCACTGGTAAGGTGTCTGATTTCAAATCTTAAGGTTACGAGTTCGATCCCCATCTGGATCAGTGATTTTTTTATGAAATTGTATTTTCCGCAATGCATGAAAAATTATATAAAATAATTACATTAAAATACCTCAGTTGTATATATATCACATAATCATTGCAGAACATAGTAATTAATATCTTTAAAATATAACATCTGAGATAGGTAGGTGTTCACAGTAGGTCGGTATTATATATGAGAATTTTAAATACAAGTTAAGAAAATCGTTCAATAGCAATAAATAAATTATGTAGTGTATTTATTTGCAGCTATTTGTCACACAGATGTAACATCTCAATATTCTCATTACAGCATGTTTTTACATTCGTGAAATACAGTATATTCCTACGGATATAGAAAGTGTATAAACAGAGTATCCAAAGTCGGATCCTGCTTCAAGACACATAATTTTTCCCGATCCCCTTAACGTCAAGGGAAGAAACACAAATTCTCTTTAGAACGGAATGTCGTTACTTAGAGTCTCATTCGAATACGTTGAATATGCTTTTCTATATATTCATCTCTCTCTCTCTCTCTCTCGCTTTGTTTATGTGTGTGTGTGTGTTGCAGAATATCCCAAGTTGAATACACCATTTGCAAAGTATATGAGCATGATTGTCATCGAATACCAGAAATTAAAAATCGTGTTTGGATTGCGTGTTCATGTTAGCTCACTGGTAGAGTACGGGCTTGGTAATGAAGAGGTCTTGAGTTCAAAGCCTGCAGCGATTTATCGTTTTTTTTTGTTAGTAGAATTGCACTGAAATCGGATACAAGGAGTGGTTTACTTCTAGAAATATTTTCAGAAGCGTTTAGGTAGCCCTGAAAAGGGCTGTTTTCGGGAGTTAAGGCGGGGACATTAATATTGTGTCCAAGACCCTTCTGAATTTATTACACGCTCCATTCTTCTGGGCATGGAATCTATTAAATGGGTGACAAATCTATCTCCTTCCCCTACCTCCAGCCATGGTCCGGAAACAAGATGCCACAGGTCATCCTGAGTTCTTGGTGGATCTGTCTCAGGCCAACTGTCCCTTAGAGTACGCTTCACTTCTGCCCACATATTTTCTATGGGATTGAGGTCTGCTCCACGAGGCGGCCAGTCAATTAAATCAATCTCAGGCTGCCCTGCGAACCATTCCTGAACCACACGGGAAGTATGTATTGGCGACTGGTCTTGCTGGAACTGAATTACACCATTAGGCTGAAATACTCGTACAGATGGCACCATGATATTACTCATAATGTCTAAGTACTGAGCACTGTCCAGATGTCCTTCAATTCTGTGAAGCTGTCCTGCTCCGCGACTGGAAATCCATCCCCAACATGAAATAGATACATGGCCACTGCGATTGCAAGCAGCCACATATCCAGGGTCATATCGGGTGCCTCTCGGACGATACACAAAACGGCGTCCCTCATTTGATGTTGTGAATATGGATTCATCTGAGAAAACTACGTTTTCCCAATTGCGACCCACATTCGCCTGTGCAAACGCGAGACGGTAAATTTTGTGGTCGTCTGAGAGTTTCTCCTTCACGGCAGCAACACAGCCACGTAACCCAGCATGACGAAGCCTTCGCAGAGCTGTATGCTTACTACCAGGAAAGAGAGAAGCTTCCCTTAGCTGTCTAGACGTCCTTAGTGGGTCTAACCGGGCTTCGTTTACTAATCTCGCATCTTCGGCTTCGGTTGACACATGCGGACGACCAGGAGATCGTAAATTACCAGTCTGACCTGTAGCACCATATTTCCGAATCCATCGCCTTCCTGTAGAGGCTGAGACACCTACTCGCCTGCTAGCTGCAGTTGCAGAATAGCCTTCCAACTCCCATAAAGCAATTACTGCTGTACGTCTATCCATAGTTACCAATGTTCTGAGCTGTGAGCAGGAAGCAATAGGTAAAAGCTAGTACCTGACGTGTGATTGGTTACTTGCACGACACGCCTATTGTGGGGAACGACTTGGTCAACGACTCGCAAAAGAAATCTGAAAATGGTCCGCCGTAATAATAATATTAAAAACAGTTTTTATAAAGGAATATTAATACATACGAAAAGCTGTTTAAAGAATAAATTGTTATACTGACTTTATACGTATAAAAACATATACCATATACCAAACAGATTGAGCGATACGATGATAGCTGTTTTGAGACGAACACTTTCGAAGTCCAACTTCGAGTATCTTCGGAAAACAGTAAACTAAAGCTGCTGGTTCGAACCTCCAAGCCAACCTTAGCAATCGGGAAAAAAATGTAGAGATATGTTTTTCCTTCTGTTAAATATAGATAATCATGCCTGTTGTTCTGTATGGTTGTGAAACATGGTCGCTTACTCTGAGAGAAGAACATAGACTGAAAGTATTTGAGAACAGGATCCTGAGAAGAATATTCGGACCCAAGAGGAACGAGAATGGGGAATGGCGGAAGCTTCATAACGAGGAACTACATAGTTTATACGGTTTACCCAACATTGTTAGGGTCGTCAAGTCTAGGAGGCTTAGGTGGGCAGGTCATGTAGCTAGAATGGAAGAAAGTAGAAACGCTTTCAAAGTCTTGACTGGTAGACCCATAGGAAAACGACCATTAGGAAGACCTAGGCGCAGATGGGAGGACAATATTAAGATGGATCTCGCAGAGATAGGAATACAAAGTAGAAACTGGATGCAATTAGCTAAGGATAGAAGTCAGTGGAGAGCTTTTGTGAACGCGGCACTGAACCTCCGGGTTCCATAGGCCATAGAGTTAGTTTAGTTTTTAAATATATAAGACATGTTGAAATGGTATTAAGTGTAGAAAAAAAGAACATTGATTGAAATACTTAATGATACAATATTTCGAAACTATGTATTCACACTCTTGTTTCGTCATTGTGATTTCCATACGGAAAAGAGCATTTACGTATGAGCTCAGTTATATTTCAGAAGCAGATTCCGAAAAGCGGTAATGTTAGCTCAGTGGTACACCCCGAGCGTTTAAATCGTGAGTTCGATACCCGTTCAGGTGAGATTCTTTTATGATATTCTACTTTCCTCAATGCATGAAAATTATGTAAAATAGTTACATTACAATTCATCAGTTATATATATATATATATATATATATATATATATATATATATATATATATATATATATATTCATATCATTTCACGACATAATTAATACTGATCTTTAAAATATAACATCTGAGGTATTGACAGAACGTCGGTATGTTATATGTGAATATTAAATACAAATTAAGAAAATCGTGTAATAGCAATAAATAAGTTATGTAATGTATTTATTTGCAGCTATTTTCATACGCAGGTAACTTCTCAATATTCGCATTACAGCATTTAGGTAGAGCATATCGAAAATCGGATCGTGGTTCAAGACAAAAAACTAGCTAGCCCCAAACTGTCATGTAAGAAATTCACGAATCGCAAAAGTAAGGTGAAGAGATTGAGAGCGGTAATACCTTAATCGCTCTCTCTCAACACTCTCATATCTGTATTTATACATATAAAAGTGTACGTATGTATGTTCCAACATAACTCATGTATGCCTAGAGCAGGGTTTCTCAACCTAGGAGTCGCGGCCCCTTGGGAGTCGCGAAGATAAGCGGAAGAGATAAATATAGTTAGAATCTAATACCGGAAATTATTTTTAAATATTATTTTGAATTTTGTTCTGATAGGCATACTTTTATGTTTATACATAGGCCTACTGTAAAGCACAATAAAAAATAAGTCTACTGAACATTTTCAAAGGGTGCAGAGTTGTTTAAAAATGAATTTAAATGAAAGGGGTATGATATGAAACTAATGAGAATTGTATATAGAAATGCTAGAAAAATACACAAGGAACAAAACCTGCACATTGAAATACAATTAAAATTGTAACCTAGTGAGATACCTAAGCATGGTGTAATTTCACTAGTACAGCAATGCCCGGTTCAATCTTCGTGACGAACATTATCAAGCCATTTTCAACTGATAAGCGATTTCTTGTCTTTGTTTTAATGTTTACCATGAAATAAAACACACACGCCGACTTTCGCACAGGTACAAAATAGCAAATGGAATAATTACTTTTAAAGCAGCAGATACCAGACCAGGATACTCTTTTCTCCTCATCAGGCAGAACTTGTCTAAGTCTTCGTTACAGAAAACCAGTTGCAAAAACTTGTCGCATGATCATTCGATTATTTGGTTAAGAAGTTGTGGGCTTAGATCAGATACGTTAATGACCTCTTCAATGAAGGAGTTTAACATCCATCTTGAACCAACACCTTCGTCGTTGGGAATATAGATATTACAGTTACTGAATCCACTGTCAGTGCCGGGCGCCGAAAAAAGGAGGCACAAATTTTGGAGGAAGTGTGTTACTCATGTTCGGAAGGTGCATGTGCACATGTATAAAATAGAAGGAAAAAGTAATAAAATGTGCTCAAAATCAAGGAAATTCTGGGTTTACTTTTGAAAATTGTATTGAGCTTCGTGCCAACCATGGTGGCGCTTCGCAGTTAGTCTGTCGACCTCACTCATATGTACACTGAGAAAAAAAAAATGTAGGTGGCATACTTAAAAACGTAGGTTACATTCGTAATTCCTGTAGTTTCTGGACTTAACGTACAACCGTATATAACATCCTGCAGCAAACGTATAGCTGAAAAAGTATGTATTATACGTACTGTCTGCACAAGTGCAATGACGTCATTCGTGTGACGTTATCTGCAGTAACAAGTATATACGGAGGTAATATCTAGCTTTGTGACGTCAGGGTCGTATGTAGCATGTGGGTTAATAATGACGACATACACTGACTATCAGGACGGAGCATGATTTCAAGAAGTATGCAATATACGTTCTGTGCGTATGTTTCTTGCGTTCAACCCCGAGACAGCATCTATATTGTACTTGTGCCCCATACGTACGACTAGATACAGTATACGTATTGTACGTATGTATTATACAGATTTTCCTTATGTCGCACACAGCTTGTCCAGATACAGCATACAGAATATCCGTATGCACCATACAGAGTGCATATATGTAGCTTACAGACGGTCTGCATGCAGCATATAGATTATACGTATGTCGCGTATGTCGCGGCCATATGTAATGTATAGATTGGATGTATATAGCTAATAGGTTGTCCATATGAAATATACAGATTTTACCTGTATCGAATACGTATTGCCTTCTTGTAATGTATGGATCGGACATATGCAGGATCTAGAGTGTACGTATAGTGCACCATTATTAAAGTGCTGCAACATACTGCAAAGTGCATGATACATTCTTACTGTAATGTTGTCAAATATTGTTTTACTCTGTATGAAAACAAAAATAGCTTAAAATATGGTTGATCTCCTTTGTGCCAATAATAATAAAATTAACAATACTACACTTTTCAAATCTTAGTTTGGAGCAGTGAAACTGTCCAAAGAAATGTATTTACCTGCAGGGTGTCCTATAAGTTTGGGCTTCCTGCTAATTCGTTGGAAAGCTACTGCAAAGTCAAGTGTTGAAAAGTGACACAAGCGTTAATTTTAAAATTATGGGCACAAAGAAGGGGCGGATCCAGGACGGACTTCTGGGGGGGGGGCGGTCGGCGGTAATACTGCTACTTTTAAGAGCTCCAAACTTGTTATGGATGGGTTTATTTATATATAAAATAAGAAAGTTTCCTCTTGTGGGGGGGGGGCGATCGCCCCCCTCTGGATCCGCCCCTGGCACAAAGGAGGTTAACCATATATTAAACTATTTTCGTTTCCATACAGAGTAAATCAATATGTGATATATTACTGTAAGAATTTATCATATGGTTTGCAGTTAGTTAGTTGCAGCACCTCAATAATAATGCAAAATGCACAGCCTTATACAATCCTATATTCAAACTCAAACAAGATTTACGTACAATCATTTATTAAGCTGTTATCATCCATTGCTTGTACGATATAAAGATTATTTTACCTCATTCTTTTCCTTAATAGTATCTTCTACTAAAGTGCAGTTGTTACCACAAGAGGCCTGAATAGAATTTTCCAGAAATAACTTCTCTGTACATTTTAATTAACAGGTATTTTTTTTTTAAATGTCGCAATAATTAAAAGTGTGGTGTCAGCCGGAAACGCATTCGCTTACAATATTATTCCTACTCAGTACTCGCCATTAAAAATGAAACACCAAGAAGGAGACTGGGTAGATGCGCCAAAGTTCCCAGGCCGATACCTAATAGTAAGTGCAGAATACTCTTAAACGTTCGCTGTATTCGCTGTGTGACAACGTGGTGACAGCGGAGGCGTTGTGCAGCCATCGACTAAACATATTTATTCTTCCCTGCTATAGACATTCTGCAAATTTGGACTTTCCTGGATGCATCCTTCTTAGTGTAACATTTTAAGGGAAGAGCAATTTAACAGTCTCATACATTGCTTAAAGAAAGAGCAATGATTCTCAGAATTACTCGGAAGATATATATACACAATAATTTAAAACGGTTATTTCAAACTTTGCAATTCAAAGCACGAAAAGAACTATAGATAAAGGAACACTGATTTTAGCCAAATAGTAATTAGTAAACTCAATCACACTCAGTACCATTAGTTGCTTGGTGTTATCCGTAAGTCAGAGATCACGGTATCTCATTTCGTGTGGATTTTTGCATTTGTTTAACGCTAAAAATGTATTTTATCGCTAATTGAACCCAGTACCATATATATACCGACAGGACGTACCTTAGTCACAAGGTGACATGAGTGAAACACTAAACTATTCGATTGACACCTGCGGCCTTGTCAACACTAGAGAAAGTTACAAAGTGATTAAGTAAATACGGAACATAGTTCATACAAAGTATAGCGATGTATGAAGTCTCCGTTTCATACGACTTGGATAAAGAATACATCTGAAATAGCAACAAAGAAATATATAATGATTTCTCTGGATAATTTGGATTAGTCCAGAATTCGAACACACACACGCTGGTAAGTCCAACAATTTTTTTTTTTTTTTTTTTAACTTCGTTCTTCGGATTCCCAATAAAGTTGACTACTGAAAAGCTGAGTTATAGATTCTGTATTAAAACAACAGCTTCGCTAGACATGTTCAGTATACACATTGTCTTACATACAGAACAATACATTAGTTATTAATGCATGTCTGAAATAATAGTGCTTCGTATAGAATTTTACTTCATCCAATCGCAATAGCACAAAGATAAAAAATATTGCTAGGGATAATGTTCTTATTACAGAGAAAAAGAATTAAAATGACTTAACATTAACAATCATTTTCTTTAAACAGAGATAATATTTTATTATAATTTATGGAAGAAAGAAATAATTTGTAGTACAGTATCTTTATTAGGGTTATATATTCGTACAAAATAATGTAAGTACAACTGAGTCTGTCTTCAGAAAGGGCGTACTTTTAGCCACAACCTACACTGCTTCTTTTGACTGTCTTTCAAGCAGAATCCTGGTTTGATGCACGAAATACCTGCAACAAAAATCAGAAAATATTTAAAATGTTATATTCAGTGTGCTTAATTTGGTTGTACTTAACAATACAAAGTATCTTAACATTTTTGAGATTAAATGGACAAAATATGTTCGGTCAGGTATGGACTTTTGGGTTGCACGTAGAAAAACTATGAAGTGTTTATTGATGCTGAACAACAACTCAAAATGTATTACCATTCAAAAGTAAGTGGGTACCTCAATGGTGTTCGGGCTACCATAGGGTACCTAATGTCTGTATTTTTTTAGATATATGAAAATATATGTCTCTAAAATGTAAGGAACTGACATCTGTTTACCGAAAACCTCAACTCGGTAAGCCTTATGGATATCGAGATATGGGAAAATAAAGAGCGACACTACAGAACTGTGGAGTTTGCGTACTAGATGGTGCAGTTTCGGAAACGTAATTACGAGGGCTTACAACAACCTCAAAAGTAGTTTCAATTAAATACACTACACACACGCCCTGATGGGGGTTTTCGGGTACCATGATATTCCCAGAACTCTCATTTCTAAATATTCTAAAATATGTCTTAATAACGTTTTAAAGAACGTTAGAGGTGTGTGTTTACCGAAACCGCAAGTCGGTACGCCTAACAGTTACCGAAATATGGTGAAATAAAAAGCGACACCATAGGTACGTGGAGCTTGCATATTAGACAGTACAATTTAGAAAATTAATTAAAATATGACTATCAAGATATTGTCAAATAAAGGGAGGATCCATATAGTTATGGGGTTTTCGTGTTAGGTGGTAAAATTTCCGAAACCGGTCATGTAAAGTTAATAAGCATCAGTAGCAATTTCATCTTAAAATAATTAGGTATTTCCATGGAGTTTAAGAACATCATGGGGTCTACCAAGATTAAATTTTAAAAGTTTTGTAAAATATATTTTGACATTTGTAAAGAGTATTAGAAATATGTATTTACCTAAAAGTTCCAGCTAGTACATCTAGCAGCTAGAGAGACACCATACAATAAAAGCGTATTAGATCTTGAAATTTCAGAAAACAATTATTGATCCTAACAAAAGTTAAATAAGATGGTACTTATATGGGTTAAGTGAGAACCTCAGACTCGTCAGTACAATTTCGATCGAAAGATTAATTCAGCTCTAAATTTTCTTTGGACAATTCCAAGCGTTCATCGGGCTCTGAAATAAAGTGAACATTTTTTGTCAATATCTAATATAGCAAGCGAGATATAAGGAATTATGTATTTTATGACGTCGTAAAAATAGAGACCCACATGGATTTGTACTTTTGAGTATTTGCTGTAAGAAGAAGAAATTTCAGAAAACAACCGTATATACCTTAATAGACAATTAAATGGGCGGGGGCACAGTGGCTTAGTGGTAGAGTGCTTACCTCTGGTGTATTGGGTTCTTGGTTCGATCCACGGCCAAGTCAGTTTGTAGTGAACATCGTATTCGTGGGTTTTCTCGGGGTACTCTCTTTCCTCCCACCTTTGCATTCCATCAATTCTGTCAACAACATTCACTTGCTTTAATCATAATCTCCCTGAGACTAAAATGCATAATCGTGGGTCGCTACACTGAAATATTTCCTTTTATTTAATTTTAAAATTAAATAGGGAGTTAAGTATGATCGTATTTCTATGGGTTAAGTGAATACTCCAATAGTTTCTGCAAAAAAAAAAAAAAAAAAAAAAAAAAAAGATTAGTTAAATACCCTACCACTAAGCTACTGTGTCCCCGCCCACTGAATTGTCTATTAAGGTATATACAGTAGTTTTCTGAATTTTTTTCTTATAGGAAAGACCCAAAAGTACAAATCCATAAAGATCTCTATTTTCACGTCATAAAATATATAATTCCTTATATCTTATTTACTATCTTAGATATTGACAGCGAATTTTCATTCTTTTGCACAGCTCGATGAACCCTTGGAATTGCCTGAAGAAAACCTAGGACTGAACTAATCTTTCGATCGAAATTGTACTGAGGTACTGATTTAACCCATAGAAGTACCATCTTATTTAATTTTGTTGCGACCAATAATTGTTTCCGAAATTTCAAGCTTTTATTTCACAGTGTTTCTCCAGATGTTAGATGTACTAGCTGGAAGTTTTGGGTAAATACATATTTCAAATACTGTTTACAAATGTCAGATTATATTTTCAAAAGCTTTTAAAATTTAATTTTGGTAGACTCCATGATGTTCTAACACCCCATGAAGATATCTAATTACTTTAAGATGAAATTGCTACTGGTGTTTATTAACTTTCCATGGCCGATTTCGGAAATTTTAGCATCTAACACGAAAACCCCTTAACTGTGTTGGTCCTTCCTTTATTTGACAACATCTTGATAGCCGTTAGTCATATTTTAATTCAATTTCCGAATTGTAGCGTCAAGTATGCAAGCCCCACATACCTATAGTTTATCCCCCCCCTAAAAAAATCAGTTCTTTACATTTTAGAGACATGTATTTCCATATATCTAAAATGCAGAAACTAGGTACCGCATTGGAACCCCATTGGAGTACTCACTTACTTTTGCATAGCAAGGTAAAAACGCCAGTGGTTCTCACTTTAAGTTTGAAAACATACTATTTTGTCTCTTCTCTGAGCATCGTGAATCTGTCGGAGCTGTACCATAGTTGGAAAGACTCACTGATCCTTCCTATAGTGACCATGTAGTCAGAATTCAAAAAGGAGCAGCCCTTGAAGGAAAAACAATATTTTAAAATCCTTGCACCAGTAGTCGTCACCTTAAAATCAAAATGTTCCAGTAGTAGTCAGGATTTTCTACCAGTGTTCATCACTCAAATAACTTGACAATTTATTCAAAAACGCACTGTGTATCAGTTTAGGGTTGAGAATACAATATAAAGTAGTAAGCTTAATAACTTTGCATCACTTTTAGCACTCAAGAAAGAAAATAAAAACGTTTTTACATACTTTTTAAAGCAATTTCAGATAGAAAAATGTTAACTGAATTCAAAAGTTAACTGTATATCACTTCCACGTTAAGAGTACAATATTAAATACTATGTTTAATAACTATACGTCACTTTAAACTCTCGAGAATGAACATAAACAATTGTACATACATTTTAAAAACAATCTGAGAAACAAAATAAGTTAACTGAATTCAAAATTTAATTATACATCACCTTAAGCTTAAGAATACACTATAAAATGCTGAGATTAATAAAAAATGAAATCTTTAAGTTTAACGTCCCACGGTTATGCCGGTTAGGATAAGGAGACGGTGATAATGAGAAATGAGTGAAATGGTGGAATGAACAAAGTGGGAGGAAACGGGAGAACCCCGAGAAAACCCACGAGCAAGGTGTTTGTCCACCACAAAGTCCACACGGCGCGAGTTGGGATCGAACCAGGGACCCCAAGCACCGGAGGTGAACGCTCTACCACTGAGCCACCGCCCCCCCTGAGATTAATAACAATGCATTACTGAAGAATGAAAACAAAAATGTTTTAGCTACCTATATTGTATTTACATGTTATTTCTCATTAACATTTTTTTTTGATAACTCATGATCAAGTCTAGGGATGCGCAAGAGAAAAGATTTGAGGTTGTCTCCTCTCGAAAAGGTGCCGCGAAAGTTGTCTCGTCTCGAAAACTGGATCCGTTTCTATTGGAAAAGCTCTATCTTGTCTCGAATTTCGTAACAAAAATTGTCTCGTCTTGTCTCGTGCGCATCCCTAATCAGGTCCATAGCCAAAAACTTCATTTCGGAGGGTGCTCGATAGGGCTTTGGGATATCCGAATTTAGATATAGATAATCGATGTCGACAAACTATCGAAACTTGTTCGAAATATCGAAAAATACAGCAATATCGAAATATAAACAATATCAAAAATCGAAAATATAGAAATATGAAAGAGATCAAAAATATGGATATATCGAACAAAAATGGATATATGATCTTGGAATACGATTTGGTGGAATAATGAGGGAGAAAAATAATCATTGATTAAATATTCAATTAAAAAAAAATAAGAGCCTGACGCTCAAATACTTATCTATCCGGCACCCATCTTGATCCCCATAAAATATCATGAAGTGCTTCATTGATTCTAAACCCAATAATAGTAATTTAACAATAAACACAATATATAATTTACTACGCACCTTGAAATGTAGAAATTAATGATTGTAATCCCCAGCTTTCCAATAGACCTTTGATTTCTCCAAATGAAGATTCGGATATCTTGTTTCTTCTCAAGCAATAATGGGTTACAATAATCAGTTGCAGTCCAAAGCCAAGTCACTAAGTTAAGCATAAAAATAAAAGAATTCATTAGTTAGATGCATACAAAATCCTACGCATGTAAATCCGAATCTACTTGTATTAAATTGTAAATTTAAACAAACTAAATTATACTACAGTTATAGTGACATCAAACATACATTAAATAAGGTATACAGGGTGTCTCAAAAGTCCCCTGACATAGGGTAACTCTGTTATTATCAGAGTTACAACAGAATGTAGGAGGGAAAAGCATATCCAATTATGATGTTTTCAATCTAAAGTGAAGGAATTTTTAAAATCGGATGACCCGTTTGCGCTGTACACTCTCTATGCGCCCAATGTGAAATGAAAATGCAACGTTGCCATTTACCTGGACCCACAACAGAAGTGAGTGAAGTTACTGTCTTTTACGCTAACATGTCGATGGCCAGCCCCCGTTTCAAACAGTAACTTCATTCACTTATGTCGTGGGTCCAGGTAAATGACAACGTTGCATTTTCATTTAAAATTGGGTGCATAAAGAGTATACAGCACATTCATCTTGTCCGATTTTTTAAAAAAGTGTTCACTTTAGATTGAAAACGTCATATTTCGAGATGTTTTTCCTCTTACATTTTGTCGTAACTCTGATAATAACAGAGTTACCCTATGTCAGGGAACGTTTGAGACATCCTGTATACATCATAAGAGGTTCCTTTCTTAATTCTACACGGATGTGGTTTCATTGAATGTGAGGTGGGTGATACACATTAGGCCTTTTGGGAGTACGTCACACGGACGACAGTAATTTTGTGTTCAAAATTTTTATGAACTGGTGGGATATGTGATACATATGACCACGGGCTAGAATTTTCTCAGTATGTCAAATATGCAATCAGATTTCATGCAGCTTAATTTGGTGAAAAGCTATTGCCAATTGAACGTTACATTTACCTCTTTCTTGCAGATGTTGAACCATGCCGTTAGCACGTGAGGAATGGATCGAAATAATCAAACTGTGGGGCGGGAGGAGTATATGTGCAGTGGTTGCCGATTGCAGAGTCATCCACAATGTGACTCTGTGTCACATGTTTCAGTGTCACAGTAATTAACTAAATTTGAGAAGACGGGCACATTCGTGAACATACATCGTAGCGGTTCAAACTCGCGGGACCTTGTTCCTTCCCCATTTTGAACCGGTACATGAAAATGCCATTTACTCCATGTTTGCCTGCGCCGATTTTGAAAATTCCTTCACTAATCGATTTCTCCCGTTGAGTACTACAAGAACCAGTTAAAATCTCGCGGGCCCTTTATTCTTCCCCATTTTGAACCGGTACATGAAAGTGCGATTTTTTTTCATGCTTGCCTGCGCCGATTTTGAAAATTCCTTCACTAGTCGATTTCTCTCGACGAGTACTACAAGAATCAGTTAAAATCTCGCGGTCCTTTTTTCTTCCCATTTTGAACCGGTACCTGAAAATGTGATTTTCTTCATGTTTGCCTGCGCCGATTTTGAAAATTCTTTCAGTAATCTATTTCTGTCTTCGAGTACTACAAGAATCAGTTAAAATCTCGCGGACCCTTTTTTCTTCCCCATTTTGAACCGGTACATGAAAATGCGATTTTCTTCATGCTTGCCTGCGCCGATTTTGAACATTCCTTCACTAATCGATTTCTCTCGTCGAGTACTACAAGAATCAGTTAAAATCTCGCGGTCCTTTTTTCTTCCCATTTTGAACCGGTACATGAAAATGCAATTTTCTTCATGCTTGCCTGCGCCGATTTTGAAAATTCCTTCACTAGTCGATTTCTCTCGACGAGTACTACAAGAATCAGTTAAAATCTCGCGGGCCCTTTTTTCTTCCCATTTTGAACCGGTACCTGAAAATGCGATTTTCTTCATGTTTGCCTGTGCCGATTTTGAAAATTCTTTCAGTAATCTATTTCTGTCGTCGAGTACTACAAGAATCAGTTAAAATCTCGCGGGCTTTTTTTTCTTCCCCATTTTGAACCGGTACATGAAAGTGGGATTTTTTTTCATGCTTGCCTGCGCCGATTTTGAACATTCCTTCACTAATCGATTTCTCTCGTCGAGTACTACAAGAATCAGTTAAAATCTCGCGGTCCTTTTTTCTTCTCATTTTGAACCGGTACCTGAAAATGCGATTTTCTTCATGTTTGCCTGTGCCGATTTTGAAAATTCTTTCAGTAATCTATTTCTGTCGTCGAGTACTACAAGAATCAGTTAAAATCTCGCGGGCCCTTTTTTCTTCCCCAAGCCAATATTTTTTTTTATATTTTGAATATATTCAAGTATGGAACAAAAGTATTATATAATTCCCTTAGTAGGCTTCTCAACTTAATATTTTTCAACTTAAATTTTATTTATTTTAATTATTTATTTTCTTGTGACTCAATATTTAATTGCAATCGTTCATTGGGGAGAAGGGTGGCCATTCTCAAATATATAAATATAGTATTCTTAAAATTTATGTGTTCTCGTACTATTAGTTTCTTCCACTAGACCTGGAAATTGCAAAATTAATACCTGGAAAACCTGCAAAATTCAGGGAAATTGAGTTCCATATTTATGCATGAACACTGCTATTTACAATTTTTTTTTTTCGAATAGGGAGAACTGTACGAAAGGGTGGTTTGAGAATAGTATAACAGTAGGTTTCTGGGAGTGTTGTTCGAAATGAAATCTTTAAGTTTTACGTCCCACTATTATGCTGGCTAGGCTCAAGATGACGGGGTGTTGTTCGGTGGGGGTCAATGTTGCCAATTTTAGGTAAAGTCGCTAAATAAGGGGAATTCGACCTCAACGATAGCGCAGGGTGACCATAAAATTTTCAGTTAAAAACGGGACAGGTTCTTGCAACACTAGACTTTTAGATCTACCTTTGTTCTTATCAGTGCCTTGATATCAGAGTTCCCCCTCTCTCTCTTCGTTACAGAGCGGGTACTTATGAAAAAGGAAAGACACGTTGAAGTTTGTTTAACACACAACCAACTGCTAAAACCTCTGCTGCCTTTCGAGCAGTACTGCGAACTATAGAGTATGTTTAATATAGGGATTTTCGGTTCAATTTTTGCCGCTTTGTTATTATTAATACTTTTAAAAGGAGTAAAGGTACTGGGTTTGTTATTTACTTCTTTCATTTACATAAAACGGGACGAATACTACTTTTTTCCATCTACTGACGGGACGGCCGCGACACGCCCCTAAAACGGGACTGTCCCGGTCAAAACGGGACGTATGGTCGCCCTACGATAACGACAAAAAAAAATTCCGATTGGAGACTTTTTTGGGTGATTTTTAAATAACGATTTGCCTACTTACACATTTAGCGACTTTTTGCTGCAAACAAAATGTTCATCTGTAGAGAAGCATTATTAGTTCAAAACAGTTTTTACGTTCTTTTTTTCTGTTTGTTTGTTTTAATCAGCGCAAGTGATGAAGAGTTTGGAAATACAGCGTACTCACTACTCCACAATCCTGCATTGTTATGTTACCCTTGCCCTCTAACGAAGAATAACTACAAACTTGATGTCCTTTAGTTCGCAGAGTTTCCGTTGAGAGACACACGTAATACATCATTACCGATAGCAACAAGATTAGCTATAGATGCGTGAAAAAAGGCGAAGAAGGTGTTTGTTATATTTGTCCTCTGGGGTCTTTTAATTATTCTGCACTTTTTCTTTTACAAAAAATTGCTTAACGTAAGTACTGTAGTGTTAATTATTTCGGAACTATTTTGACCACAACATGAACAAAAGTACCCGAAACAACCTGAAATGATCCCTGAATAAAAGGATTGGTTGCGCCCTGTTTACAAAGATGTGAATAGAACCAGCGGCGCAAATTTGCCTTCAACATTGGGGGGGAGGGGGGGTAAGACCGTTACCATACTTTTTTTGGCGATGTCCAAAATACTTATGAAGTTGAAAAACAATGTTGTGGAGGATCAGAGTTGTCTTTAGCGTTAGGAGGCTGCAGATTTGAGGCTTATTCTGGGGGACATCTCACGTTCCTTTGTAGCAATCGGACAAAAATCATCAAATTTCTCCCAAAAAACACATTTCAAATCGGATTATTTGGGAGAAGTCCCCCTCAGTTCCAAGATTGGAGGGGACATGTATCCGTCATCCCCCCCCCCGGGATTTGCGCCAGTGAGTAGAACGTATTGTTTAGTTTACATCTACAACTTTTACAATGCTTATAGACAATGAATTTCTCGATTATTTCTTATAGCAACTTTTCACCCAAAATTGGAGTCGTCACCTCTCGTTTCGCAAACTTATTGCCAACATTTTAGAAACTGGTTGCGGGGAGAGCTACAATGGATGATTCAAGTTATTTCGTCGCTTCCGCTGTGAACCTAAGTACAAGATTCCAAAAGTCACATTTTTTTGGTTCCAAACAATATGTCTGCTGGGTGAAAGCATAGACTGGAATGTGTTGCCTTTCCTACCTTATCTTTAATCCCATAGTAGCTCCTTTCCCAAAGTTAAAAAAATGCAATTCTTCCTTTCTTAATAGTACTTATGACCCAAAGTATTACGTAAGCATTGTATGTTACTTATGTAGCTCACAGAGCCGCAGCTATGGGCGAGCAAGCAAAGCACGTGTCCCGGGCGCGTGGTTGGAGGGGCACCTAAAAGAGAGGTTATATATTAGTACTTTTCCTGGCGGTATTTAATACTTTCCATCAGAGTGCGAAATCATGAAATCAAAGTGAGAGGAAAAAATGAAATGAAATCTTTGAGTTTTACGTCCCACGGTTATGCCGGTTAGGCTAAAGGAGACGGTGATTATGAGAAATGAATGAAATGGTGAAATGAAGTAAGTGGGAGGAAATGGGAGAACCCCGAGAAAACCGACGCACACGGTGTTTGTCCACCACAAGGTTCACTTGGCGGGGCTAGGATCGAATCCGGGACCCCAAGCACCAGAGGTGAACGCTCTACCACTGAGCCACCGCGGCCCCCGGCCGGGAATCGAACTCGGGTGTCCCACGCCAAAGGCGTGTTCATTAACCACTTAGCCACGAGGGAGCTCATCTGTGAGGCAGTGTAAACCCCCCAAAAAAGAAAGAAAATAAACGCACACTGGATGTTTGCGCAACTGAGGATCAAAACATTCTCAATCTAGTATGAGAAATAGTAAACGTCAATCAATGTGTGCTTTTGCTTATTCATTACTTCGTTAATACTTAATTCCTTCTAGAAATAGTGAAACAATACTATGAAGAAACACTAATTAAACTAATAACAATTACGTTGTATTTCTTACCATACCGTTTTTACCACCCATAGAATTTCAATCTAGCACTATACTGCATTAGTCACGCCGTAACGAAAGCTGAAATTCAAAGACCTGGCACTCGTTAACTGTTGAAGCTGTGTTGTAGCTACCTGTATATCACGCGGCCTGCGTTGGTACTCCTCAACATAAATACGTCACAGCCCAAAGCCAGGAAACATCACAAACAGAAGACAGGGGCACAAGCAGTGCCTGACACTTCACGAACTCAAACCCACCAAGACTCAACTCAACATGACCTTCAATTACGTTCTAGAAACCAAACCAGTGCTAAGGCACAAACTCACCAACTTCGTATATGAAAACACAAGAAAAAAATCTAACGTTTTGGTTCCAAAGTGATGACATAACAATAATACTAAAAAGGTTTTAATTTTCAGTAACCCAAACATTAATTAACTAGGGAACATAACAAAGCAAAAATAAATAAATAAAAATAAATTAAATTAAAAAATAAAAACCTGACAAGTAAGCTCTCCCTGACTACTTTTTTTTTTTAAATTTCAGTGAGGCTGTAAAATATGTCAATATCTTCGTTATATATATATATATATATATATATATATATATATATATATATATATATATATATATATACTTCATTGTAAACAAGTTCTTTAAACAAAAGAAAGCTCTGAGAGCGCTTACCTCTGACGCGGTAGGTCCCTGGTTCGATTCCTGCTCCCGACAAATAGGCTTTTGGTGAACACTGTAGTTGTGGTTATTCTTAAGACTTTCCAGTTTCCTTACATTTTCTTGATTCCACCATTATCATGTATCTCATCGTCACCTTCTCTCTTACATTGATGTACAATCATGGGGCGTTAAACTAAAAGAAAAAAAAATCTTGCAAATATCCTAGTAAAAATGAGTTTTCTAAACTACACTAGTGGCCCCGCGTAGCGTATTCGCTAACGCTCTCGCCTTCGGTGCGAACGGTCCCGGGTTCGATCCCGGTGGGGGAACTCGGTCGAAAAAGTATCAAAAGATTTTAAGTCCAGCCATCCTGAATGAGGTTTCCTTGGCTTTTCCTCATTCACAGCAGGCAAATGCCGGAGTGGTACCTAACATATAGGTCCCAGGCCGTTTTCTTCCTTCCCAAATCCAAAAATGAAAATGAAATCTTTGAGTTTTACGTCCCACGGTTATGCCGGTTAGGCTAAAGGAGACGGTGATGATGAGTAATGTATGAAATGGTGGAATGAAGAAAGTGGGAGGAAACGGGAGAACCCCGAGAAAACCCACGCACACGGTGTTTGTCCACCACAAAGTTCACTTGGCGGGAGCTGGGATCGAACCCGGGACCCCAAGCACCAGAGGTGAACGCTCTACCACTGAGCCACCGCGGCCCCATTTTTCCCCAATCCATTCTTCCCTTCCTTTCCCCGGATAGTGTGATCACCGAGGGAAGTCATCCCTCATATGCGACGGGCTAACAAGGCCATTGATGCCGAAAGCCCAGAAATCTAAATCCTAAATCTTCACTACACAAGGGAATTTTCGCGCTGAAAACGGTTTATTAGCAATTATGTTAAGCAGCCCTGTAGTAAAACTGCTCCAAGTAATAAATCGTCACATATAAAACGGAATGAATAAACACATAACATTCATTTTGCTACCTTGAAATGTAAAATGTTTCAAAACATTAATATTCAAAGATTTCTCAAAATTCAGATTCACCCATTCCATTGTCCTCAATCATTAACGAGTTTTACAATAGTAAGAATTGTATTCATAAACTACATTACTTACTTAGTACTATATTAAAGCAAGTTACACTAAAAGAATATATAATTAATGGAATATTTAACTAAAGTAATAGTTAACTAGTGTACTTACCCAAGCATTTGTTTCCTTCCTATCTTCTTTTCCGTTTGTAAACAACCTCGTTTCGCAAGCAAAAGACGGTAGTTCAATGACGTCAGCCATGGCGAAAGAAAGAGGTGTCTATAGGCGGCCTGGATCTCACACACAGATGGACGTATTTAACATATAGCTGAAGTATTTAACATACGTATACGTATGTAAAATACGGAAGATTGTTAGATGTCAGCCATCCTGCAGCGACATGATGTAATATCTAAGCGGGTAAAAGGCAGTACCTATGTAGTATATGGATAAAGTACGCTCCGTACAGATTTCCTTAGTAAACATAACGAATCCTTGTATTTGTACAATATACCGCTGTCCGGATAATGGATTTTTCTCAGTGTACGGAGACATCGTCATATACTCTCGCCCCGGGCGCTGATTTTCCATGCCACGGCTCTGTTCACTATAAACAAGAAATGGATTTTACTGTTATAGAAATAGGTATGTTAAAAATCCCATACAAGCTTATTATAAAACACAAATTATAAAAGGGTCGCTGGCAAGAGGATGTGATAAAAGGGGATCGTGATAGGAATTAGATTGAGAACCACTGGCCTAGAGTAATTTTAACCACATTTCTTATAGTCTGAAAAAGAGTGCTGTTGTGTTACCTATGATCGATATTAGTGTGGAATTCATAGTTTTCGGGGTCGCTTACAGAAATAGTGTGACTTTCGATTTCGCTTAATTCCGATTAGCTCTCATTAGTTGGAATGGGCACGAGCGACTTTTCTTTGAAACTCGATTCGACTCGAAACAGACATCTTTGAGGTCTACTCTAGGACTCGGCGCGAAAAATTTCCTCCAACTCGACTCGGATTAGAGTCGAGTCGAACCAAAACGAGCCAAATCCTGTGTGTAGTCCTACCGAGACAATACATAGACAATATAATTATTCTATTATAAATTATACTACTATTACTACAAATAATAATAATAATAATAATAACTCGGTAGTCTTGAAGTCTACAAAACAAAGACATCGTTCATTACTCTAAGCTGTAAGCGTCGGTGGACTACAGATGGTCAACTATTGACCTCTCGCCAAAAATTGGTGGTCCCGCAGTGACGATCAGCTGTGGCACCAGTTCCATTTTGAAAACTTTACTACCATTGGCAGAGACGCGATGAAACGCCAACGAACCACAAAATTACTCTCCCAAAATATGTTAAATTGCCTATATCTGTGATTTGTTTATACTTAGGTGAGTCAAAAAAACACTAAACAAATACCCCGGGGTGGACGCGAACTATCAATATTACGATTACTAGGCACGTGTTCTTCTGACTTCCCCACGGAAACGATCATAAAAAGCTTCCTTGTTGAAGGATAAATCATTGAGGTCTTAATTTAGCCAATCAGACAAACCCCTACATCTCGAGTTCTAGGAGGTGGTACCGTGAACCATTTGAGATTTATTGCTTTCTGGTGGGGTACTATCTATGTGCAAAATTTGAGCATAATAGCCGACATACATCTTCGGTGTCTCTTCTCTTTAATACAATTTTAACCAGAGATGGTGTGGGTCAATGAAAATTTGATCCACGACCCACCATGACCTAGTATCACCCAACACCCAAATGACCCATTGACCCACTCTGACCCATCATCCATCGTGATCCACTCTGACCTACCACCAACTATGAACTACTCTGAACCATTGTGACCAACTCCGACCGATCAAAACCCATCGCCATCAACTCTGACCCATGATCCACGTCCTTCTCTCCATTGACTAAAGAGGTTACACTTGTAATAAAACAAGACTATGAAATTATCACTTATCGGAGTTTGAATTTCTACCGTCAATGGCTCATTGCACCTCTCTATTACAATATTGGTGGATTTGACCTTTAAGATATACCATGGTAAAGTGTTTCTCATCTTCCGAATTAAAATGAATTTAAATTTATCATATATAATTATTTCTTTGTTGCCTTACATACACATTTCAGTAGAAAATAGGATGAAATTTAAAAGTCTCAAATCAAGGAAAAGTAGACGAACGTAAAAAAGAAAGAAAAACTAATTTTCTATATAATTAAGCATGCCGTACTAATTGAAAATGCCCATGTAATTAAGTTCAGAATACCAATTTTATGGCCATTTTCTCTCAACTTTATGGCATGATTGTCTTATGTTTTGCACGCTCCATATATTAAACACCAGCTTCTGAAATTATTAATAGAAAGCAGTGGGTATAAAATTCGAAGAACTGTAGTTTTCATTACTCAATTCCTTTCTCAACTAATATCAAACGTTTTCGATTATTTTTACAAATCAACCTACTACCAATTTCCAATATATAGAAAATCACCCCCACCCCCGCTCATAAAAAAATAAAAAAATGTCAGGGCATATGCTGTTTATTTTTAATAAAGAGTTATATGCTGAATTTCAGCTCTTAGTTCAACGACTTGTGAGATACTCAATTTTTCGCAAAAATTCGGACTTCTACTCCCCCCCTAAGGATATGTATTATAATTGTTAGGTTTGTTTATTTTTGGTACCTTCAGTGAAGCAAAGTATTACTTTAATTAACTTCTCAAATCTACTAGAGTTTACAGATGAATTATACCATTTTCTTTTCACTGCCAACCTTTAATTGACTTACACCAATACACTCAATTAAACAGGAGCCTTTCTGAATCCCAAAAACTATAACAATAACTATGATCCCACTTGGCGTTACCATAAGCCACTAAAATATCAAAAGCCACTCTTGGCTCATCAACCTACCATAACAGTGTCCACTCTCGGCTCTTCGACCTTATTATCAACAGCCACGCTTGGCTCATAAACCCTAAAATATCAATTGCCACACTGGCTCTAACTTTCCTTGACATAAAAAAGACTTCAGCCACTTATATGGCTCCATTTCTACATCAACACGATTACACATTATTTATTTCTACATAGTAACATCCTTCATTTGTTGTTTCTATTTTCCAACACTTTGTCCGATTATTCAAAATCAACACCATGTCTGGCTAACTAATATAACCCAATACTCTCCCGTGTATTGCCAAAAAACAAATTGTCAAAAGCACAGTCTCATCCCAATATTCTCCCGGGGATTACCGAAATAAAACAGCAAAAGAATTCAAGGTCTACATAACTACAACAAAAGATGATCTCTAATTCACGGCTAAACAAACGCACTTTTGCTCTCGTCGTTCCCAATAACTACATATTTCTCCGCCCTTTCATCCCTAACTTAAAAATGAAACTTTATTCGAATATGCTTAATTAGTGAATTTATTACAATTAAATACCACTCACTACATGCTACAGCTACAACTACGTAGCAAAAAATAAC
Source organism: Thermobia domestica (assembly GCF_964235325.1). NCBI lineage: Eukaryota > Metazoa > Arthropoda > Insecta > Zygentoma > Lepismatidae > Thermobia > Thermobia domestica. The sequence goes on from NW_027655917.1 coordinate 390,249, forward strand.
AAATGTGAAACATGTTCTGAATTATTTTTAGATTTCTAACGCTAATATTAAACATATTACAATAGTAAAAGAGGATTGTTCATGAAATAGTATATTTGCTCTTGATTTTAAACTCTTTTCATAAGGAAAAAATTAAGATATTATTCAAGTTTTAAACTTCGCACGCTGCAAATATGTTGCCCTCTAGGCAATGGGACTAATGTGAAATGTGGACTAATGTGGACTAATGGGAAATGAGGCACTGTTAGCGGCGCTGAAAACTTACGATTCGATCGATTCTAATATCGGTTGACGTCGATATTTTTATGTCGCTACGTAACCATCCTGGGTGCTAATGGGAGCTTAATTGGACTTGAATTGAAAGTAGAACTATTCATCTAAGCGACCACGAAACTATGGATTCGATACTAATTTCGACCCGTTTCTAGCATTTTTGATATGTATCCCGACAGTACTCTTTTCCAGACTGTAAGAAATATAGTTAAAATTGCTCTAGATATATCAGAATTATGTTGAAACACACACATACATCCACTATTATATTCTGTATAAATAGAGAGTGAGCGAGCGAGCTTGAAAGAGCGACTCAAGGCATCACTACTTCCACATTGTAAAAGCATATATCAGGAATGGACATAGGCGGAACTAGAAAGAGTCCAGGGGGTGCCCGCTCCCCCTAGAAGCAAAGCTGGCCCTCCCCAGAATTTGTATACTGGATGAAAATAATGTTATTAATTTACCTCAATTTACGCATAACAATTTTAATGATGCTTGCATTCGACATGTTTAATAGTGTCTATATTCGTCCGCCTATCGACTTTTTTTTTTTTAATATGGGTCTATGGTCTTGTGCCTAAATGTAATAAAATACCTGGAGTAATGTGATAGTGGGCAGTATAGTGACTTCTCGACTAGAGCTGTATGCGACTTTTTTTATTTGATAGCTTCATGAATGTAAATTATTTTTGTATTCTTTCAAGTAATTCACTTATTGACGTAGTAATATTTTTTTGTTTATATATATGTGATAAATCAGTCTTATTGTTATTATTTTATTTATAGCATAGCCTACTGTAGTAATGTTTGAACAGTTACGATTCTCAGAGCCCCCGCCAAGTGAACCTTGTGGTGGACAAACACCGTGCTCGTGGGTTTTCTCGGGGTTCTCCCGTTTCCTCCCACTTTCTTCATTCCACCATTTCATTCATTATTCATCATCACCGTCTCCTTTAGCCTAACCGGCATAACCGTGGGACGTAAAACTCAAAGATTTCATTTCATTTCATTTTCTTTTCGAGCTTTCTGATTTCAAGTATTAGAAATTTGAAACCTTAAATAGATCAAAACATTTAGAAATTATTGAAACAAACAGATTAAAAGATAATGAAAAATGTTAAGTGATGAAATAAGAACATATTTATATCGGGTACTTAGAACATATTTATAAGCATTTAGCGTCAAGTTTTACACGACAAGTTAGACACGTTCAATTAACCAAATGGTTTGGTACAATAAATAATATGGTTATATACATATTTGAATATAGGTCTTTAACTCTTCATTTACACGATCAAATGTTTCGTAAGATAATAATATAGTTGAAGGTTGAGTAAAAGGTTTCCAAAATCCTTTTCCAGAGAAATAATTCTCAAACTTTTACCATGGAGAGCACTCTCACATAATTATATTGATATTACGTGTGTATTTTCTGCTAGGTTTAACATACACTCCTGTCAACGCTCCAGCCACCATGTAAGAGAATCCAGTGAGATGTCGAAGCCCAACATTATGGTTCTGTCTACTAGTTGGATAGGACACCGTTCGAGTAAAAGCAGATGATATTACCAGTGACGAGTCCACACATTCAAATCACCGATTGGTGAGATATAGTCCTTCGGGACTTCATGAGCGGAAATTTAATTTTAAGATATACCATGAGTGCCTCGTAGATTTATTTACTTTCTAATAGGTTTAACAAAAACCCTGGTTGCTATGTAATTTTTAAGCAAAATGTTAGCACAAGAATGTGCTACGTTATATGAAGGATTGAGTGGGCCGTATAGAACGACCATCTCAACTCGCGACCGAAACTAATATAATTTTATTTTTCTGGTGTGTTTACAGATATCTTGGTTGATATACATATTCAATGCCATTACATGTGTAGATTTTTTTAAACTTCGCTTTCTGCGTTATCATAAAAGAGATGGTCAACTTTGGCTATCAACCCTTCATGTTGGAAGGCATGAAGGAATGATTATTACCTGCCTGTGTAGAATTGAGAAATTTATTTTCCAGCGGTGTTTTAGTTTACTTAAAAAGATTTTAAATTCACGCTCTGGCTTAGTTGGCAACGGCCCGGGCTCCATATTGGGGACATTTTCAATTATTATTTTACCATCTTTCTATTCAGGGTTTCAACTACTTCATGTTAATTGGGTATCTGGGGAATCACAGTGCTAGGGGCCCCAGAACTTGGTATGCTGACTGTATCACTACGGTTTGTACCTAAGTGCAGAAAATGTGAAATTTAGCCACAAACCACTTGAGGGACATTGGGATATCCCAAATGGGGAACCGACACCTTTATCCTATCTAGTCCTATGATTTAAAAGTTCCAAAGTTTGTCACCGCAGAAACATTACTTTTCTATATTGTTCTAACTGTGCTAGCCAGGGGTTAATCTTATTACCTTTCTCAACAATCATCTCTACAATACACTCACGGCCACGCATAGCATAAATGCTAATGCCCTTGCCTTTGTCTGATTCCCGGCGAGACCACTCGGTCGAAAAAGTGTACAAGCTTTTTCAGACTAGCTATCCAGAGTGAGGTATTCCTGTGATTTCCTCATTCATTCCAAGCAAATGCCTGGAAGGTTCCTAACAGTCCCAGACGCTTCCTTCCTTCCCCTTTCCTTTCCACTTCCCAGGGATGTGTGATCGTCGCGGGACATCATCCTCTGTATATTTAACTGACTAACATGGCCATAGAGGCCGAAAACCCAGAAATATATTTTCTAATTTACATTAAAGTTATCTCCTTTTGATCTATACATTGTTATTGACGCGTACAAGTTTTTTCCACACTAGGGATGAGTCTATCTCTTCTTAGATTATGGTACTCTACATCATGGGTTCATTGGGAAGTTTAACACTGTGAGACTTGCTAAAATCATCCATTAATTTGGTTTATTGTTGCAGCAATTACTATTACTATAATTGTACAGTACATTCGATTCAATACATTCAATTCAGTCGATCCATGTCCAGTTAGAGCTAGGAGGAGTGTTCTGATTTTAGTAGAATACTAAATATATTCAATTACAATTTTAAGGTACAATTTGATTAGCCTTATCAGAAGTACTAATAATATACGATTATAAGTGTGATCCACATTTAATTAGGAGTTCTGAACAAGTTCAATCCGAAGTTCCATAGCGCGTAAGTCATGAGCTTAATTTTTTAACTAAACGCTCAACTGGAAATTTAGCATGCAATATGTAGAAAATATCATTTGATAACCGATGATTATCTGATAGAAAAGTTGGCAAACTTTTGCCTATTCTAGCCTTAATTCGTATGCTAATGGATTTAATGTTTTCGTCCTGTACTCAAAGAGGGAATTTAAAGTAAACAAATGTTTCATTCTACAAAGCTATCTCACCAACAGTTGCAGAAACATGAAACATTCAGCAAGGTTGATAATTATGAAAATAATGTTTAGTAATGCAAAATAACGTTGATTTTCACTCGTATGTCGAGCCTCTCTAACTGGATGTGCAGATTCGAAAACCCGGAATCTCATCGTCGTAGAAACAGAAGGTTACCATTGGATCTTTGCTGTAAGAAGGTAATCCAGTTAAGTTTATTATTACTCACATATGTAAGATCCAGCTTTCACAATTCTTTCATCTCTTTCTTGGCTTATCCATAGATCTTTTTTCCGTAGTTATTTAGATTGAAACTCTAAATCCTTAGACTCCCCTTTCATTTAATTGCCGCACTCCGAACGTAAACTTTTACGTATAGTGTTGAGTAGGATGTCATGATGATGTAGAGTAGGATTCATAAAGTTTGGTATTATTAACTTTGTCCATTTCTGGCTTTCTTAAATCATTGTTTTCTCAATGAATTTGACATCAGTGACGTACGTAAGGGAGGTTTCAAGTCTTAATCCACCGTTTGAACAAGATGAAAAATAAACACATACTATATTAAGTTCTAGAACTGTATACAAATATCAACCTTGTCCTGAAAATAAGTGATTGAGCCATTGAACCCCTACGTAATGAAATTCTCGGTACGCCACTGTTTGGTATTATTTAGCTCTGTACATTCACACGTTTGTATCTTTTGGTTTTAGCTTCTTCAAATTTCTAATTTCTAGATCCCTTAGTACTTGTTTATTTTTGGAAGCAGCTTTTCCATCCACTCTACATGCAGAGCTTAATGCATTTTGCCATGCAGTTCCTCCAGGTGTAGCAGCGAAAATAAAAAGTTGCATTGAGAATAATTCTACAGAGTGTTTGTCAAATCAAGCCGGATTAGAAAGCACCGTCGAGTCTAAACGGAAAGTGATATCAGCAAGAAATAAGTTGTAGAAAATGTTTAATAAACTTTAAAGTTTGAGGACGATGTATATCTGTTCAACGTAAGTGTGCCAACTAGCAATAAAAGTTTAATTTAAAAATTAGTAGTTCTTTTAATTGTTTACATAATTTCTGTTAAACCTTTTGGCTTGCAGAGCAGTGCTTGTTTAGAATTTGGAATTCCACTGTCAGCAATTCGTCTCCAACACGCATCAGTTTTCCTCCATAAAATCCTTTTCCTGTTTGGCTCTGCGAATAATTGTGTCAATACACTTGTCTTAATTTCAGAATTTCAAAAGAAAGTCTGATAATATAGGATGGCAAAATGCGGAATAGTCAACTGAAAATATGCGGGAGGTGATCTTAAACTGTCAACTATAAAATAAACATTTGTAGTATAATCACACTAATATTCAATCAGCGCACAAAAAGAAAGGTTTTAGACACTATTCTACAGGCAGGGCATAAATCACCCTGGTTGCCTTCCAAAAAGAAAAAAGAAAAAAAGCGGCTAAGAACCATTAAAGAAAGCACTAATGTTAAAATGTCTTATTTAATAAATTAATATTCAATAGTTCCGAACAGATGTTTTATATATCAATATGTGAATTCTCTGGTAATATAGATTTCATTACCATTTTTATAGCTTTAATTTAAACCAATGTGTTAGAAAAAGTAAAATTAGATCAGGCTACTTTAATTTCAGAGCAAAATTAAATAAAAATGGTTATGAATGTGTCTACAAACTTTGGCTGACATCTAGTAGCTCTTACAGAACTTTGATTCAAAGTTCATCACATAATACTCGTACAATACTGGACATTAAAAATGCAAACAGAAAGAAAGCATATTGTAGCTTCGCAGTGGAAGGTTAATAAAATGCTTAAGAGTGTTGCTCACGTCGCATCACGTGAAGCACGCATGCCTCACGCATGAAACAACAACTGTAGGCTGCCATAGAGTCACAGTTCAGTATCGGGCGAATAATTGTGTGACATGAGTGGGTCTGGACAATCTAAAAATGTTTTATCGTTAAATTCGGCAGAATTTCTCGCACATTTCTGCCTTTTGTAGCAGATGATTATTAATTTTCCGCAACAGTGGTTTCATGTTGAAGATAATGCAATCATAAAGATGAGAGCATGGTATCGAATCGATGGGTTCAGGACGGTAAAACTGACTAACATTCTGGGTCATACTACGGACCGAAAACTGTCTGCTATATTTGTGGTTGCTATCTCTTCTCGACGTTTTGCAGTTTTAGTTATGAGTTGTGTATCTAGGAATGATGCTACTTTATCATATGCATCTTGTCAGCATGTCTATGCACCCGTAACATGATAATCCCAAAATTAATATAGACTAATTCTGATTTTAGATTCAAGCAGTCCGAGATCCAATACCTACATAAGGAGCAGGCTACGATATTTTACAATTACAGATCTCTAACGCCACTATCCCCAAACGGGTTGTACAGATACTTAGTGAATATAGCCGTATCCTTACTTCAGTGGTGCCCATCCCCCCTTATGTCCATGACGCACCCCCCCAATTGTCTATCCGTAGGTGTTCTTCCATGAAAAAAATCTTCTTTTCGATTAATTTTACTCCCCCCATCAAACATATTTATATGGATTTTTAACCCCCCCACAATATTTCAATGACGCAGTTTGCGTCATAGCCCCCCCCTTGTGGGCACCCCTGCTTACTTACAATTAGTAGTAGCGCATGATCCAGAAGAATGTACAGTAGAAATTATTGTGCGGTGGTACTAAAATTTCCCTGTAAGATTTATCTTTTAAGGCTACTAGCTTTCCAAAGCCTCACGAAAAATGCATTCTCGTTTGAGGTAAAATACATATAGATACAAGTATAAAATATCGGATTGTAAAGAAGTTAATTCAGTGTCGACTGCATAGATGGGGTCTTAATTGAACAGAGTTATACCGTTTTGAAACGTATGGTGTCAACACCAATATGATCGGGCTGGACATTGTTAGGTTTTTATATGTACACCTTGTCTCAAAAAGGTTGAGCGCATTCTTTATTGGTATTTTGAGGCAAAAATTTTCTAAGTCCAGCTTCGGGTATCTTCGGGAAAAAGTAAGCCAGGTTCGAACCTCCAAGCCAGCCTTTGCAATCGGGAAAAAGTTTGCAGATGTGTTTTTCTTCTTTTAAATATAATAAGACTTGTTACCAAGTGTTTAAAAAAGCAACATTGATTGAAATACTTAATGATACAATATTTCGAAACCTTTTTTTTTTTTAATGTTAGCACATGCTTGTTTGTCATTTAGCTCTCCATACGTAATGGAACATTTAAATACGTTAAGGAATCTTTCCATATGTAAAAGAATGCTCAAAGTTAAGAAATAGAACATAATTATCGCCTGAGTACTAAAATAAAAGTCAAAGTAGAACAGAAACAGCGTTTGTAATGGATATGAATGTCATAATTATCTTGAGATCCGTTACACCTCGCTAGAAGGTTGTGTTAGCTCATTGGTAAGCTGTCGGATTTTAAATCATAAGGTTGAGGGTTCGAATCCCGTCTAGGCTAATCCTTTTTTTAAAATTATATTTTCCGCAATGCATGAAAAATTATATAAAATAATTACATTAGAATACATAAGTTGTGTATATATAACATAATCATTGCAGAACATAGTAATTATTATGTTTAAAATATAACATCTGAGATAATTTTCACAGTAGGTCGGTATTATATATGAGGATGTAAATACAAGTTAGGAAAATCATTTAATAGCAATAAATAAGTTATGTAGTGTATTTATTTGCATCTATTTGTCATACAGATGTAACTTCTCAATATTCTCATTACAGCATGTCATTTACATTCGTGAAATACAATATATTCCTACGGATATAGAAAGTGTATAAACAGAGTATCCAAAGTCGTATCCTGCTTCAAGATACATAACTTTTCCCGATCCCCTTAACGTCACGGGAAGAAACACAAATTCTCTTTAGAACGGAATGTCGTTACTTAGAGTCTCATTCGAATACGTTGAATATGCTTTTGTATATTCATCTCTCTCTCTCTCTCTCTCTCTCTCTCTCTTTCGCTTTGTTTATGTGTGTGTGTATGTGTGTTGCGGAATATCCCAAGTTGAATACAACATTTGCCAAGTATATGAGGATCATTGTCATCGAATACCAGAAATTGAAAATCGTATTTCTTCAGATTGGGTTTGCGTGTTCATGTTAGCTCACTGGTAGAGTACGGACTTGCCAATAAAGAGGTCTTGAGTTCAAAGCCTACAGATAATTATCATTCTTTTGTTGGTAGGATTGCACAGAAATCGGATACAAGGAGTGGTTTACTTCTAGAAATATTTTCAGAAGCGTTTAGGTAGCCCTGAAAAGGGCTGTTTTCGGGAGTTAAGGCTGGGACATTAATATTGTGTCCAAGACCCTTCTGAATTTATTACACGCTCCATTCTTCTGGGCATGGAATCTATTACATGGGTGACAAATCTATCTCCTTCCCCTACTTCCAGCCATGCTTCGGAAACAAGATGCCACAGGTCATCCTGAGTTCTTGGTGGATCTGCCTCAGGTCAACTTTCCCTTAGAGTACGCTTCACTTCTGCCCACATATTTTCCATGAGATTGAGGTCTGCTCCACGAGCGGCCAGTCGATTAAATCAATCTCAGGATGCCCTGCGAACCATTCCTGAATCACACGGGAAGTATGTATTGGCGACTGGTATTGCTGGAACTGAATTACACCATCAGGCTGAAATACTCGTACAGATAGCACCATGATATTACTGATAATGTCTAAGTACTGAGCATTGTCCAGATGTCCTTCAATTCTATGAAGCTGTCCTGCTCCGCGACTGGAAATCCAACCCCAACATAAAATAGATACATGGCCACTGCGATTGCAAGCAGCCACATATCCATGGTCATATCGGGTGCCTCTCGGACGATACACAAAACGGCGTCCCTCCTTTGATGTTGTGAATATGGATTCATCTGAGAAAACTACGTTTTCCCAATTGAGACCCACATTCGCCTGTGCAAACGCGAGACGGTAAATTTTGTGGTCGCCTGAGAGTTTTTCCTTCACGGCAGCAACACGGCCACGTAACCCAGCATGACGAAGCCTTCGCAGAGCTGTATGCTTACTACCAGGAAAGAGAGAAACTTCCCTTAGCTGTCTAGACGTCCTTAGTGGGTCTAACCGGGCTTCGTTTACTAATCTCGCATCTTGGGCTTCGGTTGACACATGCGGACGACCAGGAGATCGTAAATTATCAGTCTGACCTGTAGCACCATATTTCCGAATCCATCGCCTTCCTGTAGAGGCCGGGACACCTACTCGCCTGCTAGCTGCAGTTGCAGAATAACCTTCCAACTCCCATAAAGTAATTACTGCTGTACGTCTATCCATAGTTACCAATGTTCTGAGCTGTGAGAAGGAAGCAATAGGTAAAAGCTAGTACCTGACGTGTGATTGGTTACTTGCACGACACGCCTATTGTGGGGAACAGCGTTGCCAGATCTAGCATAATGATGCTAGATCTAGCATAATTTGCATGTCTCTAGCATCTAGCATCTTGCTTTTAGCATCCTGCCCAAATCTAGCACAATTTCAGCAAGTTTATCAAAAAGCCGTAAAACCTGAAGATGAGAAAGAAGTTGGTCGTGGGAAGAAAAAGAACGGCAGAAATGTATCCTCTTCCATTGATTCATACAGTCGGTAAACCATACAGGCAGTCTTATTTTTCGAAGTAAGTTCGAAACGTCTTTGGGCTTTTTTTGTGGCTCCACCCAGGGTTTTCTAATCCTTTAACTCCGACGCATGGGCGGAGCTATGGGGGCCATTCTCCCCCCAACTTTTTGACAACTTCACCATCTTTATTTCTGACTTCATGATCATATTTATTCCTGAAATGACAGCTCCGAGACCGACCAAAAATCTTCCCCCCCCCCCAGCAGACGATTCCCAACTCCGCTTATGCTGCGAAGTAATTTTCTTTCAAAATATGTAAACAAAAACTTTGCATTCATTTATACGACATATACGCCATTGAATCTGGCAACGACTGCATTAATTTAGTTGAGTTAAAATTTTGGTGCGTGAAGTATTGAGTTCTATCCATGCATTCTTGCTCTCTGTGTATTTTAAGTTACGTTATCGTATCTCAACTTCGTTTTTTTAAACTCCTGAATTAGTAATTATGAGGATCTAGCATAATTTGACCGAATCTAGCATAAGTTCGATCAGGTTTTGGAATAATTCCGAGCTGTGAGTCTGGCAACGCTGGTGGGGAACGACTTGGTCAACGACTCGCGAAAGAAATCTGAAAATGGTGCGCCGTAATAATAATATTAAAAACAGTTTTTATAAAGGAATATTAATACATACGAAAAGCTGTTTAAAGAATGAATTGTTATACTGACTTTACACGTATGAAAACATATACCATATACCAAACAGATTGAGCGATATGATGATAGCTGTTTTGAGACAAACACTTTCGAAGTCCAACTTCGGGTATCTTCGGAAAACAGTAAACTAAAGCTGCTGGTTCGAACCTCCAAAGCCAACCTTAGTAATCGGGAAACGATGTACAGATATGTTTTTCCTTCTGTTAAATATAATAAGACATGTTCAAATGGTATTAAGTGTAGAAAAAAGTAACATTGAAATACTTAATGATACAATATTTCGAGACTATGTATTCACACTCTCGTTTCGTCATTGTGATTTCCATACGGAAAAGAGCATTTACGTATGAGCTCAGTTATATTTCAGAAGCAGCTTCCGAAAAGCGGTCATATTAGCTCAGTGGTACACCACCGAGCGCTTAAATCGTGAGTTCGATACCCGTTCAGGTGAAATTCTTTTATGATATTTTACTTTCCTCAATGCATGAAAATTATGTAAAATAGTTACATTACAATTCATCAGTTGTATATATCAGTTGAATATATATATTCATATCATCAGTTGTATATATCAGTTGAATATATATATTCATATCATTTCACGACATAAGTAATTCTTATCTTTAAAATATAACATCTGAGGTATTGACAGAACGTCGGTGTGTTATGTGTGAATATTGAATACAAATTTAAAAAATCGTGTAATAGCAATAAATAAGTTATGTAATGTATTTATTTGCAGCTACTTTCATCGCAGATAACTTCTCAATATTCGCATTACAGCATTTAGGTAGAGCATTTCGAAAATCGGATCGTGGTCCAAGACAAAAAACTAGCTAGCCCCAAACTGTCACGCAAGAAATTCGCGAATCGCAAAAGTAAAGTGAAGAGATTGAGAGCGGCAATTCCTTAATCGCTCTCTCTCAACTCTCTCTTATCTGCATTTATACACATAAAAGTGTATGTATGTATGTTCCAACATAACTCATGCATGCCTAGAGCAGGGTTTCTCAACCTGGGAGTCGCGGCCCCTAGGGGATCGCGAAGATAGGCGGAAGAGATAAATATAGTTAGAATCTAATACCAGAAATTATTTTTAAATATTATTTTTAATTTTGTTCTGATAAGCATACTTTTATTTTTTATACACACTGTAAAGAACAATAAAAAATAAGTCTACTGAACATTTTCAAAGGGTGTAGAATTCGTGTTACTATTCGGTTCAAAGTCTCTTGTCGTCGCGAATTCTGTCGAGAAATTTGAAGCTTAAAATATACAAAACGATAATCATGCCTGTTGTTCTGTATGGTTGCGAAACATGGTCGCTTACTCTGAGGGAAGAACATAGACTGAAAGTATTTGAGAACAAGATCCTTAGACGAATATTCGGACCCAAGAGGAACGGGAATGGGGAATGGCGGAAACTTCATAACGAGGAACTACATAATTTATACGGTTTACCCAACATTGTTAGGGTCGCCAAGTCTAGAAGGCTTAGGTGGGCAGGTCATGTAGCTAGAATGGAAGAAAGTAGAAACGCTTTCAAAATCTTGACTGGAAGACCAATCGGAAAACGACCATTAGGAAGACCTAGGCGCAGATGGGAGGACAATATTAAGATGGATCTCGCTGAGATAAGAATACAAAGTAGAAGCTGGATCCAATTGGCTAAGGATAGAAGTCAGTGTAGAGCTTTTGTGAACGCGGCATTGAACCTCCGGGTTCCATAGGCCATAGAGTTAGTTAGTTAGTAGAGTTGTTTAAAAATGAATTTAAATCAAAGAGGTATGATATAAAACTAATGAGAACTGTATATAGAAATACTAGAAAAATACACATGCAACAAAACCTGCGCATTGAAATACAATTAAAGTTAAAACCTAATGAGATACCTAAGCATGGTGTAATTTCACTAGTGCAGCAATGTCCGGTTCAATCTTCATGACGAACATTATCAAACCATTTTCAACTGATAAGCGATTTCTTATCTTTGTTTTTATGTTTACCATAAAAAAAAACACACTTTCGCACAAGTACGATATAGCAAATGGAATTATTACTTTTAAAGCAGCAATCCCCAGACCAGGATATTCTTCTCTCCTCATCAGGCAGAACTTGTCCAAGTCTTCGTTACAAAAAACCAGTTGCAAAGACTTGTAGCATGATCATTCTATTATTTGGTCAAGAAGTTGTGGGCTTAGATCGGATACGTTAATGGCCTCTTCAATGAAGGAGTTTAACATCCATCTTGAACCAGCACCTTCGTCATTGGGAATATAGATATTACAGTTACTGTATCCACTGTCAGTGCGGGGCGCCGAAAAAAGGGGCCACACATTTCGGAGGAAGTGTGTTACTCATGTTAGGAAAGTACATGTGCACATGTGTAAAATAGAAGGAAAAACGTAATAAAATGTGCTCAAAATTAAGGAAAGGTAGGGCTTATTTTGAAAATGTTATTGAGCTTCGTGCCAACCATGGTGGTGCTTCGTAGCTAGTCTGTCGACGTCACTCATATATACGGTGACATCGTACTATACTCTCGCCCCGGGCACTGATTTTCCATGGCACTGTTCACTATAAACAAAAAAATGGATTCTACTATTATAGAAATAGGTATGTTAAAAATCTCACACAAGCTTATTATAAAACAAATTATAAAAGGGTCGCTGGCAAGAGCGTGTGATAAAAGGGGATCGTGATAGGAATTAGATTGAGAACCACTGGTCTAGAGTAATTTTAACCACATTTCTTATAGTTTCAAAAAGATTGCTGTCGGGTTACCTATGGTGAATGGGAGGGGGATACATATAAAAGATTGCTAGAAAATGATCGATATTAGATTCATAGTTTTCGGGGTCGCTTAGATAAATAGTGAGACTTTCAATTTCGCTTAACTCCGATTAAGCTCTCATTAGTAGGGATGGGCACGAACGACTTTTCTTTGAAACTCGACTCGACTCGAAACAGACATCTTTGAGGTCTACTCTTGGACTCGGCGCGAAAAATATCTTCCAACTCGACTCGGATTAGAGTCAAGTCGAACCAAAACGAGCCAAATCCTGTGTGTAGTCCTACCTAGACAATACATAGACAATATTTATTCTATCATCAATTATACTACTGTTACTACAAATAATAATAATAATAATAATAATAATAATAATAATAATAATAATAATAATAATAATAATAATAATAATAATAATAATTATTATTATTATTATTATTATTATTATTATTATTATTATTATTATTATTATGACAACACCGTGTACAAACATGAACAATAGATGGTTAGTAAAGGAATATTAAAAGCTAGTTGACTGCCGACGTCGGTAGTCATGAACTCTACAAGGCAAAGATATCGTTCATTACTCTAAGCTGTAAGCGTCGGTGGACTACAGATGGTCAACTATTGACCTCTCGCCAGAAATTGGTGGCCCCGCAGCGACGATCCGTGGTGGCCCAAGTTCCATTTTGAAAACTTTACCACCAGCAGCAGAGACGCGATGAAACGCCAACGAACCACAAAATTACTCTCCCAAAATATGTCAAAATGCCTATATGTGTGATTTGTTTATATTTAGGTGAATCAAAAAAACACAAAACAAATACCCGGGGTGGACGCAAACTATCAATATTACGATTACTAGGCACGTGTTCTCCTGACTTCCCCACGGAAACGATCATAAAAGGCTTGGTTGTTGAAGGATAAATCATTGACGTCTTAATTTAGCCAATCAGACAAACCCCTACATTTCGAGTTCTAGAAGGTGATACCGTGAACCGTTTCAGATTTATTGCTTCCTGGTGGAGTACTATCCATGAGCAAAATTTGAGCATAATAGCCGACATGCATCTTCAGTGCCTCTTATCTTTAGTACAATTTTAACCAGAGATGGTGTGGGTCAATGAAAATTTGATCCACGACCCACCATGACCCACTATCACCCACCACCCAAATGCCCCATTGGCCCACTCTGACCCATCAACCATCGTGATCCACTCTGACCCACCACCAACTATGAACCACTCTGAACCATTGCGACCAACTCCGACCCACCAAAACCCATCGACATCAACTCTGACCGATGGCCCACGTCCTCCTCTCCATTGACTAAAGAGGTTACACTTGTAATAAAACAAGACTGTGAAATTATCACTTATCGGAGTTTGAATTTCTACCGTCAATGGCTCAAGCACCTCTCTGTTACAATACTGGTGGGTCTGACCTTTACGATATATAATGGCAAAGTGTTTCTCATCTTCCAAATTAAAATGAATTTAAATTTATCATATATAATTATTTCTTTGTTGCCTTACAGATACATTTCAGTAGAAAATAGGGTGAAATTTGAAAGTTTCAAATCAAGGAAAAGTAGACCAACGTAAAAAAAAAAAAAAAAAAAAAGAGAGAAACTAATTTTCTATATAATTAAGCATGCCGTACTAATTGAAAATGCCCATGTTACAAATTTTATGGCCATTTTTCTCTAACTTTATGGCTTGATTGCCTTATGCTCGGAACGCTCCATACATTAAACACCAGCTTCAGCAATTATAAATAGAAAGCAGTGGGTATAAAATTCAAAAAGAACTTTAGTATGCATTACTCAATTTGTTTCTCAACTAATATCAATCGTTTTCGATTATTTTTACAAATCAACCCACTACCAATTTCCAATATATAGAAAATGCACCCCCGTCCCCCCGCCCATAAAAGATAATTTTAAAAAATGCCAGGACATATTTTCTTTATTTTTAATAAAGAGTTATATGTTGAATTTCAGCTCTCAGTTGAACGGCTTGTAAGATACTAAATTTTTCGCAAAAATTCGGACTTCTACTCCCCCTAAGGATATGTATTATAATGAAAGTGACACGCGTATGGTAACTTCCCAGTTGGGAATGGAGCCTGATTATATACCAAACGTCAATTCATTTGACTTTGCAATTTGACCGTGATGATTACGCAGACATAGTTACTTTCAATTTTTTATGATACATATCCTTATTTCATATGTTACAGATGATTCAAAAATATTTTTTCAAGCAGTTAGCTCCTCTAGAATCTCACAGGCTGCATCCCAAAATCCAACTCCTACTATCCTATGACAATCCAAAAGTGACTGAACTTTTTTTTATTAGGAACAAATGACAAAAGAAAAATGGAGATCTTGAAAGTAAAATGTAGAAAAGCTCGGTGCCCCCAATAACTACATATTTCTCCACCCCTTCATCCCGAACTTAAAAATAAAACTTAATTCGAATATGGTTAATTAGTGAATTTATTACAGTTAAATTCCACTCACTACATGCTACAGCTACAACTATGTAACAAAAAATAACAACTGTGAAACATGTTCTGAATTACTATTAGATTCCTTACGCTATTATTAAACATATTAGAATAGTAAAAGAGGATTGTTCGTGAAATAGTATATTTGCTCTTGATTTATAACTTTTTCATACGGAAAAAATTAAAATATTGTTCAAGTTTTAAACTTTGCACTCTGCAAATATGTTGCCCTCTAGGCAATGGGACTAATGTGAAATATGGACTAATGTGGACTAATGGGAAATGCTGCACTGTTAGCGGCGCTGAAAACTTACGATTCGATTCTAATATCGAATGATTTCGATATCTTTATGTCGCTACGTAACCACCCTGGGTGCTAATGGAAGCTTAATTGGACTTGAATTGAAAGTAGAACTATTCACCTAAGCGACCACGAAACTATAGATTCGATACTAATATCGACCCGTTTCTAGTATTTTTGATATGTATCCCGACAGTACTCTTTTTCCAGACTGTAAGAAATATAGTTAAAATTGCTCTAGATATATCAGAATTATGTTGAAATACACACATAAATCCACTTTTATATTCTGTATAAATAGAGAGTGAGCGAGCGAGCGAGAGAGGCCGACTCAAGGCATCACCTCCTCCACATTGCAAAAGCATATATCAGGAATTGAATTGAAAATCTATGTAAAGACTTTCTGCTGTGGCATGCTTCATAAGGACAATTCCAGTCTGCTCACGTGACCTTTGGGGTTCATGAATTTTTTTTTGCGAGCGTTCCGACTTTGGATTCTCTGTTTATACCTTCTGTTTATGCATCGAATAACTTTTCAAGAACATAAATGACATTCTGTATTATGAATGTTGAGGATTACCCTCTATATGACAAATAGCTGCAAATAAATACACTACATGATTTATTTATTGCTATTGAACGAGTTTCTTAACTTGTATTTACATCCTCATATATAATACCGACCTACTGTGAAAATTATCTCAGATGTTATATTTAAAACATAATAATTACTATGTTCTGCAATGATTATGTTATATATACACAACTTATGTATTCTAATGTAATTATTTTATATAATTTTTCATGCATTGCGGAAAATATAATTTAAAAAAAGGATTAGCCTAGACGGGATTCGAACCCTCAACCTTATGATTTGAAATCCGACAGCTTACCAATGAGCTAACACAACCTTCTAGCGAGGCATAACGGATCTCAAGATAATTATGACATTCATATCCATTACAAACGCTTTTTCTGTTCTACTTTGACTTTTATTTTAGTACTCAGGCGATAATTATGTTCTATTTCTTAACTTTGAGCATTCTTTTACATATGGAAAGATTCCTTAACGTATTTAAATGTTCCATTACGTATGGAGAGCTAAATGACAAACAAGCATGTGCTAACATTAAAAAAAAAAAAAGGTTTCGAAATATTGTATCATTAAGTATTTCAATCAATGTTGCTTTTTTAAACACTTGGTAACAAGTCTTATTATATTTAAAAGAAGAAAAACACATCTGCAAACTTTTTCCCGATTGCAAAGGCTGGCTTGGAGGTTCGAACCTGGCTTACTTTTTCCCGAAGATACCCGAAGCTGGACTTAGAAAATTATTGCCTCAAAACACCAGTAAAGAATGCGCTCAACCTTTTTGAGACAAGGTGTACATATAAAATTTGTCATAAGATTATATCAGTGGAGTACACAGAATATCATTAACAGAAGTTCATATATAAGTAGGATATACAGTACATGTAGGATATTAACAATATTTAGGAATTGAATCAGTAACAAAAATGTACAACGCCTATAATTACCTATTTTCTAATCTAGGCTTACACAACACGGGGCTATGAGCCAAATATGGCTCCCAAAACGAATGTCTGCTTTCTACAAAGATTCTTAATGTATTATTTTAGTGAGTGCAAAAAAAGAAGTCATTCAGCTATACTCTTCAGTTAAACAGCTTAAAATCCCATACATCAATGAGTGTGGCGAGACATTAATTTCTGTAATGGGATAATATCATGGGAATGTTAAAGTGTCTTTGAAAGTAGACTAAACAGACATCCGCATATAGCAGAAAGTTTTATATGTAATCCGGTAGAAATTAATAAGTGCCCCTTTCGAAGGTACTACGAAAATAATATCATAATTTGCTCTTATAAATATTTAACAGATTGTGTTTATGTTTTCCGGAGTTTGTGAGATAGTTTGGAGATCAGAAGCTAATACTCGGTGATCACGAACAAATTGGGGCCACGGGGTGGTATTCGACGCGAAATCCAGAAGGTGACATGAAAGGTTGTTGTTTTCACTTATGTCTGGACGCTCCAGAAGGACATTACAACCACTTCTCTTGACAACTTAATTTTTTATACTTAAAGGTTTGATATATAAATGTTCTATTTCGTCTTGTACGTTTTTCTTTTTCTTTTTCTTTTTTTTTTAAAAAAAACAAATCCTTCGAGAGGGGCACCTGTATCATCGTTTTCCAAAAGCCCGCTACAAAGAGCGCCTTTGGCAAGCGTGATACCCCTACCATCGAGTAGGTAATACATAATCAGACATGTTGAACGTACAAATTAGCATGATAAAAATAGAAATGTTTTATTTATTAAGGTATTGTTAAACAGGCGATAAAGTTCTATGGTTTAACATGTCTAATTATGGGGGACGGGTAGCCACATTGATTCTTATTCATGTGTTTTAATATAGAAGGTACGCAAAAATTCATAGCTTTATCAAATGGTTGATAATCCTCATTTGACCTTTCTATATTTGTTGTATGTATTTTAACCTCCTATCTCAGCGCAGGGCTGACATCATACAGTGTTGCCACAGTCCTGCTCTGGAGTGCGCTGAAGAATAGTACCAAAATTTAAACAAAAAGGGGCTGTATTCATTATTTTATACGAGTGTAATACATGGCTCTATAACACGAAACTAAAAGAGATAAAGTTCTAGAGCACTACCACTCCCTCTTCCAAGAGTCCATTTTTTAAAAAAACAAATTAAGTCTACTTTTTAAAACAGCCAAATAGTATGACCCCAAACCGTGAAAGTAGATGAAACTTTTTTTGCACGTAGGAAGTATAAAATAGGCCGCAAATTAAGAGGAAAAGCAGTTATCGTCTTCGGTATGTGTTGTAAGGTAAGCAAACGCGCCTCTATTTCAAAGTGACCAATAAACGAAAACAGTATTAGAATATATGTCCATATATGAAAAAATATATAAAACGAGAAACAAATTAATCATCTCCGAGTTCGTGTGTAAGTAGTACGATATAATAAAGTATTAAAATTTAAATTATTGCAACTTATTGTCGCTTATTTCACGACCGAATGAGGATAATAGACTGTAAGAATATAAGGTAATAAACTGACATTTGTAAAAAATGTAAAACCGGTCCAGGTTCTAGAACCTTTCCTGAAAGACATCACAACACATTATTAATAATTTTAAGTCACAATGGTATTATTTCTAACTAGTGCTGCACACATACACATAATACACATACAGAAACAGAAATCATATAACATCACACCTAATGTGCAGTAAGTCAGTGCACATACACATGACACGCGTATGAAAATATGACACGTATTTATGAAATGGTGCTGAATTGGATGGAATTGTACCATCTTTTTCACAAAAGGGGCTTAAAATGCCAGTGTTGTATCAACGGGACGATGAATGAGAAAAAGGACTTAATTTGGTACCGGTACAATTGTACCAAGTGTGGCAACACTGCATAATGTAAGCGCAGACAGTCACAGCTAAACTAAGGACGCAAATCAAATTAACGTACGTTATTTGAAACGGGGGTAACGAGCTACTTTTCAGTGCGCATGATCCCGGAAGAAATGTTTCACCCAAATATAATCCATATACAGTATAATCCAATTTTTCCGCATATCGGAAAGATAGTCATATATTACTTGAGCTATATTATAATATAATATTCCTGGGGACTATTGAGGCCAGATATTGCCACCAAAGGGGCACTAGTTCCTTTGCCCCTCCACTGAGGTTGTCATTGATCTAATCTATGCGATCCATTCGTGCCGATATGAAACATGGACGCCGAACACATTAGGTTAAGTGTAGCGCGGTAACTTAGATTTTTCTGGGGGAGTTGCAAGTATTAATACGCGTATTTGGGTACGCTGAAAAGTTTTTTTCGGCCCCCTATTTCCATCTTTCTCTTACTCTTTAT